>NC_081415.1:626606572-626947405 GCF_030272615.1 Cryptomeria japonica | reverse complement strand
TAGTTTTTTTCCCATTAAGTCTGTCTTTTTCTTTGTGAAGTGCAACACTTGCCTACTAGAAAAGTGTTTCAATTTTGCACTACGGTTCTTGTGAGATTCTGGTTTTCACATGAAAGTTTTTGGGCAAAGAATGAAATGATTCACAGGAAAGGAAAATATAGTCGGAGTGAATGGAGAAAGAAGTTACTACATGAAAAGTTAAGCTCAATAGATTTAGAGATTTCTGATAACTTGCTTTTTACAACCAGATTAATTTATGACGATTCATTCTTTCCCTTAATCTTTTTGCTAGGGATTCTATAAATTAGAGTTGTAAATAATTTGGACCAGTGAATTTCACATCTGCACATCTCCATGCTGTCAGTTAATATTAGAGCAACAGATGTGTCTAAAAGAGGAGTTACTTTCTGTTGGGGAAGAAGACTCATTGCTGTAGGGAGAAGAATTGTGGCTAAGATATTCTATAGAAGTATTGCAGACTAAGCAGGAACCAGAATTTACTACAACTAAAAACTAAATTGAAGCAGTGAATGATGTAGGATAGCAAGATAGGATTTTAGTTGTACCACGCAACTCTAGGTAGGCTAAGTACAGTCAATAGCCTTAAATGATCCAAAACTCATATAAATAGCCATATTGGATTGCTTGTAGGGCTGAAGTCAGAGATGAATCCTGTAATCTAACAACAAATTTCACCCAATGGAATATTAATCTTGCTGTTCCTTCGTCATGTTTTAGGCCACTAAAAGGGTTTCATTAAGTATCTGTATTTGTAACATCTAAGTCTGTTGGAGGTGGGAATTGATTGCCAGAGCTTTGGACAACTCAGCAAGTGAGATGTGATGTTGGCAGAGGAGTTGCCCACATAGAACCTGGGATGGAGTCATCGTAGTACTCACATGATGCGATATATTATACTGTCCCTGTGCCACTGGAATCTGACAATCTGTTTGAACCACTGGTTTTTATTCCTGATTTAAAGCAGTGGAGGTAACCTTGTGATATATGTTCACTATCTGGTTTTTTATCTGTTTGAGCCTGAGGATGATAAAGAACTGGGGGTTGGTTCCACAAAGCTTAAAAAGCTACTTTGAGAAATTACTTCTGAATTTCCTTCTTGAATGCCTCTGTTACTTGGCTAACTCTAACAATAATTTGGGTCCCCAAAAAGTGTGCATATTGGCAAGTCTACCTTAATTTCCAACATGGTGTCTTTACTTTGTTGTTTTATAAAGTTTGTGATGGAATCCATGTATATTTCTTCCCACTTTTGATAGAGAATTGTGAAACAATGAATTGTTGAAACAACCCTCAGCATTTGAGTGTCCTTTCTGCCAGCATAACTGGGATTATGCTATAACCTCTGGACAACTGTCTTCATTCCATTCTAGGAAAAGTTTTCTTGATACTCTGTATCCTATGAGAGGGGGGCTTTGAGAAGATAATTTCTTTGTACTAAAAGGGTGTCAATGTTCTGGGTCAAGTGTTCTGAAGACATCTTCCCTTCAGTAAAAGTTGTATTTTTTGTGGTGGCAAGACTCTCTTTTCCTTCCTTGCAGGCCATTTCCAATCATATAGAACTGGTAAAATTGATGACACACAAGACAATTATTTGCCTAGTTTGTATCTTACCTGCTTTTGCTGCTTTTCTAATTTCTAAAGACGATTTTAGTATAGAAAGTATTTCAGGCTATTATGGTCTGCCATGGACCATAAAATGCCTTCCAATGCTATTATAAACACTTTTTGGTTGCATGCATCCTAGCCAACATTTCTTTCTTACAAATGGTTTCAACAAATCTTTGACTGTTGGTTGTTTGCATTTCCAGGCTGGTGATCTTCCTTCCTGCATTAGAGTTGCTCTAATCTCATGCTCTGATGCATAACAATTTATAAATAAGGTTTTACTCTGTCAAGTGTTGCTAAGGTTTGGTGTGGAAATCATGGCCTACTTTAAGTGTAGGATAGTTGGGATTGCACTGTTATATTGGCACAGAAATTGTGGCCTCCACCAAGTGCAATAAAGCTAGGATGGCATCATTATACCACACTTGAGTCCTTCAATAGGGCTTTTAGTGGGGCTGTAAGGATATAGTTTCAGATGCATTTGCAGTCATATTTACTAAGACCAAGGAAAACCATCTCCTAAGGCCTTCATGCTTGGGTGGTTTTGTTGAGATCCAATAATTAGGACTCATTCTTCATGAAGAATTGTTTTTTGTCATCAACATCACAATAACTGCAAATATTCTCTTGTTGGGTCGAATGATGATGGCATTCATTATGTTTTATACCATCTTCCCAGTCTCTCTTATGCTGAGAAGGTTTTGTGTAAGCCATGATGTTGGGAGGATTTATGCCTGCTAATTGATCTCTTGCTAGATGCGGCCCTTTGGGAATCCTGTGGAAGACCCTGTCATGCCTGTCTAAAATATATCAAAGGTCTGAGGGACTATATTTTGCCTCATTTCGCTCATTCAAGAGATAACCGTTTTTGAGGAGCTACAAAGTGTTTCTTGCCTTCTGTTTCACATTTAATGAATAAATTCTGGCCTTAGTTCTGCTTGAACCTTTCATGATGATCTTAACCACATGATGTGAGCTGGTCACTTGAGAAGGTGGAGACTTGAGGTTCTGGAGTTGTTATTCCTTTCCTTTCATGGAGAACCATTTGCAATAGATTCCTCGTAAGTTAATAGCAAGGGTTTCAAACATCTTTTGTCTCTGCACTCCAAGGGCTTCATCTACCCCACCAATAGGAATGATGCATAAAGATGTCAATGAGTTATAATCTCGTATGCTGAGATTAATATCAAGGCCTTTTTTTCTCGACAATTTATAGTTCCAGCATTAGTGGTAAGAATGATGTAGTCAGATGTTATAGGTTATAGTCCCATATACCGAATTTAATGTTGTGGCATATTTTGTCCACAAGTTATAGTTCCGGCATTAATAGACTAATAGTTATCAATTAGAAGTTTGCGATTGGTTTGGCAAAGCATAAGTTATCATTCACTCTTTTATGAGTAAAGCTATGGGTGGCACCTGAGTCAAGAGTGGAGTTGTTGCTACTGTATATTATCTGTATATTATATTAATTTATGAAGTTAGGTACACGTACAACAATGTTTCAGATTCAAGAATAATCATAAAAATGAATTCTTGGTTAGGATTTAATTCTGACCGTCCATTCGACATCATCCATGATTAATGAAAATTAACTAGTTAATATTAGCATCACAACATTAGCCTGTAATGCTTGGCTTGATGACAATCCCTTTTATGAAAAGCTATGCTATAGAGGTCATCTAAAACCCCTGTACCTGTATGGGTACAATTTGGGTTCGGCTCCCAAGCTGGTTTGGCTCAGGTTCACCCAGGGTCGAACTTGGGGTCCCCAAGGGCTTCCTGAAAAAAAATCAGATAAAAGTTATTTTTTAAAACATTTATATAAACAAAATAGTGCCCACATACATAATTTTGTCCTTACGATAAAATAGTGAAAATGTCATGAAGCTTTTACTGTGGTTTCAAAGGCCTTAATTTGGTTTTGGTGGCAAGGCTTCTGTCTTGCAACCCTTCCTTGCATCTCAACAAGGAATGTGCCAAGGGCATTGCTTCTCAACCCTGTTTGAGGTGTTGCCCCTAGACACCCCCATGAGGGGTGCTGCCTTTTGACTCTGCTGGGGGGTGTTCCCTCTCAACCCCCACAAGGGGTGTTGCCTCTCAACCCCACTGGGGGCAATGCCATTTTCACAGTTTTATCACTTTGTTTTTTGAAACACCAAGTCCTTACTTTTTTGAAACTTGGGAGTGATATGGCATGGGGCTTAGATTCCTATTAATAAGTTTTTGTGAGTGCTTAGGGTTTTGGTGGGTCTCATAAACCATTAGGGTTAGGGTTTGTGGCACATTGATTTGAAATACCTTTTGATTATTTTAGAAAGATTGATTTTTTCATTTTTCTGCCATGGGGATGTTTGGAGTCTTTGGAATAATTTGGAGATTCGTGGGAGTCCCTTAGACGTCTTGGGCATGTCCTAGTGTTCCCAAGCAGTCACCAAACTAGTAAATGTTCCCTCTTTAATGGGGATGTCCTAGAAATGTCCTCGGCTTAGTGGCAGAGGTCGTGAAACAATGAGAGGACATTTCCCCAAAGTCCTTATGTCTTGAAAATATCCCTTTCCTAGTACCATATATAATGTGGAAAAAAATGCATAACATTAAAACAAATGACCCTAAGTAATGATAAGAAGATATTCAAAGCAAAACAAGCTTTATACATGAAAAAGTAAAATTGAAGATAGTGGAATAATTAAAATTGTATATTTTGTTATTATAAGTTTTTTTTTTTTTTTCTTATATCAATTATATCTTTTTTGGGTTGTGTTATAGGTTTTCATTTCATGTATACTTCTTTAGTTTAAAATTAATTTTCTAATGCTTATAAAAAAGCTACACAATTAGTTTTATTTATTCTATTCTTCTAATTTCTTATAGAAAATTAAGTTGTATAGGATTAAAATTTATGTATATCATTGTTTGTGTTTCTTTGGTTTTGTTGAGTTTTGTCATCAAAATTAATTTGGAGTTTATTTATGATTTATTTATTATATCTCAACATAAACCTATAAATAAGATTTTTTGTTCTTTACTTTTCATAACACAAGTCCACTTTGTTTAGAACTTTCTTTTGCACTCACTCTCTCCATTCACACACTCTTGCAAGTGTTCATTAAATAGAACGGATTGAAACTTTTGCTATTTGAGATTTTGCACTTTGAAGTCTTCTTTTTTTGTTTGGTCAACCTCTTATTATGGCTATATTTTGCCTTTTCGGCTATAACTTGTTTTCTATCTATTATATTATCATTTTAACTTGAAAACCTCATTTACACTTTTACAAATTCTCATACATCTAACAATTAGCACCTTTTGCCATCAAAACCTTTTCTCTTTCCCTTCTAATCGTTTGTGTTCATCTCCTTCTCCATCATCATTATTGCAAACACCATGTAGACCTATTTTTGCCCCCCTATGGTTTTAGTTGTTAGGAAAATATTACTAGGTTTATCAAACCATTTACTACATAATACCATGAGAAAAGTATGTATACAAACTTACAAAATAACTATAATGCAAAAATCAAAGACATATCATGAGATAGCAAACTATATACCATGGGAAAACCCTCAAGAGGGAAAATCCCAACCTTTGAAAGTATCAACACTTAATAAATTATTCAATTGTTAAAATATTACAATACACTTACAATTTCCACAAATATTTTTGAAACATCAAGCTCCTCCAGTCATCCTCCATGTGTCCAAGCATGTAACCACACATTCCATGCTATGCTTCACATATGCGCTCAACAAGAGAGCTCAATACAAAATAACACCTTCTCTAATCAACCACTAAACATGTGCTTGCTTTTATAGATTCAGGCTCACACAAAACAACCAAGTGGTAAGGTAAAACCACATGCCCCAAACTATTGACATAAACATTTACTTTTTTATACTAAGTTTTCCAATATTAAATATTTCTCCCAAGTGCAACCCTCACAAAAAATATTCAATCAATATAAATATTTTATAAGTGGACCCAAATAAATATTTATTTTACAATTTAAAATAATTCTTTCTTGTGCAAGGATATAACATCCTCTTCCTAACATTACTTTGTTCATCCATCATTACAACTTGCTGCCCTTACCTAAGTTCATATACACATGCTTTTCTATTGCCATATGTCAAATCCAGGGGAATTATCTACAAGGGTGATGATTGGGGTATTTTATCCTTTAACACCTTCATTTTGTAAGGATCTTTTAGTTTATAAGAGTTTTGTTTAGATTCAAGACTAGTGACTAAAGAAAAAAAGTAGTTAAATGGCATAACAAAGTTTCACCAAAAAATTAGTTCATTAGTAGAGAGTGCCAAACTCCCCTCTAGGCACATTCACATATCTTATCATGATCCCTAAGGTCAATTTCACCCCACCAATGCACCCCTTTGCTAGAGGATTCATCATATAGCTTCAAAAAATTCTCCAAAATTATTCACATTCATTCTTAAACCATCTCAACTCTTACATCTAGTTTGCAATAGGTGTAGGTGTTTTCCTAGGCTTATTTATGTTCTTTAACCCACTTTCTTATTAGGCTTATTTCTCTATGTCTATGTCAATCAAGGTCAAGTGATAAGCAGTTCTAGTTTCTTAGACATTTCAAAAAGTATCAATTTTAATTTCAAAACCTTTTTTTCACAAATTCAAACTCACCCCCTAGTACGTTTGTGCCCCCCACTAAGTAGTTGGTAGGCCATATGTGCCCCTTTGCATAACTAACCTTGCCTCTTTGTTAGAAATTATATCTAAATTTTTTAAGTTTGAATATTTTATATTTATTTAACTTGGAGCTGATTTGTACATTCAAGAGAATGCTATTTTTAAATTAATTTACAATATAAATAATTTAGAGTATTTTCTCTCCATGCTTAGGTCAAACCAGTTGTTTCTCCTTCACAACTAAACTTTTGTCATACATTTACCATGTACTCCATGCATCTCATTTAGTAGATTTTGTGTTTTGTTGCTCTTGTACTAGGTCCAGTGGGATCAATCGTTTTCACAAATCTTATTAAGCATTGTCATCCAATGCCTTTTCTTTGAGATTTTTGGTTGTTAGGGTGAATATTTCTCTTTTTAAATTTTTTACTTTAAAGGAAGAAGGCACAAGCATGAGCTTTTCAAAACATTTGATCTTTCCCAAGATCAATGGTTTGCACATCATATTGATGTTGGCAATCTAATAACTCAATATTGATGGACCATTTGCCAATATTAACATATTGTCATTGGCGTATGCCCTTTTGTTTGCACAAATAAAATATCAAAGGTTGTTTTTGAAACCACATCCCATGTTTGCAAGCTTCCCATATTTGGTGTTAATATGAGTGTAGGTTTCCATGAAAGTGTAAATATTTTAGTTTTAGCAATGGCTAGTGAGACCCAAAGAACTATTATATCTTATTAGGGGAAGAGGCCCACAAATAGATCTCTAGCAAATGCCAATCCTTGAATCTTAGTTCAACCACTAGATATCAGTCTTAGAAGAATAGTTCAAATCCACTTCCATCACCTCCCTCTCCAATGGAATCTTAACAACAAGTCACTAGGAACTTAATGAATTGAAATGGAATCAGTCCATTGATTCCTCTTATTTATCTTACTACTTGAGACCCCATTCGTACCAATTCTCTTAAATCCCTTTCAAAGATCACTGAAGAAGACTTCAAAAACTCCAATGGAACATTTACAAGATGTATCAAAACATGCATAGTACATTTTGTCACAAAATAAAATATACCATTAAATTTATTGTAGCTTCATTGAAAGGTAAGGATCTATATAAGTATTAGCCATTTGCTCCCAATTTCATTGCTTCAAGGGATTATAGGTGATGCATACTCCAAAAGCTTCACCAAAAAGGGAGACAAGTCTTCTTTGTTACAACTCATTACCATAAGAAGGGCACTGTCATTCAATTCAACACATAGTTCAATAAAACCTGGAAAAGGATACCTACATCCATAAGGCCTCCAACCAAAATGATATTTTTCTTATATCTTAATGCTTTCAAATTAGACATTTCAATGATGAAGCAACCAATAGGAGGACAATTCTTGCATGCAACATACGATTTAGCAGTTTGTGCAGAGAAAAAACTAATAGATGTGGGAAGGCTACCACCAATATTTCCCTTATCTATGTTCCCCAAAGCCTCACTTCTAGTATAAATTGGTTCTCAAAGCCTAAACCTTCCTTTCACAAATATTCCTCAAAAAATTCAATCTACATAGTTTATTCATCCAATCCTACATCTACATCCCAAACTTCTCTTGAGATAGGTTGTATGAACTGTTGGTATTATGGATGACTTCATCATGTGTTGCATTGGTTTTGTCATTGATGTCAACACTTGTCTTCTTGGAGGTTTACATTATGTTCACCAGTATGGTTAGTGGTTTATGCACAATCACCGGTATGTGTTCACCAACAGGTTATATGGTTCATCGGCAGCGATGATGACTTGTTATCATCTGGAGATCATTTGGTTATGTTGAAGACACGGATTGGAAGTTTGGTTTTGGTGTTTTTCTTATTGGTCTAATCGGGTTGACAGATTTGCCTTTACCGATAGATAAGTCTAGGTTATGCACCGGTACTCTAGATCAGCACGACGCGTTATGGATATTGTTTATTGATTGGTTATTGTGGTAAATGTATTGAGCCGCCACGTTGTATTGCATCAAGACTTATTTGTAATTGATTTAAATGTAATATCTTTAGTGAGCTGACCTATTCATTTGGTCTTAGGTTTTGTATAAATGATTGTAAGATCTTATTGAAGATCAGGATATAGGATATGGTATGAGTGTGTTCGAATATTGAAGAGCAAAAATAAGAAAATCCTTGTGCGGATCACACATACATTATTTGAAGGTTAAAGGAAGGTTATGAAGGTGTTGTCACACTCATGTTCATAGCTTAACCGATACTGAATCTAGCATTGGAGATGCTATTTTGAGCAGTACATTATCATTGGATTTAACCATCCAATTGTGTAGTCAGTGTGACTCCTATTTTGTGATTGAGCAGTGAACTCTAGGTAGTTGGCATTTCTGCATGTGCAAACCCCATTTGTATACACATACTATCTGTAGTAGTATCATCTGATTGTGGGTAAGGTTTCCCACCGTGGCTTTTCCCTTACCGGGTTTCCACGTCAAAATATTTGTGTTATGTGTTGTGGACGTTGTTTCTCTTTATGTTTCATGCATTAAGTTAAACCGATACTTCTATAACTGTTAATCTGTTTTATCGACACTTAAGCTTGGTTTATCGGCATTAAGTTTAAATTGGAATAATTTACATTTGGATTACAATTTATTGACAACTAGTTCACAACTGGTTCACAACTGATTCAGCCCCCCTCTCAGTTGTCCTTCCGGGGACCCAACAATTGGTATCAGAGCTAAGTCCTCTTTTTGCAGAAGCCTAACAACTTGAGGAGATCCTATGGCAACAAATATTTTTAGGAAGGATAGTTTGAAGCTTGATGGAACTAACTATGGCATATGGAAGATCAGAATGAAAACACATCTGAACTGCATTGGAAGAGATATATGGGATGTTACGAAGAGTGGCTATGTTGCTCCTGTTCCGAATCAACCTCATCCACCAGCATTGGCTAAAGACATGGACAATGATTGCAAAGCAAGAGAAGCACTTCTGAGCGCATTATCAGATCAACAAATCATGGGATTATCAGACCAATCTACTGCTAAAGCTATTTGGGATAAACTGGAAACACTGAATGAAGGAGATACCACTGTCAAGATTGCAAAACTGGAATGTTACCAGGTCAGGTATGAAAATTTAAAAATGGAAGACGATGAAAGAATTTTTGCACTTATGGAAAGAGTTAATGAAATTATTTTAGGAAAACAATGTTGTGGAGGATCCTTAAGTGAAGATGAAATTGTGTCTAAAGTTTAAGAGCATTGCCACCGACTTACAAAATGAAAGTGACTGCTATTAATGAAATGAGAACAATGCCTAATACTTCAGTTTCTAGAGATACTTTGCTTGGAAAACTTTCAACATTTGAACTTGAAGAGTTTGGTCCTATTGCTATTATAAAGACTGATTTAACTTTCAAAGCATCATCATCAGCATCAATATCATCATCATCTGACAAAACTGATTGGAAAGCACTTTATGCAAAAGAACTTGAAGATATGAGGAGAGAAAATGAAGAACTTGAAGAACTTGAAGCACTATTTGCAAGGAAAATGCCTAAAGGTCCAGCAGCAAGTAAGTATGAAGGTAAAACACCTTTTTGTTGAGACATGGACCAGCTAAGACTCAAACCTAGGACCTTCCATATGTTGTTGGAGTGCTCTACCACTGAGCTACTGGCCCCTCTTGGACCAGTCCATCATCGGTCTGGGTGTGGCTTATTTCCAACACCAACACCCCCCCTTAAGCCACACCTCTCGTGTGCTTGGGGCTCCTAGCCTGGACCTGGCTCTAATACCATGTTGAGACATGGACCAGCTAGGACTCGAACCTAGGACCTTCCATATGCTACTGGAGTGCTCTACCACTGAGCTACTCGCCCCTCTTGGACCAGTCCATCATCGGTCTAGGTGTGGCTTATTTCCAACACCAACACTTTCAAATGTTTTAATTGCAATAAAGCTGGTCATATGGCATCTAGATGTCCTGAAAGACATGCAAGACTAAGGGAGGAAGCAAAAAGATCATATAAACTTAACCCTGAGTATCAGAGATATAGATTCAAGAAAAATAGAGACAAGTCATGTTACTATGCAAATGAAGGCGTTACAGATGATTCAGATGAAGATCCAATAGATAACAGATGAGCTTTTGTTGCAATAAAGGAAGATCAACCGACACCTATTGTCAAACTGGTAGAGCGGGCACTAACAGCAAAAATTGAAGAAAAAGATGAATGGATTATAGATAGTGGATGCTCACATCATATGACTGATGATAAAAGAAAATTCTTATCTTTTCAAGAAATTCATGGAGGTCTAGTAAGGTTTGGAGATGATAAAGCTTGTTTAATCAAAGGAAAAAGGCACTATATCTTTGGATGGTAAGCATATGATGACAATGTTTATTATGTAGAAGGTTTAAAGCATAATATTTTGAGTGTTGGTCAGTTAGTTGAGAAAGGATTTCAGTTACAATTCAAGAATGGGAAATGCAAAATTATAAACAGAATTGGATTGGAGATTGCAACCGGTAATCAGACTAAAGGTAATTTATTTCACTTGAATACTAGTGATAAAACATGTTTGATTGCACACATTGATGAAAGTTGGTTATGGCATAAAAGACACCGTCGTGTGAATTTTGATTGCATTGTAAAGATTAGTTCAACTAAGGAAATAAGGGATTTACCTACGATTGTGAAACCTCAAAATCTATTATGTAAGGAATGTCAAATGGGAAAGCAAGTTAGAACAACATTTAAGAGCATTACTGGGAAGTCCAATAGCATTCTTGATTTAATTCATACTGACTTGTGTGGTCTAGCAAGAACAACAAGTCTACAGGGATATAAATACTTTATGCTAATAATTGATGATTATTCTAGAATGTGTTGGGTTACTTTTCTCAAGGAGAAATCAAAAGCTTTTGGAAGATTCAAGATATTGAAGGCAATGGTAGAGAATGAAACCGGCAAGAAAATCAAATTTTTAAGATCATATCAAGAAGGAGCATTTACATCTAGAGAATTTAATGCATTCTGTGAAGTTAATGGAATCAAAAGACAACTATCAGCACCCTAGACACCCCAACAGATTGGAGTTGTGGAAAGGAAGAACATAACTATTCTAGATGCAGTAAGAACAATGTTAATGGAAGCAAATCTACTTCATATGTACTAGAGAGAAGCAATAAATACAACAGTTTATACTTTCAATAGAGTTCACATCAAAAGTGAAACCGGTAAGACCCCTTATGAACTATGGTTTGGTCATATTCCTACTCTTAAGTATTCAGAATGTTTGGAAGAAAATGTTATATTAGAAGAGATAAGTATATTGGCAAATTTGATCATAGAAGTGATGAAGGAACATTTCTTGGTTATTCATCTAAAAGAAAGGCATATAGATGTTATTATAAAAGGTTACATAAAATCATTGAGAGTACTAATGTGAACACAGATGAACACTTTAGAGGAGATTCAAGATTTGTAGAACCAACAGTTGAAATGATTATAAATGAACTGACACAGATTGCACTAGTATAAAGTGAAGACCCAGTCATACCGACATCATCAGAAAACTCAACAGTGACTGAAGAAAAGCAGCCTGCGAATGTTAATCATAATAAACCTAGGTATGTAAGATTGAATCATTTAGAGAATCAAATAATTGGAAACAAGAATCAAGGTGTTATGAATAGAGGAAGATTGGCAAATGAAGAGGTATGCTTAATTTCTCAAGTTGAACCAACATCTGTTATTGAAGCATGTAAGGATGAACATTGGATAAAAGTAATGGAAGATGAATTAGAACAAATTGAAAAGAATAATACTTGGACATTGGTTCCCCGACCTAAAGACAAAAATGTAATTGGAACTAAATGGGTATATAGGAATAAACTTAATGAAGATGGAGAAGTAATCAGGAACAAAGCAAGATTAGTTTGTAAATGTTATTCACAGAAAGAAGGAATTGATTATAATGAAACCTTTGCACCGATAGCCAGAATTGAGGCAGTTAGACTATTTCTTGCATTTGCAGCTTATAAGAACTATAAAGTTTATCTATTGGATGTAAAATGTGCATTTCTGAATGGAGATCTTGAGGAGGAAGTTTACATTGAACAACCTGATGGATTTTCTTTGAAATATAACAAGGATATGGTTTGCAGGTTAAGGAAAACTTTATATGGATTAAAGCAAGCTCCCAGAACTTGGTATGCTAGATTGGATAAATATCTTTTGAAGCTTGGTTACACAAAAGGTAATCCTAACAACAATTTGTATTACAAAGTCACCAATGATGATATTTTGGTTATTGAAGTATCTGTAGATGATATTATTTTTGGAGGTGAACATAGATTATGTAAGGACTTTGTTAATCAAATGCAAAAAGAATTTGAAATGTCTATGATTGGAGAGATAAAAAAATTTCTAGGTTTGCAGATTTCACAAACAAATAAAGGTATATTCATATGTCAAACAAAGTACTTGAAGGAACTTTTGAAGAAATTTGGTATGGAAAATTCCAAATCGGTAAGTACTCCTATGACTACAACTGATAAATTGACATTGAAGGATGATTCAGCTCCTATTAATCCGACAAGGTACAAATCTATGATTGGAGGTTTACTATATTTGACACAAACAAGACCTGATATAATGAATTCAGTATGTATTGTTTCAAGGTTTCAAAGCAATCCTAAAGAAAATCATGAATCAACAGTTCAAAGGATTTTCCGGTACCTACAAGGCACAACAAATCTTGGTTTATGGTATCCCAAAGATGAAAATTTTGATTTATGTGCATACACCGATGCAAATTGGGCAGGTGATATACATGACAGAAAGAGTACCACTGACGGTGCATTCTTTCTTGGTAACAGATTAATTTCATGGATAAGTAAGAAGCAGATTTGTACATCATTATCAACAGCAGAATCAAAATATGTTGCAACAACAACTAATTGTACTCAAGTATTATGGATCAAGCAAATGTTGAAGGATATAGAAGTAAAATGCAAAGAACCAATAATCAACAATTGATATATCAAAGAATCCAGTATTTCACTCTAAAACAAAGCATGTTTCTATTAAGTATAATTTTCTAAAAGAGAATGTTGAAGCAAATGAAGTGAGATTGGTTTATGTGAATACTAAAGAGAAAATTGCAGATATCTTTACAAAGCCTTTGCCTAAGGAAACATTTGAATATATCAGAGAGAAGCTTGGGGTAGTTTCTCCACTGGTAGAGACTTAGATGTTGAAGATTGACATCAAACTGATAGGAACTAACAAAAAAATCTTTTTCCAGCTTTGATGGAGGGGAGCTACTTCTCATGGGGAGTAGTTGGTTGTATGTTAAGATTTGAATTCTTAACTGCTTTGGCATTTGATGTCAAAGGGGGAGAGATATCTATGGAAAAACATTATTCCGTGGGGGAGAGATTATTCATTGGGGGAGAGATTATTCATTGAGGGAGAGATAAACATATATGTATTTTCTGGCCTTGGTTTTGTAACAAACTTTGTATTGATCTATCTTTGGGCGATTGATTGGTTTATTGTTTTTGGCACTTGGATGTTTTTCCATCTAACATTGTCTGTCACAACCCTCACTTATCACTTTTGGATTTAAAATACAATTCTATTATATTTTTGGATAAGCTATTTAAATGATTGAATGAATATTATAAAAGAATAAATTAATAACACACACACACACACACACACATGGAAAATATACATTATTTTTATTTATCTATTTTCCACTTCCAATTATGGCACATGTTGTAGGAAGAATAAGAAGCTTCTAGAGGATTCTCCACCACCTTGCATGTAACTCCCCCACTAAGTTTAATCAATTTGCATGAAGTCCAAAATTGGGAAAGAATCTCCTTTTTAATAAAATTTTCTAGATAGGGGAATGGAGGGGAAATTTCTTATAAAATTATATGCAAGTTTCAAAGAAGGGAGTTGATTATGTTTTGAAGAAAATTTTCCAAGTTTTAGAAGTAGATCTTCTTTGGTAGTCTCTTTTTTTGTTGCAGGAATTTTTAAGTTGTTGTTGAAAGATTTCCCTCAAGTTGCAAGGAAGGATCAAAAGGATAACCAGTGGATTCAACATCAAGCTCGATAAACCAGGTTCTCTCCTTATTATTTCACATTTACTTGTGAGGAATTCGTATTATCAATAGTTATAGATCTTCCTTTATATAAAAAAATTCTTTTATTAGATTTTAAATCTTTCATTTGGGGATAAATAATAATGATAATGCTTTCATAGTTATTTATTTATTTTATTTCCCTTAAGAAAATATACACAAGATCTTAATTTTTGTTTTTTTTCTTTTTCCAAAGATTTTAGCAAAAAGAAAATCATATTCTTTTATTTGTTTAAAATCTCTCTCTTTCTGAGATTAAAATTCTTCCTGTGTGATTTGAATCTTTATTTCTTCCCTTTAATCCATCTCTCTGGTTTTTTGAATGGAATTCTGAATCTCATTCTTAAATCTCTCTGTGATTATTTTAAATCTCTCTGTGATTATTTTAAATCTCTCTGTGATTATTTCCTCTGTGATTATTTTAAATCTCTCTGTGATTATTCTAAATCTTTCTGTGATTATTAATTAGATAAATCTCCCTGTGAGTTGAACAAAGACCTCTCTGTGAATATTGGTTGAATAAAATCCTCCCGTGAATACTGGAAACAAATACTGGAAATAAACAATTCCCTTGTGAAATCTGGAAATAAACTTCCTCCCTGTGAATGCTGGAATAACCTCTCTCTCCCTCTCTCTATAAATGTTACCCTCCCGTTTACTGTAAAATCAATCTAAAACAATTATTTGATCATCTATTTTATCCATGTTCTTATAAATAAATAATTTAATGTCGCATATAGCACTGTCTTTGAATGTTGACAGAGGCGTACAGGGGCGGCGGTTATTATAACCACCAGAGGGGGTAGTGGGGGGTGGTCACTGTCACGGTAGTGGCCGTAGGGGAGTGGAGGGGCCCACAGTGTCCCCTCAACCTTGTGAGCCTGCGCATGCAGGACTGCAAGGGTGATGGGACCCATGGTCCCCTCCCCCCCTCTATTTATTATTAAACCCAAGCAATTCACCTTTTTGTTTTATATTTGGGTTTTTTTTGATATAAATGTATAAAATGCAAATTAATATATAAATTGCTATTTAGAAATTGTTAGTTATTTAGATATTGATGAATAAATTGCAAATTAAAAATTGTAAATTTTTTTTTTCCTTAGTATATACTTCAAGTTATTAAATTTAACTTAGAAAATTTTATAAATATTGGGGATTATTGAGTAGTAAATTCACGATTTATTTAACTATAGTAAGTTTATACTTGTAAATTATTTATGTTATAATTAGAATCATTCGATCTATTAAGACCCATTGGAGCACTTAGTTGGCATTAAGCAAATAATTCATATTAATATGATTTGAATCAAATGCCTAAATTTAATCGCTATTTTTGGATTGCTTAATCATGCAAGTTGCACTATTCTTATAACATGCAAATTACTTATAGATTAATTACATTTATTGACGTTTTCATAGCATGCAAATTACTTATAGATTAATTACATTTATTGACGTTTTCATGCAAGTTGCACTACTTTTATAACATGCAAATTTCTTATAGATTAATTACATATATTGACGTTTTCATGCAAGTTGCACTATTCTTATAACATGCAAATTACTTATAGATTAATTACATTTATTGACGTTTTCATGCAAGTAAACATGTAATTATTAAAATGCAAGTTTCATGATGGTCATTGTTATGCAAGTTATATTTCAAGTAGTTATTTCAATTAATTAAATTTTGCACGTTCAATTAGTAGTTGTTTTCAAGTATGATGTTTTCATAGCTTGTAGTTAGAAATCTAAATAAAGGAAGATGGAAACCAAAACATAGTAGCGTTTGGTATATACGGTGCCTTTGGGTCACGCTTACGGGTAATGCCATCGTGTTGAACTACTGCACTTAATGCCTAATAAAGCTACATCAATAACGTCTGTGGCATTGTCCCTATAATTCATCGGGGAGTAATAAGGGACACTTGGAAGTTAAAATCCAAGAGGTGGGTAACCCCTCTTGGACCAATAATCTAATAAGATAATTTTAAAATGATTTTACATCCGTTGAGATAAACCATAGTAAACCCCCTTTAGGGTTGGTTAAGTAAAATGCTTTTATGAAATTGATTTTAATCTTGAAGAGATATTGGTGATTGACAATTTGGTCAAAGGTGATGCTCATGATAGGTGTTAGGATGTAGTTGTTAGGCCACAAACAATAGGCCATCTTGAGCCTTTGTTTAAGTGCTACCATCGTGGGTAGCAACTGCAGAGAAACTGTTTGGGACATTGACCCTAGAAAGGGTTGCATACCCACTAATCAGTTTACATCAAACCATAGAGTAGAAACCAGAACTACATACTTTACGCCTTGATCCCGTGCCGAAGCGGGTATGTAGGCAGTTTTGGGACGGAGTTGTCCCTCGTACTCAGGCGTTTGTGGGTGGGGTTTAGGCTTGGTAAAAGAAAGATTGAGTAAGAATCCTATTTTGAAAGGTAAGATAATTAAATTAGAAAAAGTAATTCAATGCATACTCGGAAGGAATCCCGTATGGATTCGCTTGACTTCTCAAGGCTTTAAGCCAAATTCCGAGGAAGAATTCAAGCTTGTATTATGTTGTTTAATTACTCCTAAGGACGGCGACCTCGGTGCACTTTTGTTAGAAGAGTGTAGTACTTAGTGAGTGGCTTAGGACCCGAATGGTCGCGATGAGTCTAAGTCTCTGGTTAGAGCACCTCCTATCCCGATTGGATAGATGCCTACCCCGTATGGGTAGATGCCTATCCCGTATTGGATAGATGAAATCTTATGTCTCGTATGGACAAATGCCTAACCCGTATGGTTAGATGCTCATCCCGGATGGATGAATGCCTAATCCAAATGGATGGATGCAAAGAGTATGCAATTGAATCAAACATAATGATTAAATTAAACACACAAAAAAAAAGAATGGTCAATTTTGTTGAGTTAATTATGGTAGGTTATTGCATGGGTTATTACATTGTCATCAATGCCAAAGGGGGAGATTGTTGGTATTATGGATGACTTCATCATGTGTTGCATTGGTTTTGTCATTGATGTCAACACTTGTCTTCTTGGAGGTTTACATTATGTTCACCGGAATGGTTAGTGGCTTATGCACAGTCACCGATATGTGTTCACCAACATGTTATGTGGTTCACCGGTAGTGATGATGACTTGTTATCATCTGGAGATCATTTGGTTATGTCGAAGTCATGGATTGGAAGTTTGGTTTTGGTGTTTCGCTTATTGGTCTAATCGGGTTGACAGATTTGCCTTTACCGATAGATAAGTCTAGGTTATGGACTGGTACTCCAGATGAGCACGACACGTTATGGAGATTGTTTATTGATTAGTTATTGTGGTAAATGTATTGAGATGACATGTTGTATCTCATCAAGACTTATTTGTAATTGATTTAAATGTAATATCTTTAGTGAGATGACCTATTCATTTGGTATTAGGTTCTATATAAATGATTGTAAGATCTTATTGAAGATCGGGATATAGGATATTGTATGAGTGTGTTCGAATATTCAAGAGCGAAAATAAGCAAATCCTTGTGTGAATCACACAGACATTATTTGAAGGTTAAAGGAAGGTTATGAAGGTGTTGTGATACTCATGTTCAGAGCTTAACCGACACTGAATCCAACATTGGAGATACTATTTTGAGCAGTACATTATCGTTGGATTTAACCATCCGATTGTGTAGTCAGTGTGACTCCCATTTTGTGATTGAGCAGTGAGCTCTTGGTAGTTGGCCTTTCTGCATGTGCAGACCCCATTTGTATACACATACTATCTGCAGTAGTATCATCTGATTGTGGGTAAGGTTTCCCACCGTGGTTTTTCCCTTACAGGGTTTCAACGTCAAAATCTTTGTTCTATGTGTTGTGGATGTTGTTTCTCCTTATGTTTCATGCATTAAATTAAACCGGTACTACTATAACTGTTAATTTGTTTTACCGACACTTAAGTTTGGTTTACCGACATTAAGTTTAAATTGAAATAACTTGCATTTGGATTACAATTTATTGACAACTATTTCACAACTGATTCACCCCCCCTCTCAGTTGTCCTTCTCGGGACCCAACAATTTGTATAAGAGCTAAGTCCTCTTTTTGTAGAAGCCTAACAACTTGAGGAGATCATATGACAAATATTTTCAAGAAGGACAGTCTAAAGGTTGATGGAACTAACTATGGCATATGGAAGATCAGAATGGAAACACATCTGAACTACATTGGAAGAGATATATGGGATGCTATTAAGAATGGCTATGTTGCTCTTGTTTCGAATCAACCTCATCCACAAACAATGGCTAAAGACATGGACAATGATTGCAAAGCAAGAGAAGCACTTCTGAGCGCATTATTAGATCAACAAATCATGGGATTATCAGGCCGATCTACTGCTAAAGCTATTTGGGATAAAATGGAAACACTGAATGAAGGAGATACCACTGTCAAGATTGCAAAACTGGAATGTTACCAGGTCAGGTATGAAAATTTAAAAATGGAAGAAGATGAAAGAATTTTTGCATTTATGGAAAGAGTTAATGAAATTGTTTTAGGTATACAATGATGTGGAGGATCCTTAAGTGAAGATGAAATTGTGTCTAAAGTTTTAAGAGCATTGCCACCGGCTTACAAAATGAAAGTGACTTCTATTAATGAAATGAGAACAATGCCTAATACTTCAGTTTCTAGAGATACTTTGGTTGGAAAACTTTCAACATTTGAACTTGACGAGTTTGGTCCTATTGCTATTGTAAAGACTAATTTAGCTTTCAAAGCATCATCATCATCATCATCAACATCATCATCATCTGACAAAACTGATTGGAAAACACTTTATGCAAAAGAGCTTGAAGATATGAGGAGAGAAAATGAAGAACTTGAAGAACTTGAAGCACTATAATTTGCAAGGAAAATGCCTAAAGGTCCAGCAAGAAGTAAGTATGAAGGTAAAGCACCTTTCAAATGTTTTAATTGCAATAAAGTTGTGCATATGACATCTAGATGTCCTGATAGACATGCAAGACTAAGGGAGGAAGCAAAAAGATCATATAAACCTAACCCTGAATATCAAAGATACAGATTCAAGAAAAATTGATATAAGTCATGTTCCTATGCAGATGAAGGTGTTACAGATGATTCAGATGAAGATCCAATAGATAATGGATGGTCTTTTGTTGCAATAAAGGAAGATCAAGCGACACCTATTGTCAAACCAGTAGAGCAGGCACTGGCAGCAAAAAATGAAGAAAAAGATGAATGGATTATAGATAGTGGATGCTCACAACATATGACTAGTGATAAAAGCAAATTCTTATCTTTTCAATAAATTCATGGAGGTCTAGTAAGGTTTGGAGATGATAAAACTTGTTTAATCAAAAGAAAAGACACTATATATTTGGATGGTAAGCATAATACTGACAATGTTTATTATGTAGAAGGTTTAAAGCATAATCTTTTGAGTGTTGGTCAGTTAGTTGAGAAAGGATTTCAGTTACAATTCAAGAATGAGAAATGCAAAATCATAAACAAAACTAGATTGGAGATTGCAACCGGTAATCAAACTAAAGGTAATATCTTTCACTTGAATACCAATGATAAAACATGTTTGATTGCACACATTGATGAAAGTTGGTTATGGCATAAAAGACTCTGTCGTGTGAATTTTGATTGCATTGTAAAGATTAGTTCAACTAAGGAAGCAAGGGATTTACCTAAGATTGTGAAACCTCAAAATCTAGTATGTAAGGAATGTCAAATGGGAAAGCAAGTTAGAACAACATTTAAGAGAATTACTGAGAAGTCCAATAGTATTTTTGATTTAATTCATACTAACTTGTGTGGTCCAACAAGAACAATAAGTCTACAAGGAGAAACTGATAATTGATGATTATTTTAGAATGTGTTGGGTTACTTTTCACAAGGAGAAATCAAAAGCTTTTGGATGATTCAAGATATTCAAAGCAATGGTAGAGACTGAAACCGAAAAGAAAATAAAATGTTTAAGATTAGATCAAGGAGGAGAATTTACATCTAGAGAATTTAATGCATTCTATGAAGTGAATGGAATCAAAAGACAACTATCAACACCCCTGACACCCCACCAGAATGGAGTTGTGGAAAGGAAGAACATAACTATTTTGGATGCAACAAGAACAATGTTAATGGAAGCAAATCTACCTCATGTGTACTGGAGAGAAGCAGGGAAACAACAATTTATAGTTTCAACAGAGTTAACATCAAAACTGAAACCAGTAAGACCCCTTATGAACTATGGTTTGGTCATATTCCTACTCTTAAGTATTTCAAAATATTTGGAAGAAAATGCTATATTAGAAGAGATGAGAATATTGGCAAATTTGATCCTAGAAGTGATGAAGGAATATTTCTTGGTTATTCATCTAAAAGCAAGGCATATAGTTGTTATAATAAAAGGTTACAAAAAATCATTGAGAGTACTAATGTGAATATAGATGAACACTTTAGAGGAGATTCAAGATCTGTAGAACCAAAAGTTGAAATGATTATAAATGAACCGACACAGATTGCACTGGTATAGAGTGAAGACCCAGTCACATCGGCATCATCAAAAAACTCAATAGTGACTGAAGAACAACAACATGTGAATGTTAATCAGAATAAACCCAAGTATGTAAGATTGAATCATTTAGAGAATCAGATAATTGGAAACAAGAATCAAGGTGTTATGAATAGAGGAAGATTGGCAAATGAAGAGGTATGTTTAATTTCTCAAGTTGAACCAGCATATGTTATTGAAGCATGTAAGGATGAACATTGGATAAAAACAATGGAAGATGAATTTTAACAAATTGAAAAGAATCATACTTGGACATTGGTTCCCCGGCCTAAAGACAAAAATGTAATTGGAAGTAAATGGGTATATAGGAATAATATTAATGAAGATGGAGAAGTAATCAGGAACAAAGCAAGATTAGTTTGTAAAGGTTATTCATAGAAAGAAGGAATTGATTATAATGAAACCTTTGCACCGGTAGCTAGAATTGAGGTAGTTAGACTATTGCTTGCATTTGCTGCTTATAAGAACTATAAAGTTTATCAAATGGATGTAAAATGTGCATTTCTGAAAGGAGATCTTGAGGAGGAAGTTTACATTTAACAACCTGATGGATTTTCTTTGACAAATAATAAGGATATGGTTTGCAGGTTAAGGAAAATATTATATGGATTAAAGCAAGCTCCCAAAGCTTGGTATGCTATATTGGATAAATATCTTTTGAAGCTTGGTTACACAAAAAGTAATGCTGACAACAATTTGTATTACAATGTCACCAATGATGATATTTTGGTTATTGAAGTATTTGTAGATGATATCATTTTTGGAGGTGAAGATGGATTATGTAAGGACTTTGCTAATCAGATGCAACAAGAATTGGAAATATCTATGATTGGAGAGATAAAAAAATTCTAGGTTTGCAGATTTCACAGACATATAAAGGTATATTCATATGTCAAACAAAGTACTTGAAGGAACTTTTGAAGAAATTTGGTATAGAAAATTACAAACCAGTAAGTACTCCTATGACTACAACTGATAAATTGACATTGAAGGATGTTTCAGCTCCTATTAATCTGGCAAGGTACAAATCTATGATTGGAGGTTTATTGTATTTGACACAAACAATACCTGATATAATGAATGCAATATGTATTGTTTCAAGGTTTCAAAGCAATTCTAAAGAAAATCATGAATCAACAGTTAAAAGGATTTTCCAGTACCTACAAGGTACAACAAATTTTGGTTTATGGTATCTTAAAGATGAAAATTTTGATTTATGTGCATACACCGATGCAAATTGGGTAGGTGATATAGATGATAGAAAGAGTACCACTAGCAGTGCATTCTTTCTTGGTAGCAAATTAATTTCATGGATAAGTAAGAATCAGACTTGTACATCATTATCAATAGCAGAATCAGAATATGTTGCAGCAGCAACTAATTGTACTCAGGTATTATGGGTCAAGCAAATGTTGAAGGATATAAAGGTAAAATGCAAAGAACCAATAATCATTTATTGTGATAATTCAGCAGCAATTGATATATCAAAGAATCCGATATTTCACTCTAAAAAAAAGCATGTTTCTATTAAGTATAATTTTCTAAAAGAGAATGTTGAAGCAAATGAAGTGAGATTGGTTTATGTGAATACTAAAGAGCAAATTGCAGATATCTTTACAAAGCCTTTGCCTAAGGAAACATTTGAATATCTCAGAGTGCAGATTGGGGTAAGTTTCCCACCGACAAAGACTTAGATGTTGAAGATTGGCATCAAACCAACAAGAACTAACAGAAAAATCTTTTTCTGGCTTTGATGGAGGAGAGCTACTTCTCAGGGGGAGTAGTTGGCTAAATGTTAAGTTTTGAATTCTTAACTGCTTTGGCATTTGATGTCAAAGGGGGAGAGATATCTATGGAAAAACATTATTCCTTGGGGGAGAGATTATTCATTGGGGGAGAGATTATTCATTGAGGGAGAGATATACATATATGTGTTTTTTGGCCTTGGTTCTGTAACAAACTTTGTATTGATCTATCTTTGGGAGATTGATTGGTTTACTGTTTTTGGCATTTTGTTTTTGGCACTTAGATGTTTTTCCATCTAATGTTGCCATCAATGCCAAAGGGGAATATTGTTGGTATTATGGGTGACTTCGTCATGTGTTGCATTGGTTTTATCATTGATGTCAACACTTGTCTTCTTGGATGTTTACATTATTTTCACCGGTATGGTTAGTGGCTTATGCACAGTCACCGGTATGTGTTCATTAGTAGGTTATATGGTTCACCGACAATGATCATGACTTGTTATCATCTGGTTATGTCGAAGACATGGATTGGAAGTTTGGTTTTGGTGTTTTTCTATTGATCTAATCGGGTTGACAAATTTGCCTTTATTGACAGATAAGTCTAGGTTATGGATTGGTACTTCAGATCAACACGACACGTTATGGAGATTGTTTATTGATTGGTTATTGTGGTAAATGTATTGAGTTGACATGTTGTATCGCATCAAGACTTATTTGTAATTGATTTAAATGTAATATCTTTAGTGATCCGACCTATTCATTTGGTCTTAGGTTTTGTATAAATGATTGTAAGATCTTATTGAAGATCAGGATATAGGATATGGTATGAGTGTGTTTGAATATTGAAGAGCGAAAATAAGCAGATCCTTGTGCGAATCACACCGATATTATTTGAAGGTTAAAGGAAGGTTATGAAGGTGTTGTGACACCCATGTTTAGAGCTTAACCGGTACTAAATCCAACATTGGAGATGCTATTTTGAGCAGTACATTATCATTGGATTTAACCATCCAATTGTGTAGTCAGTGTGACTCCTATTTTGTGTTTGAGCAGTGAGCTCTAGGCAGTTGGCCTTTCTGCATGTGCATACCCCATTTGTATACACATACTATCTGCAGTAGTATCATCTGATTGTGGGTAAGGTTTCCCACCGTGGTTTTTCCCTTACCGGGTTTCCACATCAAAATCTCTGTGTTATGTGTTGTGGATGTTGTTTCTCTTTCATGCATTAAGTTAAATTAGTACTGTTATAACTGTTAATCTATTTTATCAGCACTTAAGTTTGGTTTACCAGCATTAAGTTTAAATTGGAATAACTTGCATTTGGATTACAATTTATTGACAACTGGTTCACTATTGATTCAACACCCCCCCCCTCTTAGTTATCCTTCATGGGACCCATCATGAACAACATACTTAATTTTTTTTGAAATGAGATTATTAATTTTAAAAGAAAGCATTGCACATATTGGAAGACAACCTACCAAAGTAATCGAGACCTAAGGCCTCCATATCAACCAAATAGATACCAAAATCAATTTCACTATTAGAACTAATCTAGTATATGAAATCAACCTTAGGTGTCTTTGCAAAATCAAATTGTCCCTTTGGAGATTTTGTTGCAACAAATCATACATAATCCTCGAAGAGATCTCATCCCAAGATGAAATAAATTCATAGAAAATACCAAATGTGTTGGTTTCTTCGTATGCTATTCACACTTCTAAGACTTTCCCAAGGGGAAATTGATAATAAATTTTATTGTTAAAAGACAAATGTTGCTATGCAAGGAGTTACACTGCCAAAATATTTGGGAGTTTAAAGCATAGTTCAAATGAACCAAATGTAAGGGATGTCCTTGGAACAAGAACCATATTTTATCTTAGAACATGTATTATTTTCTTAAATGAAAGAAGAGGAAGCTATTTTTAAATATTGCTTCTACTTTCACAACCCTTGCAATAAAATCCAAATATTTCACTAGATCTAAAGGGAGGATAATATAAGGAAAAAATTAAGAGCCACAACCTAAAGCTACGAATAAAAAGGCAACTACCATGTTGAGTTATAATAATCCTACAATACAAACTTGGGACACTGTGAATGTAGATTGTTGGCCATTTGGAGGAATTGATTATGTGTTGCATTGATGTTTTGTCATTGATGTCAACATTGTTGGCATTTGCATGAAGATTGTATTAATGATATGTTATGTTGTCATTGATGTCAATTGAACCGGTAATCGAAGTAAAAGGTTAAACCCTTTGTATGTTATGTAACCAGTAAACCCTACCAGTTATTTTTGTTAAACCCTAACCGATTAAGGTTGTTGAATTGGTTATGTTGGTTTATGATCTGATGTTGAGCGGTAATGATGGTGACACGTAAGGTCATTGTATGAAGACAAGTTCAAGATATTTTGGCCCGTTTGTTTGTCTAGGGAATGAGAAAAGTGTATTACATCTAATGCAAAGCGCGTGATGAGTTACTGAGCTCGATGAAGGGGTTGAGGTTTTCTTGATTGATGTGTAGAGATTTCTATGAAATCCAACGATCATGCTTGCACCGACTTGTTTGTAATATCAATGAGAGAATTAGATTTTTGTTGTGTTACCGACCTAATTGATTTGTATTTAAGGTCGATGAAGTTATTTTGTTTAGAGTTGGAAAGAGTTGGCAGAAATCAGTTGAGTGTGTGGTTGTTGAACCAGAGAATGGGTCTGCAATTTGAGTAAAGGAAGATAAAAGCTTAAATGGATTTAATCAAGCAAATGTAGTGCTATTCAAACAGATAAAGAAACTCATGTTGTTTTCTAACAATTACAACATAATTGAAATCCTCTAACCGAGTAAGCTCTAACAAGATTGGTTACTTATTAAATCCTCTTACAAGGTGGTCCATTAGATTGGATTTTTAAATCCTCTACTGAGGTTACTCCTTACAAGGTATTTTCTTCTAACAAGGCATTTGTAGTCAATCCCTTAATCGGGTGATTCCTAACAGGATCATTTCTTAACAGGACTTTTGTAAAAGCTTTAACAGGCTTGGCTCCTAATAGGGGGAACTTCAAAAGAGTTCAGATATTATCTTGTGAGTCTCATCTCATCATGGTTTTTACCTATTTGGGTTTTCCACGTATAAATACTTGTGCCATGTGGTGAATGTTTTTGTGGTTATGATCTTATTGTTGATTTGATTAACTATTTCTGATAAGGCATGATAAACGAAAGCATTGAGGAATGAAGTATTGGCATATGATAAAGCATTTGGATGTTTACAAGTTAAATGATGTTCACTGTTAAGTTGTTGTAACAGTCAACCGATATTCTTATGAGTATTGATATTGACAGTGGTATTTCATTGATAAGTTTACTTTGTATGTTTGAGTTTGAGTTTGGGAATTTTGTATTAGTTTTTCTATTTACTAATTCACCCCTCCCTCTCAGTAATCTACTGGATACTTATTCTTTCATCATACCATCAAACACTAGCTATTTGGATGCTTTACCAACATCCTTCTAGTCCCGGTAGGTTGAGTAGTTTCTGGTTGGTTTGGATCCGACATGATCCGATATGGTTTGGTTATGGAATTGGCTTATTCATGATGCTCATTTTCATATTTAGTCAGTTGGTTTGGTCTGGTGATCAGATGCTATCCTGCTTGCTTGGAAGCTTGGTTTGTGGTTCTGGCGAGGGTTTCACCGGTAAAGCTTTTGATGAAGATCTTTGATGAATTGCATAAGTGGTGTTGGTGCAACTTCTGGTGGAGATTCAAAATTTTGTTGGTGATCATGTTCGAGACTTGGTGGATGGAGATCATTGCTTTAGCGTGTGGACCTATATTGGGTCCCGATTGATCTAGGTTATGGACTGACTTAATGTAACATGTGGATTGGACCTCTCGATGTTTTTCCGAGATGTCTTATGTGTTGGGTATTATTTGTTTGGTCTAAGGCTGACATGTTTTGTAATTATGTAATTAGTTTATTGTCTGGTGGCTGACCTGATTGTTTATGGTCGAGGGTTCATATATATATGGTGTAAGATCTCGTTGTTGATCATTATGGTATATGATCAAGGAATGGGGTATGGATATGTGATGTGCGAATAATGTAATATCATTCAGGTAGAGGATTTGGTCAATCATTGGAGATCGAATTGGGTTTATGTAAGAGCATTTAGTCCTCTGGTATTGAGCTTAACCGGAACTCTACTCAGGCATAGGAGATGTTATCTTTGCAGTTCATTCCTTCTTCCGGATTGTAGTCTAGATTTCTATGTAGTCAATGAGACTCCTTTTGTGATGAGCAGTACGCTCTAGGCTATTGGCCTTCCTGCAAGTGGAGGCCCCTCAATTGTAATTCACATACTTAATGCAAAAGTATTATCTGACTGTGGGTAGTGATGAGTTGAGACATTGTCATATTTCTATCCTCAGAACTCTTGAGTTTTTGTCATCTTTTGGTCTGCATAGTAGTAGTGATGTATTGGAAGTTTACTATATGTAGTCCATATGTTAGCTTGAACCTATTAAATCGTATTTTATCTTTGTCAGTTTATTCCTGCAGCCATGCCATTTATTCTTGCAGCCATGTGATTTATTCTTGTTGCCATGTAGATTATTTAGGGCAATATCATATGTGAAATTAATAGATGTCTTGATTAAATAAAATGTGTATGTATGTTATTTTTTTTCTAGTGCAGGGAATAAATGATGTTGCGGTGGATGTTCGCCTTTCATGCCAGTTGAAGTAAAGGATACTCAAGAAGATGACTAAAGATCAAACTGCAGAAAAGCTGAGAAGCGTAAGGAACGACATAAGCAAAGCAATCAAGCGATACTACCAATGTCTAACTTAGGTGGACATTGAAGTTGTAAATACCACCATAGTATGTTATGACTGTGGTTCGGTTTAGATCCGCGTTTCCTACAACATAACTCCAACTATCTCCTTTCTCAGTCAATCATTCGCCTCTTCTTTTCGGCGTGATTTGTGTTGTCTATTCTAGATGATAATTTTAAATAATAAGCTCTTTATCTTCTCCGAGGTTAGATAGAAAAAGAGAAGAAACAGAGCAGAGGATATTTTCCTAAGTATTTTTGAGTTTTCTTTTCATATTGAATCATGTAATGACTTCCAAAGAACGATGAATAAAAATATGTTATTCTGAGTTCTTAGAGTTGTTTTTGGGAAGCCTGGTATCACTCATCCAAGGGGGCCCACTTGGTGAGTGTTCTTGCGCATTTGTTAAGATTAATTTTCTTTCCTTAGCTGCAGTAGACGTTCTTGCATTGATTATTCCTGCAGCCACTGGAAACAGATCCACTGACTGTTCCTGCAGCCAAACTAGAACAGAGTAATTTCTATTTATCAACATTGAATTTATCCAGTATTGCTTTTATGAATTTATGTAGAAGTTTTCCTATAGCCTTTCTATAGTTTCAATTATTGCTTATCTTTTCCGCATAATTTTAGTTGCTGCAGTAATGCAGAATAGCTGTCGTAGGAACTTAGTGCATATATAGTGCAGATCCATTTCAAGTATTACGTCCCTGGGTTGACAATCAAATGGACACTAGCTATGGAAATAGTGACTTTACCAAATGAATGACCAAACTTCAGGTTGAGACTTCAACTAGAGTTATTACTCTTATTGTTGGGTTGAACATTTTTGGTGCCACTGCCGGGGATGGTGTCAAACTAAGAACCTGTTATGGTTATTTTCTTTTTAGTTTTTAGTTAATTATTATTTTTATTTTTTTGGCATACCTGGTTGTTCAAAAAATTTCATGAATCTGCATGCATAGGCGAAGAAGAGATGTTCTAGGTAGATTTATGCCCAGTCATCCTAATCATGCAAAAAATAATTCCTCAAATGTAAACCCTTTTGCTAAACTTGATCAAACCCTAGAGAATTTGAACCATCCTGAATTTGAATTTCCAGAAGGTAGTCTTCAGTTCCTCTTTGGACCTCAAGAAGAAGAATTTCATATAGTAACTACCCCCACAAGTCCAATGCAATGAAACCCACCTCCTGGTGGAAATAATCCACCACCACCTTTGGACCCAATGTTTGAGTTCCCCATATCTAATCAACATGATAATGCTAATCTCAAGAACATTCCAGCTTCTTCCCTCCCTAAATTCTATGGATTGGTGATAGAGGATCCAAACACATTTCTGTTTGAGTTTGATGTTCTCTGTAGGAGTTTTGACTATACTATAGATGCCCATAGACTCAAAATATTTCCTGCCACCTTGAAGGAATCATCTTTAAGATGGTTTATGAGCTTGGGTAGTGGCACAATCAATACATGGGATGAGATGAAACGATTGTTTCTTGCAAAATATAAAGAGTATTGTAGAGGCACTGATCGTCATGGGGATGATATCTTTAGAATGACACATAAAGAAGATGAGAGTCTTGAAGATTATCTGGAGAGGTTTATGTTTAGTGTCAAAAAGTCCAAACATAGTACTTTAAATGAAGATTCCCTCAAGTTGATATTTTTGAGGGGAATCAGTGATGAATGCACTAATTCTTTGGATCTTATGGGAGGAGGTGATATTACACAGTCTACTTGGGCTGAAATAGGACAAATTTTTAAGAAGTATTCCAGATCTACTTCTAAAAAGAACAGACGTTTCAAGCCAAGAGAACCATCATCAACATCTAGTACTGGAGTTTCTAGAATGGAACTTAGCCATTTATTGAAGGAATTTAAGGAGGACATCATAAATAATATGACTACTCAATTGGACACACTTTCAGCTAAGAAGAAGCATGAAGAAGTTGATGCATTTTTTGTAGAATTTTTCCCTCATTGTAGACAACGAAAGAAGGATTGTAGATGTAAAATGGTTGCAAATATTGAGGTTCCTGACTTCAAGCCAATACAAGGTGAGGATGAGCAAGTTTTCTATGTTGCTCAAAGGAGGCCAAATTTCCAAAGACAAGGTATGCCTCCGGATCCACTTTCTTTTTTTGGTTATAGTGGAAATTCTTATGTACCAAATAACCAATGGCAATCACCATATGCTCAAAATTTTGGTAATTATCAAAACTGGTATGGTTCTCAAGGCCAAGGGAAGCATTTTTCTAATCAAATGCTACAGTGGCAGCAACCACAAGGGAATTGGTATCCACCTCAGGGCCAAGGAAGTTAGTTTCAAGGGAATTGACAACCTACTCCTCAATGGAGGGGGGGTGAGCCATGGACTGCCCAATCTTCTGGTTATCAACAACCGAGTCAGTAGCCACAACCGCCTGCAATAATGCCTAACAACAAGCTTATTCAGCTAATCTTAATCAATACCCAACCTATTCTCTATCCCTAAGTGATATTCACCTCCGATCTAGGACAACTCTGCCTAATCCATCTCCTCCAGTTATCATCGAGGTACAAGAAGAACAAGAAATCTCTAATCTAATAGATGCAACACCTTAGAAACAATTATTACCGCCATTTCCCCAGAGATTGCAAGAAAAGGAAGTTCTCACAGAACAAGAGCAAGGTTTTGATATTATAGATCAACTCAAACATGTTTGTGTTAAAATTCCATTGTTGCAAGCAATAAAAGATGTTCCTATATATAGTAAGGCACTGAGAGAAGCATGTTTAAAAAAGCCTAGCAGGAAGAAGAATGATCCACAAACACTGCATATTATGGGTCAACTGGTAGATATTATGTTAGGCAAGGTTGCGATTCCAAAATATTCTGATCCAGGTAGTCCTGTTGTAAGTATAGTCATTAATGGCAGTCAGATAAGAAATGTTTTAATTGATTTAGGGGTAGCCATTAATGTGATGACAAGAGAAGTAATGAAACAAATTGAAATCAATAGTCTAAGGCCTACACCCATAATTATACAGCTTGCTGATAGCTCTACAGTGAGACCTGATGGTATGGTTGAAGATGTGGTGGTTATTTTGGATTCCTGGGAATACCCTACAGACTTTATGATTCTATCTCCAAAGGCAACACTGAGAGGATATCCGATGATTTTGGGAAGACCTTGGCTTGCCACGACTGATGCATGTATTGGATGTAGATTAGGGGATATGACTATTTCAGATGGGAACTCTACAAAAACATTAGCTTTGTATTCTCCTGCAAAACCCCAGTTGGATCAACAACAAGCCATTTGGCCTATTTTGGGAGAAGAATCTGAGGAAGTTGACTCTATTAATCACCTTATGTTGATTAATCAAGGGCCATTTATGCAATTACATGATGAAGACTCAATTCATTATCAAATTCTGATAAATGAGTTGATACAGGAACAACAATTGCAGAAGTTGGTACCAAAAATTGCAGATTTAGACTTTCCTGCAGCCACTGATGTATTGCATACTCTATTGCCGCAGGAAGTCTATACTTCTCATTTTTTTGATATGTCCCAGATTGATCTTACTACCAAGATAGAAGTTGATTTGAATAAATGTTTGAATATCAATAGATATTTTTCAGATACTCAAAAGGGAGCCCTCATGGACTTGCTGAAATGTCATAAAAATTCTTTTGCATGCAATTACAAGGATATGCATGGAATAGATCCATAGTTTTCACCCACCGTATCTATATAAAAGAAGAATGTTGCCCACTCAGATACCCACAAAGAAGAATCAATCTTGCACTAAAAGAAATAGTTAAAGAAGAATTGCAGAAGTTGTTGAAGGCCGGGTTTATCTATCTTATCTCTGATAGCCAATGGGTATCACCTTTGGTAATAGTTCCTAAGAAAGGAGGAAAATGGAGGGTATGTGTTGATTATAGAGCCTTGAACTTAGCAACAAGAAAAGATCATTTTCCATTACCATTTGTGGATCAGGTATTAGATTCTTTGGCTGGTAAAAGATATTTTTCATTTCTTGATGGATTAAGTGGTTACAATCAAATTCAGATAGCCCTGGAGGATCAAGAAAAGAAAACATTTACTTGTCCTTCGGGCAGATATGCATATTCTATTCTTCCTCTTGGGTTGTGTAATGCTCTAGCCACTTTTTAAAGAGCAGTGATCAGTATCTTTTCTGATATTTCTCAAGACATCATGGAAATCTATATGGATGACTTTACAACTTATGGTTCTAGATTTGAACAGGCATTGGAGAACCTAAAAAAAGTTTTGCAGTGATGTGAGGAATATAGTCTATCATTAAATAGTGAGAAATTCTTCATCATGATGCAGGAAGGAATAGTCCTTGGTCATCATATCTCTATAAAAGGCATACAGGTGGACCCAACAAAAATTGAAGTCATTCAACATATTAATGCTCCTATGAAGCAAAAAGATGTAAGAAGTTTCCTTGGTCATGCTAGATACTATAGAAGGTTTATCAAAGATTTCAGCAAAATTGCAAGTCCCTTATATTCACTGCTTACCAAGGATATTAAATTTAAATGGACCTCTGCATGCAATGAAGCTTTCTTGAAGCTTAAGCATGCCTTGACCCAAGCACTAGTTCTTAAAGGTCCAAATTGGTCTTTACCATTTCAAATTCATACAGATGCATCTGATTATGCAATAGAGGCAGTATTAGGACATAAGATTGACAACTTGGAAAGTGTAATATATTATATTAGCAAAAACTTAAAGGGACCTGAGTTGAATTACACAGTCACTGAAAAGGAAATGTTAGCTGTTATATATGCACTCAACAAATCTAGGCACTATATCATAGGATATCCCATATTTGTGCATACAGATCATACTGCAATAAGATATCTTATGAATAAGCCTTCAATTACTAGTAGATTAGCTCGCTGGTTATTGTTGATGCGGGAATTTGATATCACAGTTGTTGATAAACCAGGGAAGTCTAATGTGGTTGCAAACTATCTTTCAACACTTTAGTTACAAGAAGATTCTACAGTAATAGATGATGCTTTTCCAGATGAACATTTATTCCTTATACAAGCTCACACTCCCTGGTATGCTGATATTGCCAACTATTTAGCTGCTGCTAAAATGCCAATTCATTTCTCTCCTAAATAAAGAAGGTTGTTAGTAGGAAAAAGTTTTAACTTCTCATGAATTTCTGATTGTTTGTTTTATACTGGGCCTGACCAAGTCATGAGAAGATGTGTAAGGGACAATGAAATATATGATATCCTGCATGCATGTCATGATGAGCCATGTGGAGGACATTTTGCTGCCAAAAGAACAACACTTAAAATATTAAATACATGGTACTATTGGCCCACATTACACAAGAATGCGACACAGTATACAAGAAAATGTGACAGATGCCATCATATGGGAAGACCTACTAAATATGATGAGATGCCATTATATCCACAAATATCAGTTGCACCATTTGATAAATGGGGATTAGATTTTGTTGGCCCAATTGAGCCACCTTCTAATGGTAAATCCTACATTTTGGTATGTACAGATTATGTAACAAAATGGGTGGAAGCTCGTGCTATGACACATGCAAGAGATAATAAGGTGGTTGAGTTTCTTTATGAAGAGATATTTACAAGATATGGAGTACCAAGAGAAATTGTCTCAAACGAGGGCCCACAATTTACTTCAACATTGATTGTAGCTTTGGTCAATGAATACAATATAAGGCACAGGAAATCTACTCCATATCATCCACAAGCTAATGGATAGATAGAGGTTACAAATAGGGAGCTTGAGGCTATTCTTACTAAAACAATATCTGTTCATAAAAAAAGATTGGTCTCATAGGCTTTCAGAAGCAATTTGGGCATACAGAACAACTTGGAAAACACCAATTGGTTTTACACCTTTTGAGATGGTTTATGGAAAATCAGCAATGATGTCTATTGAATTTGAGCATAAACACCTCCCCTTTTTCCTTTCAGAGGATACTTTGGGCTGCAGGTTAGAGGGAGGCATTGAGAGTGAAGGAGCTCGCCTCAGCAAACACCTCTTTTTTTTATATTATTTGTAAATGGAAGAAGAGAAAGAAAGTGGTGGAGGGATTAACGCCTACCCAAATAATGATAAACCACTAGACCGAAAATCTGAAAACAATTTCCTATTCCTGGAGAAGACATTATTTAATAGAGTATGCGATAAAAGAGGATATTCTGACAGGAGAGAAGATGTGGAGGACAATAAAAGAGAAACAATCATATTTCCTAATGATCAAATAATTAGATCAAACCAATCAATATTTTCAATAACAGTCAAATCTGAAATAAAACTAATAACAATACAATTACCAGTCGAATAGAGAGAAGGAACCAGGTGGTGAGAAAATAAGAGGAAACTTGGTTCTTTCCTGTAGCCGATCGCTCTCCTCTCAATTCCCTTGTTCAAATTCCTAAATTGAGATCACTCTCAGCAAGAAAGTAATAACAAGACTCAGAAAATTGGATGAAAAATTCTAAATATGGAGCCTTATATTTAAATAGTTGTCCAACAGACATAACTGATCCAAAATTAGAGAGCAAAGTGGCATGATAAATATATCAAAGAGAAGAAGTTCAAAGCCGGTGACTGGGCACTATTGTATGACTCCAGATATAAAGATACTATGGGAAAGTTGTAAACCAGATGGTTAGGTCCATATGAGATAGAAGTTTTCAATAATGGAGCTATTCATTTGACCACAATTGACCTTGTTCGGTTTAAGCTTTTGGTGAATGGTCACCGATTGCGTCTGTATCATAAGTCAGCCACTAAGGAGGAGTTCTTGCGGCAATTTGCCCAAAAAGATGAAACACAGGTTCCTGCAACAACTGATAAGGTTCCTGTAGCAACTGATAAGGTTCCTGCAGCAACTGATCAAGCTCCTGCTGCAATTGAGCAAAGTAATGAAGGTAAGGTTCCTGCAGCCACTGCAGTGAACATGCTTGCCGCTTCACAATAATATTTCCATGTCTTATGGGAATATTCTTCTCCATAAATAAAATTCTATCCACGTCATCCCATCTCATTTTCTTATCTATCATTTCACTTCATTTCATCATCATGTTAGTACGACTGCAGGTCTGTACCTATTGTATTTTATTTTAATTACGTATTTATGATTTTATTATGATTATTGCCTTCCTAAATCTGCGTACACTCCCCTAAATCTCGTCAGCTTGTGTGGACACGTGCTAAGTTAAGCTGGGGGGGTGTTTTATGGTTCGGTTTCCAAAGTTAGTAATTATTCATCCTTTTCGGTACTTAGAATTGATTGCTTGCCATTATTTTTTTAACAAGATATTCTTTCATGCAAGGAAGTAATAAATTCTGCCGCCAAATTTGGCCGCCGAATTTGCAGATATGTTTGGAATTTTCAATTTTCAAGTTTGTAGGATATTTTGGTTCTCCATTTCTCAGCTGCAGAGTGTGCTATACTAATAGAGTAAGAAATGGGTGGAGATCCAATCCACCATGAAGCAACAGTCCATGATGCATTGTTGCAGGATGCTCTTTGTGAGCATTATTTTAGGCACCATGGCTGGATTGATTACTTTTTGAAAATCAGGGATTTTAATGAAGAAATTGTCGCAGAGTTTATGCATTCCTTCAATGAAGGAGAAGCTATGGTTAAAGGTTTGAGGGTCATTGCTATGGAGTAGCGGATAGCTGAAGTTACAGGGTTGCTTCAGGAAGGAGAATTGTTTCCAGAATAAAAAGATGCAAGGAGCGCCAGGGTAGAGTTTACACTTCCCACAGATGGACCTCTAACGGTGGACAAGCAAGGGACTAGGAGGGTTTCTCTACCAATAGAGTGGCCCCAGGTAGCTTTATATGTCATGAAATATATTACTTGCGAAGGGAGGTATTTAAATCTACATTCACCACATTTTAAATTACTTAGTCATTTACGACATGGGCGGAGGGTGAATGTCCCTAATTTTCTAGACCACCTCATTTCCACAAGTGCCAAAGAAACTCAGAAGAATGGAAGTCATTTTGTCAGCCATCATAGTTTGATTAAATTGCTTGTAGAACATTCTCTCAGAGACATTTCACAGATGGAATGGGGGGTATTTGAGGACATATTGTAGTTTAGGGTTGAAGATGCTCCTGTTGAAGAAGAAAATATTGTAGAACCTTCTTCTCCCATAGTTTCTGTAGAGAATGATTTGCTCGTTGTCGAAGGAGCTACTGTTATTATGGAAGAAGAGATGGTTGAGGCAAATGTGGAGCAACCCTCCACTTCTCTTCAAAGAGATTCACCAATTGCTAAGAGAAAAGGGAAGAAAATGGAAATAAATGAAACAGATGAAGAACCTATGGTTCAGCCGCATGCAACTTAAATTTCTCCTGTAGCAAGGAGGCGTAGGTCAAAAAGAAAAACTCATGTAGTAGAGCCACAGGTAGAAACCATTCCTGCAACCACTCCAAAGGTTTATGTGAGAAGAACATAGAGTAGGACCCAGAAGGCTCGTCCAACAAGTGATCTGACAGAGATTATTTCAATGGAAACACCAGAAGAAGGGATCCTTGTAGATGTTGAAATCCAGGAAGAAGGTGATGTAGATAGACTGTCAAATATTGCTTATGTGGTAGAGCAACTTGAAGAACTTGTCGGAGAGATTCCAGAGCAGCTTGAGGAACTTGTTGGAGAGATTCCACAACAACTTGAGGAACCTATTGGAGAGATTCCACATTAACTTGAGGAACCTGTTGGAGAGATTCCACAACAGCTTGATGAACTTGTTGGAGAGATTCCACAGCAGCTTAAAGAACTTGTTGAAGAGATTCCATGGCCTAATGTAACACCTATTAGACCTCCATCATCCCTAAGTAGTTTATCTATTTCGTTAACATTTTATAGACAATGGGAAATAGAGAGGGCTAGATTGCAAGGGGTTATTGACAAACAACAAAGAGAAATTGAAAAGAGGGATAACAAAATTGAAGAATTAGAGGCTAAGGTTGAAACAATCACTAGTATGGTCCCTGAATTGATGCAATGTAGGGCACCTCCAAGGGTTTATGCTTTGCATTTAAAGGAGCGGTATTTAAATTTCAAATTGAACCGCATTGTCAGGGACCTTAGCCCCTCTTTAGAAACCCCTGAGGAATTTTATTATGCTTACCAGACTTCTCCAACAACTGTGAAGAATTTGTTATATGAATTTTATTTACATAACTATGTTGTACCCTCAGATAGAGAGTGGAATCCTTTGTTATATATTGGTGATATCAATATAAAAGCTTTAATGTCATGGATTCAAAATAAGATCATCATGGGGACACAAGCCAGAGCATACAAAGATTTTGAATTTGATTGTCCATTACCATTGAGGAAGGAAGAAAAAGAGCCAAGAGTTCTTTATTATGAATGATAGAAATTACTGGTAAGAGATGATGTTAGGAAGATAGTGCTTCTAATGAGGGAGGAAATATACCAGGCATATGAGCATTTAATTCAAACTGACAGTGCAACTGCAATAGATGGGTTAACTCAGCGCTGGAATAACTTACCAGAAAAATTGAAGTAGGGAGAACCTCATTCACTGCAAAATTTTCAGGTAGCTATGCAAAGAGCCCCCAAATATATACAACTGGGCAGAGAGAAGACCAATAATTGGTTACCACTGATCTTTCAACCTCCTATTCTTATGTGGCCACTATTGGGATGTAAGACTATGGATCAGCCCTATGAAGCAATTACAGAAGAATCAACCAGATGGTCCAGGCTGGAAAAGATGAAGGGATTTTACTAGAATTTAGCTTCAGGAGGAACAGGTCAAGGAGCCATTGGTGATCTAAGAATTAGTGCAAGAATAATTTTTTTTTCTTTTGCTATAGTATTAACAAGCTCTTAAAGTTCGGGGGCATGATGAGTTAAGACATTGTCATATTTCTATCCTCAGAACTCGAGTTTTTGTCATCTTTTGGTGTGCATAGTAGTAGTGATGTATTGGAAGTTTACTATATGCATTCCATTTGTTAGCCTGAACCTTTTAAATCATATTTTATCTTTGCCAGTTTATTTCTGTAGCCATGTCATTTATTCCTACAACCATGTGATTTATTCCTGTTGCCATGCGGATTATTTAGGGAAATATCATATGTGAAATTAATAGATGTCTTGATTAAATAACATGCGTATGTATGTTCTTGTATTTTATTTCTTTTTTAGTGCAGGGAATAAATTATGTTGCGGTGGATGTTCACCTTTCATGCCAGTTGAAGTAAAGGATACTCAAGAAGATGACTAAAGATCAAACTGCAGAAAAGCTGAGAAGCGTGAGGAATGACATAAGCAGAGCAATCAAGCGATACTACCGATGTCTAACTTAGGTGGACATTGAAGTTGTAAATACCGCCATAGTATGTTATGACTATGGTTTGGTTTAGATCCGTGTTTCCTGCAACATAACTCCAGCTATCTCCTTTCTCGGTCAATCATTCACCTCTTCTTTTCTGTGTGATTTGTGTTGTCTATTGTAGATGATTTATTTTTAATAATAAGCTCTTTATCTTCTCGGAGGTTAGATAGAAAAAGAGAAGAAACAAATTCGAGGATCTTTTCCTAAGTATTTTTGAGTTTTCTTTTCATATTGAATCATGTAATGACTTCCAAAGAATGATGTATACAAATATGTTATTATGAGTTTTTAGAGTTGTTTTTGGGAAGCCTGGTATCACTCATCCAAGGGTGCCCATTTAGTGAGTGTTCCTATGCATTTGTTAAGATTATTTTTCTTTCCTTAGCTGCAGTAGATGTTCTTGCATTGACTGTTCCTGCAGCCACTGAAAACATATCCACTGACTATTCCTGTAGCCAAACCAAAACAGAGTAATTTCTGTTTATCAGCATTGAATTTATCCAGTATTGCTTTTATGAATTTATGCAAAAGTTTTCTTGTAGCCTTTCTATAGTTTCAATTCTTGCTTATCTTTTCTGCACAATTTTAGTTGCTGCAGTAATGCAGACTAGCTGTCGTAGGAACTTAGTGCATATATAGTGTAGACCCATTTCAAGTATTACGTCCCTGGGTTGACAATCACTAGCTATGGAAATAGTGACTTTACCAAATGAATGACCAAACTTTAGGTTGAGACTTCAACTAGAGTTATTATTCTTATTGTTGGGCTGAATAGGTAGGCTTCCCACCGTGGTTTTTCCCTTTACCGGGTTTTCCACGTATAAATCTTGGTGTGATGTGGATGGTATTTATTCTCTGATTATTGTTTATAATTAATTGGTTTAATGGCTATTCCAGTATTTGGTTTAAGCATTCCGGTATTAATGTTCTGGGTTCTAGTATTAAAGTTGTAATTGCTAAATGTTTTGGTAATATGTGACAACTCATTCACCCCCGCTCTCAGTTGTCTTCCGATTATTTGAACTGTCTAATAGATAACCAATGTAGGAAAGCTCAAGAACACATTCCACCAAGGTTGACCAATGCCTTGTTTGAACATTTCCTTGAGCTAGTCCAAACTTGTCATTAACTAGTTCAAAATACTTGCAAACACTAATAATGTTCAAATGAGTTCTTGTTGACACAAAATATGGGGTCTATTAGAGATATTTGAATATTTGAAGTTTTAGCTAACTAAAACCTAAAATATAGAAGAAAACCATATGGCTTATATTGGATCTCAAATTGATTCAATAAGAATATCATGTATAATTAAGATAATATAATATTTAATCATTTAGCTTGCAATTTTTGACATCAGAGATTATTGAAAAGAGTTTGGAAGTGACACACAAATAGCATTATGTTTCCAAAAATCAAGAAAATTTGCAAATTAGCTACAATTAAAGATAGATAAAGGATATGGAGATCAAATCCTCCTATTAAACTCAAACTAATTTCTAAAAAAAATCATTACTCTTGAAAAACTATTTAGATCAAATGATGCAAAGAGGGGAAAAAGTAAATTTACTAATAAAATGGAATTATGTGGAACTAGAGGTAGTGCTAGGAAGAATAATAAATTTTGACAAGGTTTGTTGCAAAAGGAAATAAATATGTTAGTCTATCTTTATGATAAGTATAATCAAGTCATTGTGTAGAATTGTAAAGAACTAAAAGTATATAACAAGGGGGTAATTCAACACACCATAACATTCTCTTGAAATTTAAACTAGAAAGATAAAATCAAATGCATACCAATTTTGAGATAGAATATCTAATTAAGGGTTAACAATGTTATTTTAGTATAAAATCATTTTTCCAATTAAACACTCTTTATGGGTATCTCATTTAGTTCTTAAAGGAAGAAGCATGTAGAAATAAAAATTCATGTTATTTTTAGAAACTTAACTAGAGCCTCCCTTAAAGATCATTATTAGTTGGTAAGATTTTTCAAGATCAATAAGCAAAAACCAAACTTCTGCAAACTATGAGCACACAAATTCAAACAAATATTATCAAGGAGTTAAATGATATGCACATAGTAGGATTACATATATAGGCAAGAAAGTGAAGTCAGAAGGTAGGAGATAATGACTAACTACCCCTGCATATGTAGGACACTTGTGAGCACACTTGAAAATTGTGTGAGCAAGTGGCATGAGTGTGTGCAAGAGGTGTCTCACTAAGTAAGTACACATGTCTCAACCACATGAGGTGTGACAATCTCTAAAAAATTATAAATGGAGACTTAAACAATGTGAATAGGAATGTGAATATTTACACTAACATCCCCCCTTAACTGCAACTTAGGGAGTAATGTATATTATAATGATAGATCCTAGACACTAGCCATATTAGGCACTCATGTAAAAATTCTCATAAAATAGAGTAAAGAAAAAAACTTAATGGGAACAAAAATCCTCTCTAAAAGAGAAATGTTACAATGTGAATGCACACGTGAAGAAAATAGATCATAGAAGGAAGGATTCATGATGCATGAATCCCCAAGGACTACTTCTATGTATAGTTTATAATGAATGTTACCACAATAGGAGAGAAATGAGAGACTATGCAACTCCTCCATAATTTGTTGCATGTAATGTAGGTAGATGCTTGACACTGGATGTTGAAGATGACTCCACACTCATTGAAAGACACCACAAATGTGTGAAAAATGACTTCTCATTCCAGATATGTAGGAATTAATATGCATATCTCTGAATCTTTGACATGATATGAGATTTAAAATAATGCTTCACAATATTCTCTCTATTTATTGTAGAAATTTAGCTACTCTAAATTGTAAGGAAGTTAAGTAGCAGAACAAATTCCTACACTAACCTTGAGAGGAGGGTAATGCAAAAATTTTACACATCATTACAATAGTTACAAAAAATTAATAGAAATAAACATAATATCATGCATACCACAACACAGTGATTTACATGGGGAAAACCCTTTCGAGAGAAAAACCCCACACTCCAAAAGCAACTCAATATATTATTCAACAATCAATAACATATTACAATATACTTGCAGAGTATTCTCTTTATAGGAGTACCACCAACCAAAGATTCAAAGGTAACTCAATAGCTATCAAACTCTTACACAGAACCTCTATCTCATGCACCTCATATATAGGAGATGCAATACATGAAACTGTCAAACAGTATTACAAAACCATGGGCTAAACCACCCAATAAAGTGGAGCCAACCTTATCTCAAATATAGATGCCCTATGACATGTCAAAACACACATGAACATGTGTTCCTCCCTTTTATGACTCATTTATGTGTTCGATGCAATTTATATTTCCTATTTCAGGAGTCCAAACTTTCAAAGGCCATAACTTGTGAACCGGATGTTTGATTGACAAAACATTTGAAGCAACAAAAAGCTCGCGAAGTGCTCTATCACCTCGTAACCCGCTACACTAGTTATGACCACTTTTCAGGGTATTTTAGAGGGTCTAAAGTCCTCAAAATTAAATTTAAACCTTTCATTGCACCTTCCAAAAATGGAAACTTTAATATCTTCAAACTAGCTATGATCTTGCAACAAAAATTTACCGGCATGCTTATCTAGCCAATCTAAAGCTTTGGGGAGAATTTAGCACCATTTAGTGCTCAAATAAAAACTTACTATAAATAGTAACCTCATGTAAATGCAAGGTTGAGACACCATTTTCCCAACATAAATTTATTTTTGTACTCAACTCAATGCTTTCATTTTGTACCCTTTCATAGTTCACAAGATCATGACCTAGTTGAATTGGATGCCTCATTACTCTAATGGGATATTTGTTTGTTGTGCATCTATGTAAATTTGGATTCACTCTAGGTAACCTACACGTGGCAATGGCATAATCCTCACCTATGTGAATTCAAGGGGAATTTAATTGATATTAATGCCATTAATTTGAGGTTGAATTTCATCCAACCATGATCTCCCTCCAGCATTGTGATTTGTTCATCCATTCCACTTTGGTGCCCACTATCCCTCATAAAGTGGTGCAAGAGTACCTAGATAAACTAGCAATCAACACCACCCAAAAAATATTTCCTGTTGTTTTACTTTATTTTTGATTTGTTTATTTTTCGATTGCCTCCTCTCTAATCAATTTTTCAAGGTTTCTCTCCATGTTTGACAAAAGTGTTGTTATCCCCAATTTCTGCTTGCTCATTTGTGGGATAACCCCTATGAAACTTGCCTATTTTGTAGCTCACATCTTCTAAGAATTCTTTATAAGGAGACTATCATTTTATTTGTGTGTAGGTTTGATCCCTCAAAATTCATTTTGAATGGATCCCTTTTTGGTCCTTTGAGTTTGCAAAAATCATTTTTATAGAGTTAGTCTTTTCTATTTTTGTGTAAATTCAGGGTTTTTCCCCAAAATTGCATTTATTTTGTTTACTTTGATATGTATTTTGGGTGTTGAAACTCAAAAAACATACTATTCAGAGCCATATGTACTTCAAGTTTCAAAACCAAAAATACATATTTGTCACTTATGAATATGCACTTTAGGTTTTGAAACCCGAAGTGCATGTCCCGACTTCACACATTTTGTAATTAATGCAACTCTGAGTTAGGATATTAAGTGGTTTTAATCAATGCTTAGGGTCATTTTATCTCATTTTTATGATCCTCTTCTCTACCTGTTTGCATGTCCTTGCTCCTTGCCACCCTTGTCTCTCTCATGGCCAAATTGAAGCAGATTTTTTGCCTTGATTATCATCATTATTTCAAGGTACCTATCTCTATTTATTTATGTTTTTCTGTAAATATGTTCTTTCTTTCCCATTTTTCTTTAGGGCTTATTCCTTCAAGTTTCTCTTCTAGTTTTCCTTTTGGGGTGTTAAGGTGTGGATTACTCCCCACCTTCTATTCTTTCCTTTCCTTATTTTAGCCATGTCGTTTGAGAATTGAACCCCAAACAACATGAATCAAAGTTTCAATATTATTCAAGATTCACATTCCAAATTAAATCAACCAAATTTTGGCACACAATGGTTTATCCATAAGGTGTAGTTGGGGTTTCAAAACCCAAACTACATCCCAATATCCTTCACTTGGTGCAGTTTGGTTTTAAAAATCGGAACCCCACCTTCTATACCACAACTGTTGTAATGTATGTGTTGGTCAGACTTTGGAACCTGATCAACATGTGATTTAACCTTCGTGTTGGTTGGGTTTCAAAGCCCTCCCAACACATACTTTCCATCACATCTTTATTGATGTGGTTTGGGGTTTGAAACCCGAACTACATTGTCTTGCAATCAATGTGGTTCAGGGTTTAAACCTTGAACCACATCACTAACCGATCTACCATAATGCAGGTGAAGTTTCAAACCACAACCTATACAAGAGCAATCTTTACCAAGTGTAGATTGGGGTTTGAACCTTAACTTGCACTATAATCACAAGTATGTGTCCATTGGGTTTTAAAACCCAATGGACATGATATTGCCTTTCCACAAGTGTACATCGAATTTTAAAACCCGATGGACATAATGTTCAGTGTTATAAGTGCAATTGGTTTTTAAACTCTGATTTACATGTGATGGACCACCCTTGCATGTAATTTGGGTTTTAAACCCCGATATGCATTTTTATTCTGGCAAATTATCGAAACAACTTTGCAGATTCTTCTGAGATGTCTGAGTCCTCTCCAATAAAAAAACCATTGAAGTACAAGTACCAAAATGTGTTTTTAGAGAGCTTGGTGTCATCCAATGTCAATGATATTAAAGATACTGAGATTGGGCATGTCAACATGTTAGAGTTCCTAGATAGAATAAACCGACAACTAGTGCCATCTCATATGCAGTGCATCTTAAACAGTGGTATCCATCTAGTTTCTTCATTTCTCATGTTGGCACATGATCCAAAATTTATTGTAGCAGCAACCACTTGATTTGATAAAGAGAGAAGTGTAAAGGACATAGATGGTAAAGTACTCATAAAGTTGGATGAAGACTTCTTTGATAAAATATTCCAATGCCTACTTACAAATGAATATATTAATCTTACTATGGAATCATCACAAGCCAACTATAACAAGTTTTGAGACAAATGCAAGAGAAGTATAAGTATAAATTGGCTCTTGACTCCTAGGCAAACAATCACTAGGCGACCAAAAAATTAGTACCAAAGTTATTTCAAGGAGGACGTTAATGATTGGATAACCCTTCTCAATAGGGTTAAAGGCCTTCCTAAGCCTAACATTTTTTAGGAAAGGATGTACCAATACATTAATACCATCATGAAAGGTCACCCAAAGATCTTTTTGGGTAAACAAATCCTTTATGTCATTTGTGATCAACTCTCAAAGGTCACAACAAACCTAAAGTTTTACATGACTTCAATCTTGTTCGATGAGGCACTTTCTAGGTTTCACCATTGAGGGTGATAGAAGGCAAGTTCATGTGTTCAGATACTTTTCTCAGTGAACTCTAAAAGAAGGCATACATTTTTTTAGAAGAGTTAACGATGCCTTCATTGGTTCCTACATGTGTTTGTTGGATAAGAAACTTGAAAGAAAAAGGTATCAGATGAGGCATGGGAAACTATCAAAAATTATGGTTGTATGTACCTCCAATTTCCAACCTTTACATACATCAGGATTAGGTGTTTTGAAGGTTGTTCATACATGCTTATCAGGTACCCAAGTGACAATATTTTTCTAATGGAGTTGTGTCGCCAGATTATAATTGTGCATGGAAAGCAGTCATGATCACACAAAGATAGATTCAAATTCCCTCTCACCATTGGTAGATATTCAGTGACAACATTCTACAAAGCCAAGGCCATGAAAATAGAAATGCAGTGGGTCACAATGAAGAAGTTCAAGAGAAGAGAGGATTTTTATTATAGAGGAATGAAGGATAAGATCAAGTAAAGCTTTACTCATGCTCATGGGATCGAGGACATATGGGTTGACTACAGATCCAAAGATGTGAGAAAGTTGGACAATAACTGACTGACTCTAGAACAAATTGAGAATCTAGAGCTTGTAGATATTCTAGAAGACATGGAAGATGATGAAGATATCATAGGCCCCACCTATGAAAAGAAGAATATTGTTGGTACTTCTCTCCCTCTAATTTAATGGTCTCAAAATTAGTCAATTTCAATAAGGAAAATATTTCAACCTATTCTTATAAATACAAATATTTGGTTGCAAGAGAGGGGAATTAGGTTGAAACCTTTCAAGATAGGTTCAAAAGAAGATATAATAGGACCTATCAACAATAAATATGAATTGAGAACCAAGAACAAGGAGGATGTCTCTACTCCCAAGAAGACACCAAAGTACAAATTTATAATGGGTAAAAATAAAGGTGCAAAACAAGGAGAAACATCCACACAAGTTGAGAAACAAACTGAGGAACAAGTCGAAAGCCAAGGTGAAAAAGAAAGAGAGGAACAAGAGGAATAATTCCAAGAGGAGGATCTACTAGAACCCCTAGCTACATCAGGACAAGGATCTACACTAGAGGTTGCTCCAAGTATCTATGCTCCTATTGCTATCGTAGTAGCTCCTCATTTCACTAGTGTGCAATCTATTCCTTCTATGCCTATTGTTTTTAATGAACAATCTTTGCCTTCCATTTTTGTTGTTTCCTCTATACCAATTGCCTCTACTATTTCTATTATTGCACCTATAGTTTTAATTCAATCCATCCATTCCTCTACCACTAGTGGGTCCATTTTTTATACTCGTCATGATAATATTGAAACTATTTTTTCTTCACTTTCTTCATTTCCTAGCCTATCTGAAGTCTCTGCAACTCTGCTTGATGCTACTATGACTAATTTTGATAAGTTTATGTTTGAATCCTTTCCTAATGTCTCAATAGTATAAACCCCATCTATAATGATGACTAATACCACACCCATTGTGATAACTTTTGCACAACAACAAACTACATCTATTCAAGCAGTGGTTACAAGTGCTGAAATAGATTCCACCTTTCATCCCTGGTTACAATTAGTAACACATAAAAGAAGGAAGCAAGCCATCTCCCTAAATGACTTTGAATTTGGCCAAATCGTTCCTACAAATCCAAAGGTTTCAAAGTTGGCTAATACACTTTCAAGGGTGAAGGTAGATAAGGCAGGTAAAAAAAAAGTAGAAGTAGTTGTGCCTCCACTAGACAAAATGATGAATAAATTAAAGCTTTAGATTATGTGGTAACAAGGATAAAGATAAGAAATAAGACACATGAAATTGTCAAAGATGACTTAAATGTAGCCATAGATTCTCTTATTGAAAGATATGACAAAGACAAGAAAATCAAGGATAGGCTCAAGCTTCAACTAGAGCAACTTGCTACAATTATAATTAAGATAACCTATTCTTCAAAGGTGGTTGAACTAGTAGGTTCATCTGTTGATGAAGAAGATATCAAGAGGACTGACCATATTTGTGCACAATGGAGGTAAAGAAGTGCTTGGATTGACATGATGCTTTCATAGGGTACACATATGTTAAGTTCTTCCATTAAGTTGTTGGATAATTTGAATAATGTTAAGTCTGAATTGACCTTCTTTCTCAAGAATTATAAGTCTAGAAATCCACATGTATTCAAGGATCAACATGTCCAATCTAATCAACATGTCAAAGCAAAGAAAAATATGATCCAAAAAGAAAAAGAAATATCCAAAAGGTCACAAAGGCCCACTGAGCAAAATAAAGCAAAGTCAAAATATATATGGGTTCCTAAATCCCTTGTGCAAGCAATGCACTCCAAGGAACCACAAAAGCATGAAAAATAAAAAACCATGTGGATCCCTAAGTAGCTTCTTGAAGCACAAAAGGAAAAATCCAACTTGGCATCCAAAGTTGCTATTCCTCCATCCAACCCTCTCAAATTTGTTCCTCCATCACCTTCTTCATCCGTTTTGGGCCCTTATGTCCCAAAATCCATAGCCTTTCCTTCGTCAATATCTCAATATCCAAAATATAATATGAAAGCAAGATTGACAAGACGAGATGACAACATAAGGGTACTAGAAGCGTGATTGATTCGGCTAGGGGCTTTGATTGAAGAAATTCATCCAATTTATAGACAAATTGGAGAAAAGACAAGATTAGCATGAGGAGATTTGAATGGAAATTTCAAATCAAGAATGACAAATATGACAAATTATGACAAATTGACACTTTCTATGCAAGATTGATTGATTGTCAATTATGACAAATTACTATGTCAAAATTGATTGATTGTCAGTTATGACAAATTATGACAAATTTGCTACATCATTCCCATGAAATTAGGAGAAATATAGGAGAAAATTGAAATTAGATGAATTAGAAATTAGGAAATTAGAAATGAGGAAATTAGGAATTAAGTGAATTAGAAAATGAAGAAATTAGGAATTAAGTGAATTAATTAACAATTTTTCATTTATTAATTAATTCACAAAGAGGGAGGAATTAGTTAACCAATTAAATAAATATTTAATTGTGACAAGAAGACTTAGGATAAATAAATAAATTATTTAACCTAGAGGGGGAAATGACAAACAAGGTTAAATGACTAAATCATAAAACCTTAGAAGATGAATTAGAAAATGCAAGGATGACAATTAGGTCTTGACAAAAGATAATTGATGTCGATTCGATTATGATTAACAAAGGACCAATGTTGACAAATTATTTGATTGATAAATGCACCAATTGACGAGGAACAATGACTAATTGATCCAAATTGACATGATTGAGAAGGACGACGATCGATGACAAATCGATCGCAAAATGACAAGATTGAAAATGACAACGATTGATGACAAATCGATCACAAAATGACAAGATTGAAAATGTCAACGATCGATGAAAAATCGACTGCAAGATGACAAGATTGATGACAATTTGATCAGAGGACAAGGATCGATGATGAATTGATCGCAAGATGACAAGATTGAAAAGAGGACAAGGATCGATGACGAATCGATCGCAAGATGACAAGATTGAAAATGACAACGATTGATGACAAATCAATCGCAAGATGACAAGATTGACGAGAGGACAAAAACCCTAATTCTATCATTGATTAGGATTGACGATGTCCAAAATGATGATACATGAGCATGCACATTGATGCGACAGGATAAGATCGACCAAAACCATGACTGAAGATTGTTATCGACAAGACCTAATTTGAAAGCGATAAAAATGAGGAATGCAGAAGAAGGACTCGATGCTCGCAAATGATAAAGACCAAGTGCGCAACATAGAAGAAATGTTAATGCGACGCAAGAACCCTAAAATAAGGCAATGCGCAAATGTTAAAGTATGACTCCGCAAGCGTTGACCATTTTTAGACGTCTACATTTTGCCCCTCTTTGAGACAATGAGATATTAAGCATTGTTTCAAAGAACAATAATGAAAATGCCCCAGACAATGACAATGACATATGCATGCCCCCTCAAGGAATTGGCCAGAAACATCCAGAAAAGAGGCCAATTAATCGATAAGAATGATAGAACATGATAGGAGCAAACGGACTGAAAATCGGGGATCAGATGCACGAATGACAAGTAATGAAAGGTGCAAAAGACCGCGACTAGCATGAGATGGAGAGGGTGCACGTCCATCTATGCACTGACAAAGATCTATAAATGAGACAAAGAGAGTGAAAAGAGCTCATTTGCACTAGCCAAAGAGGAGGATTTGTTGCTCTAGAAAAGGACACTTGCAGAGAGATGGTGAACATTCCAATAGTAGATCACCTCGAGGAACGTGTACATACCTACAGATGACCAGACGATGTGGGAGTTGTGGTATGTATCTCAAAAACCCATATTGTCAATTTCATGAATTTGACTTGCTTGCAGGACATTGCGGGGCCCATAGGGAATGCAGAAAGTGACTTCTGTGCTTGTGTGAGTGCATCTTGCACTTGTGTAGGGTACACAGGCGCAAGTTGATGCAACATAGGTGCATGATACAACACATAGGCGCAGTTGCTCACTGGGAACTCAATTTTGGTCAAAAACAACATGTGAATGATCCGAAAAGGGGGGATAAGGGTAGGATAGGTCAAAATAGATTAGAAACACCCTAATTTGGACATGAAACAAGGAAATGCAGCCCATAGGAGCAAACCCTAAAAACTGACAAAATGTGCCCCAATTGTGATGCAGAGTCGACAGTATCCCCTGATTACGCTGGAGAACCATCTTGACTACTTCATGTTACGACACAGGCTCAGGAGCATAGACAAAGACACACTAGCAAGACTTGGAATATACTACATCGCATTCATGCCCAAGATTAGGGCAAACATAGGACTACTTACCGCATTGGCAGAGCGATGGCATTCAGAGACCTCCTCATTCCATCTGGCGACTGGAGAGGCGACGGTGACACTAGAGGATGTATGGTGTATCCTCTGTATTCCAATTCATGGAGAGATGATAGAGTATGACCCAGTGATAGGGAGAGACACTTTGTGCAAATTATTTGAGTGCGACGCAGATGATCTGGATATCGTAGAGAGGGAGATTGGCTGGGAGACCATGGCATTAGAGTATGATCGACTATATGTGGTGATAGCCATGGTTATAGCATGCCTACTAGTAGGAGATAGATGAGGACATGGATTCCCTATTGGATGGGGAAGAGTGCTAGAGTGGATGGTGATAGAGGGGACTGTGTACGCATGGGGACCATGTGTACTTGCTATGCTATATTTTTAGTTGCATCAGATAGCATATCAGGGAGTGCAGACTTTGAGCTATGAAGTCACACTGTTACAGGTATGGGCATTTGAGCACATAGCCATATGTCGACCAATTACAGAGAGACAGGTAGTACCACACCAACCATATGTGTACAACTATGGGGGAGCACTGAGACAGGGTCCATTTGGATACATATTGTATTGGCGACATGAGCTAGACAGATTGAGAGAGTTCACATGGAGGCCATATCTTGATTGCCCTGGATGGTCAGATGATAGTGATGAGCTATCGTATTGTAGATAGGAGAGATACCTGATTGGGCGACCAATGAATTTCTAGAGAGTGATTGAGATGTACCTACCAGAGAGAGGCAGACGACAGTTTGGAGAGAGGCAGGATGTACCGAGAGGGACTGCACACTTTTCCCGATCTCACAAAGAGATGAGTCAGTGGGGGAGGATGATTCAGCCACACATAGCATATGCCGACTTCACACAACTACAACAAAGACAGTGGGATTGGAGATCAGATGTGGTGGATGCCAGGATGATAGAGGAGTATGGGCGATGGTTTGCATGATGATAGCCAGTGCCATTGATAGATCCTGATATTCCGATACCGAGGAGACAAGAGGACTTCCCATTCGCTGGAGAGGATGGAGATGATGAGGATAGAGATGAGGATGAGGAGGATGAGGGTGGTGATAAGGATGAAGATTATGAGCCAGATTCAGCCGATCAGGAGTCATTGCAGGATATACCCATAGAGCCAGAGATAGCTAGGATAGAGGAGATGGAGATGTGCAGGGCTACCATAGCGAGTCAGCATGATCACATTGCGACATTAGAGAGATAGAATGCCATCTTAAGGATAGAACATGATTAGTTTAGAGTAGAGATAGCCAAACTTACAGTGGCTCGAGATACAACAATAGCCTAGGTACAACGAGAAGGGTAGAGAGTCACTGAGTACATTGGGTCGATTAGGGATGCCAGTGCATGTAAGATGGAACAGATGTTGGTAGAGACCAAAGAGGAGATACACAATTGGAGGACACTATATGAGAGCCCAGTTCCACCAGAGCAGAGAGCATCATCATATCGGGCACGATCGAGGACAGAGAGAAGGCCACACTCTTGGAGGTCAGTGAGCAACATGGGGTCGAGTGGACCTATGAGACCACCATAGCCAGGACCTGAGACAGGAGGGACATCATCCTTGAGACATGGCAGGGATGAGGAGGACAGAGGGAGCACCCAGTGACAGAGGCACGTACACCTTAGGATAGAGACAGGTGTAGTTTGACATTATGTAGTGTGACATTATGTAGTTAGCCTGCGGGCCATACTTAGGACAGACAGTCCAATTTTGTACTCCGATATTATTTTGATATATGATATGATATGCATCGATATGATGGGATGCAATATGTTATGACTTATAGTTATTTTCCATGTATGGATGGCTTATGCACTGTTGATGTACCATTGTGGAACATGTATGGATATATTTTTTTATGTGTTTTTGATGCATTTATAATATGAAATGGATAAAATGCTTGATGTGAGGCTTGATGTAATGCAAATGTACTAACCAAATGGATGGAGGATGCAACATATGTTTTTGGAGATCGGAGCACTAGACTAGACTGATTGCCTAAACTGATGGAAGAAAAGTTAGTAAGAAGAAATGAGACAAAGGACAGTTAGAGACGAAGAAAAACTTGCTTTTAGTAATGCACTTTGTAGGTGAGAACCTTTATTTAATGTAGCAAAAATAATGCATAACATCATGGCATTGAAGGCCAGAGCTGAAACGCAACCCTTTTTGCAAAAGATAGGCACTTCGCACACAAGGAATGAGTGAGGCATCCTAGGGTGCATACATCAAGGGTCAAGGTATGTGCGGAGTTCACAAAGCGAATGTACTTATCACAAACACCCAATGATATAGTTGCCCCAGTTTGTAACAAACATTCCACAAACAACAAACACAACAAAAAAATAAAAGGGACCATGAACCATCCCGGTCACTCTAAATCACTCAGTGACATCATCGAGCAACATAGGAACATGATCGAAGATAAATCAATAAATGATAAGACTCGCTAATTCCAACAAGTCAAACAAACATCTTGATCTTCATTGTCAAAAGTTGAAAGTGTTGATAGGACGATCATGCTATTTGGTTTTAGGGAATGCGGTACCTCGTCTAAGATAGGACACAGTCTGGTTTCGAGTATACCACACCCTGTATAAGACTCATGATAATGTGACAAGGACAAATGATATTGATGTTGATTGATTGATATAACAATTGTGATCAGTTTGAATGTCTGGTTTGATTGAAAAAGGTCATCTGTTAACGCATGATTCCTTTAAAGCACAATGTGTGATTGCGTGTCGTTGGAGGGATGCTCAGTGATCTATCTTATGCACAAAGGGGATTTTTTTTTTGTTTTGCTTTTCGAGTTTTTACAATTTTTTTTGTGTTCATTTTTTCAGGACTTTATTTGACTTTTTATGGATTATTTCAGGACATTTTTTATTTTTTTGGATTTTTTTAGGACATTATTTGATTTTTTTGGATTTTTTTAGGACATTTTTCAATTTTTATGATTTTGCCTCCAGTGTCTAGCAAGGCAAGGAATATGACAGGTGAATAAATAGGCTTTTTGAAATGTTGGTGGATAGAGGGAAGACAAAGGCCTTTTATTATGGAGACAATACGGATGCAATTTTCAAGGGCTATGGTGTGATGGGACAAGAGACTAGATATGACAATGTAAAGCAATGACATGGCATGAGGGGCATGTCAAGAGGTTTTTGAAACTATGTTTAAATTTTGCATCCTTATGTCAGATCAAGATCAAGGAACAAAAAAAAGAGTGTATGGATAGTGATAAGATATGGATAGGATAAGCAAGACCAAGAATGGATAAGGGACATGGACTGAAGGTCGGGGTAGGCTAAGGGATAGTGGCAGAAAGTTGCAATAAGCCAAGGAATATGCATGAAAAGTTGTAATAAGCAAATGGATAAAGACCAAAAGCTATGATAGACTAAAAGCTGCAAACAAGATGCATGATGCTCATGAAGATCCTCAGCCTTATCAAGATCAAAGGTGGAAAGAGGAAATGGACATGAGGAATGATAGGATAATGGAGGAGTATGACATGGTATGATAGGATAATGAAGGGCAATAGGATATGAAGGAGGAAACCTGCCCCCAAGTGTGGTGTGCAAGAAGTTCATGGATTACGCATGACGCTTGTTTTCTAGGTTTTCATCATGGTACTTGCCCAAGGTGCCTATTTGCCAAGTTTTCACCAGTGGACGAATTATTTTTCTTTACTTTTTTTCTTTTTTCTTTTTTTTTTCACTTTTTCTTTTTTCACTTTTTTTTTTTGTATGTTGACTTTTTCAATAGAAGATGGACACATGATAGGGAATAGAAGAAGGACTCAAGCGTCTTTTTTTTTGGATAGTAGCCTTGAAAAAAAAATGGACCATGACCTTTAAAAGTATGCACAAAGATGTTGGTAGGACAAGGACATGGAAAATAAGATGAAACTAAGGCAAGGATTTATGTAAAGGATTGGATCAACAGGATCGAAGGATGGAAAATATGCATTGGATAATGGATAGGGTATTGGAAGAACTGTGCTTGAGTGGATAGGAATGTTGGCAAGATTGACGTTGGCACACACCTTGAGGGATGATGGACTGATGGAGGAAAAATGTATTTTGGATATTGAGGCTTTGACGGAGGAAAGGCTATGGATTTTGGGACATAAGGGCCCAAAACGGATGAAGAAGGTGGTGGAGAAATAGACTTGAAAGGTTTGGATGGAGGAAAAGCAATTTTAGATGCCAATTTTGATATTTCTTTAGGCTTTTGTGCTTCAAGGAGCTTCTTAGGGATCCACATGGTTTTTGATTTTTCATGCTTTTGTGGTTCCTTGGAGTGCATTGCTTGCACAAGGGATTTAGGAACCCATATATATTTTGACTTTGCTTTATTTTTCTCAGAGGGCCTTTGTGGCCTTTTGGATATTTCTTTTTCTTTATAGATCAAATTGTTCTTTGTTTTGACATGTCGATTATATTGGACATGTTGATCCTTGAATACATGTGGATTTCTAGACTTATGACTTTTATACTTGGCATCCAAATTGCTTGGAGGGGGAAAGAAATGCATGGATGGATATGAATGAAATGGAGTTCTTTTGGATGGATGGAATTTACTCAAGGATGTGTGCCTTTGCTGATGTTTCATAGGAGATGGTGGGATATAGGGACCTAGAATGGATAGAAGCAATGATGGGGAAGGTGGACATTTGGATTTTGACTTTGAAGGGATACCAATGCCTTGAGTGTGAGCTCTGTAGCCATGACCATTAGTATATTCTTTGATATGGAGGGGTTCTTGCTCATGAAGGTCTACTCCTTTGCCTTTATGAATATCTTGACTTGTAGGATACTCTTTTCTTTAAGAAGAAGTCATGAGTCCATTATGAGGTGGATATGATATGAGAGAAATAATGAGATCTTGAAGTGGATCAGATTGCACGAAAGTGGAAGAACCCATTATGCATGTCGAGGGTTCATGAACATCTTGCACTGACACATTAGAATCATGAGGGGGATTAGGATCATGAGGGGGACTAGGATTGTGTAGTGGATATGGTTCAAATGACAGGCTCTTCAAGAGATGGAATGGGAGAAATAATGGGATCATCAAAAGGAATGAGATCTTGGAGTGTATATGGAGCATTAAGACAAGGAGATGGAGAAACAAAAAGATCTTGTGGTGGATTTAAAGGAATAATTTGATCTTGACAAGGAGGAAGATCATTGGAATCCTGTTTAAAGTTGCTTTTCTCTTGACGTTGAATGAGATCATCGGAAAGGATGGAAGGGATATCTTGATATTTCTTAGGAAGTGGAATGCCAATGGGATTTGAAAGGACATTATGTTCTTGGATAGAATTGACAGGAATAAGTGAATCATTGCGAGTGTCTGGGGAAATGGGATCTTGGTCAACAATTGGATGGGATGATAAGGTTTCAAGATCTTGATCTTCATCTATTTCAAGACACGTTTCTTTATGCTCTAAATTATCCTCTTGACATGGGGTTGGACTTTGGATATGCATGGGGGATTTTGGCAAGGGATCAATGTTTTGGCATGAAGGAAATGCACTTTGAACATTTGTGATGGATTCTGGCAAGGAATCAATGCTTGAACATGAGGAAGAGGGACTTCGAATGGGGTCCTCTAAAATAGGTAATGGCAATAAAGTGCATGGTGGCATTGGGTCTTGTATTTCTGAAACATGACAAGGACGTGCATCATGAATTGGATTATCTTGGCAATCAATTATGGATAGCTCTTGGATAATTGCATCCTTGGGTGTATTGTTTGATGAGGACAATATAGAAGGTTCTTGTGAAACTTCTAAAGGTGTAGAGATAGATGCCACTAGAGAGTCAATTTGTTTGCAGGGGGATGAGACATTGCTAGACATAATTGTATTATCTTGATCTTCCTCAAAGAACTCACTTGGTAGTTTCCTTAAGATCATTGCAATAAAGCCACCTTTCTTTCGAGGTTTTGACATGGTTGTATCTGGAATTTGAACTTGTTTGGCAAGAATTTGGTCTTGGTCTGATGTCATGTTTTGATTTTGAACTAGATGTTGCTCAAATTGGTTTGACATGTTCAAAATTTGGCTTGGTGTGTGTTGCAACCTTTGTTTTTGAATGTTTGGTTGTGGTTGTTGACATTGATATGTTGATTGAACTTGTTGATATTCCACCATTGGTTGAACTATTTGTGGACATTGTATAGTTGATTGGACATATTGTTGAAATTGGACCATTGGTTGTGTTGGTTGTATATGTTGGACCATTGGTTGTATCTGTTGGAAATGTTGGAACTATTGAACAATTGGTTGTGATGGTTGCAAATCTGATTGATAGTAAACACCTTCTTGTTCTTGTTGTGGAGGCACATAATGTTGAAATTGATGTTATCTCTTTTCTTGAAATTGTTTCATCATCTCTATTTGTGAGAGGAGAGCTGGTATGTCTAATCGTTCAAGAAGAGATCTTACATCAATTGGCTCAATCTTTGGATTTTGACCTGGAAATTTTTGAAACATTTTGGACATTTGTGATCTATTCTTCTCAATGTTTTTCACTCTTTGTTCCAAAATCTCATTTTCTTGAGCTAGTTTCTCCTCTAGTTTTTGTATTTGGAGACTTGTTTCATCATAAAAAGTTTGATCAATGTTGCTTTGTTGTTGGGTTGGATAGAATTGTGATTGCCTTGGATTAAAATTCGATTGCATTGTCGGTTGATATGTCAAACTTTGTTGCATCATTGGTGCTTGGAACCTTGTTTCAATAGACATGTCACTATGCAAATGCAATATTTTTGGAATTTTTTGATTTTAAAAGGATGATGTATGATATGCAACTAAATGCAAACTAAATAGACGAAAATGCAATCTATGACAAGAATACAACCTATGTTTTTGGTTATTTTTTCAAGATTTTGACAAACTTTTTGGAATGCAAATCTAAAAAAAGAGACCCTTAGGAAATTGAAATGATGTCTAGACCTCAAAGGACAAAAGGACCAAGTGACAAAAGGACAAAATGACAATGTCTCCCCTATATGCTTGGATACTAAGCTAGGTTTGACCAAATGACATTGATGACAAAAAGACAAAAGTTTGATAAGGTCTAGACTTCCTAGCAATGACTTAGGGTTTATTCAAAGATTTGGATTACTCAAGTATGACAAAACCTAGTTTTGACACTATATGCAAAGGGACAATTGCTATGCAAATGACTCTAATATGATATGATAATGACTTAAGCTTGATGAAGAGACCTAGGGTATGCAAATGTGACCTAATGTTATGAGGACAAGGATGCAAATGCAAATGTATGACAATGTCAACCTAAGGCAAAACCTAAGGTTGAATTATGAAATGGTATTGCTCTAATGCAAGAGGACACATGCAAATGGATGACCCTTATTGATATGCAAAGGAGTATGACCTAGGTGAAACCTAACCTTGGTAGTTGACAAAGAATTTGCAAAATGCAAACCTAGGATGAACCTAAATCTAAGTGACATGAATGTTGAGACAAGATTTTGAAAAATATTTGACAACCATGTTTGAAGGTGTTTTGAAGTTTGTTGAATGAAATAACTCTTGGGTTTAACCTTGTTTTGAATCAAATTGTCTTGTTTTTGAAATGAAACACAACTCAACTTTTGACAAGTAAAGAAGACAAGATATTTTAATTTAGACTCAAGACAATCATGCACGTTCACACATTTCTTATGGTAGGCAAGGACAGTAGGTACTTGAGAGGTAGACTCATTATGGGATTCAAGGAGAATACATAGATGCTTGACCCCATGGGCTCCCCTCCATGGCACTCACTTCTCAGGGAAGCCAAGCATCAGTCCCCATGGAAATCTCCCCATGGCGAACTTAGTATCTCTTCCAAGTATCCAAACTTGTCCTTCTCAAGCAACTAGAAGGATTTTTGGCCTCTAAATACAAGGTGTTTAGTAAGGATTTCTATTAAGCGTTACTCCTTGGTGTCACACAAGCGTAATTGAGAGATTAAGCCCACCAAGATACCAAACAAATGTAGTTGTGCAAGCATGATTTAGACCGTGAGGTCCTACTTAGATGTTGATATGAGAAAGAGTTCAAGGGTCATCACTTCCCAAGTAACTGTGATTCCCATGTAACCCTTCCTTCAAAGCTTTCGTCCATCAGGTATTTATTTATAGTGAGTTGGAATGCCAGGGTACTCTGGCTGTGCTCACTTTGGGTCGTTCCCTTCTCACGATTGTCACTTGCTTGCAAAAGAAAGAAAATGGTCGGGAAGGCAGGCCCTCTAAAGGTAACAAACAATCCAAGCCATGAGAATGGTATCGAAGATCTGGATTTCTGATCACCCTAAGAAGGATGAGAGCATACTCTCCTACTCCAATGTCACACTCAACAATCAAAGCAAACTCATGTTCATTCCATCCTATTTAGCAATCATACTAGGTGCCTAATTATGAATTAAAAACACAAAAGTTTGGTTGAAATACAAGGCAACTTGCAAAATCACCAAGTTAGAAGTTTGATTTGTTTGGTCTTTGACTAGCGAACTTGCATAAGATTTGTTAGTAGTTTCATTTTTGTCTTCGCCATGCATAATGCCAAGGTGCTGCACAGAGAATCAGTACCAAAGAAAAGAAGAATGGAAGAAAGAGAATGAAAAAAAATTAAAAAAATCCCTTAACTTAATCCACATGTATTCAAGGATCAACATGTCCAATCTATATATATAGAACCAAAAAAAAATAAAAATAAAAATAAAAAATTTCATTCTCTTTCTTGCATTCTGCTTTTCTTTGGTACTAATTCTCTGTGCAACACCTTGGCATTACGGATGGCGAAGACAAAAGTGAAACTACTAACAAATCTTATACAGGTTCGCTAGTCAAAGACCAAACAAATCAAACTTCTAACTTGGTGATTTTGCAGGTTGCCTTGTATTTCAACCGAACTTTTGTGTTTGTGATTCATAATTAGGCACCTAGTATGATTGCTAAGTAGGATGGAATGAATGTGTGTTTTATTTGATTGTCGAGTTTGACATTGGAGTAGGAGAGTATGCTCTCATCCTTCTTAGGGTGATCAGAAATCCAGATCTTCGATACCATTCTCATGGCTTGGATTGTTTGTTACCTTTAGAGGGTCTGCCTTCTCGACCATTTGTTTTCTTTTGCAAGCAAGTGACAATCATGAGAAGGGAATGACCCAAGTGAGTATAGCTAGAGTACCTTGGCATTATAACTCACTATAAATAATACCTGATGGGCGAAAGCTTTGAAGGAAGGGTTATGTGGGAATTGCAGTTACTTGGGAAGTGATGACCCTTGGACTCTTTCTCATATCAACATCTAAGTAGGGCCTCATGGTCTAAATTGTGCTTGTGTGACTACATTTGTTTGTATCTTGGTGGGCTTAATGTCTCAATCATGCTTGCGTGACACCAAGGAGTAATGCTTAATAGAAATCCTTACTAAACACCTTGTATTTAGAGGCCAAAAATCCTTCTAGTTGCTTGAGAAGGACAAGTTTGGATACTTGGAAGAGATACTAAGTTCGCCATGGGGAGATTTCCATGGGGATTGATGCTTGGCTGCCTTGAGAAGTGAGTGCCGTGGAGGGGAGCCTGTGGGGTCAAGCATCTATGTATTCTCCTTGAATCCCATAATGAGTCTACCTCTCAAGTACCTACTGTCCTTGCCTACCATAAGAAATGTGTGAATGTGCATGATTGTCTTGAGTCTAAGTTAAAATATCTTGTCTTCTTTACTTGTCAAAAGTTGAGTTGTGTTTCATTTCAAAAACAAGACAAATTGATTCAAAACAAGGTTAAACCCAAGAGTTATTTCATTCAACAAACTTCAAAACACCTTCAAACATGGTTGTCAAATATTTTTCAAAATCTTGTCTCAACATTCATGTCACTTAGATTTAGGTTCATCCTAGGTTTGCATTTTGCAAATTCTTTGTCAACTACCAAGGTTAGGTTTCACCTAGGTCATACTCCTTTGCATATCAATAAGGGTCATCCATTTGCATGTGTCCTGTTGCATTAGAGCAATACCATTTCATAATTCAACCTAAGGCAAAACCTAAGGTTGACATTGTCATACATTTGCATTTGCATCCTTGTCCTCATAACATTAGTTCACATTTGCATACCCTAGGTCTCTTCATCAAGCTTAAGTCATTATCATATCATATTAGAGTCATTTGCATAGCAATTGTCCCTTTGCATATAGTGTCAAAACTAGGTTTTGTCATACTTGAGTAATCCAAATCTTTGAATAAACCCTAAGTCATTGTTAGGAAGTCTTGACCTTATCAAACTTTTGTCTTTTTGTCATCAATGTCATTTGGTCAAACCTAGCTTAGTATCCAAGCATATAGGGGAGACATTGTCATTTTGTACTTTTGTCACTTGGTCCTTTTGTCCTTTGAGGTCTAGACGTCATTTCAGTTTCCTAAGGGTCTCTTTCTTAGATTTGCATTCCAAAAATTTGTCCAAAATCTCGAAAAGCAACAAAAACATAGGTTGCATTCTTGCCATAGATTGCATTTTCGTCTATTTAGTTTGCATTTAGTTGCATATCATACATCATCCTTGAAAAATTCCAAACAAAATATTGCATTGCATAGTGACATGTTTGTTGAAATGAGGTCTCAACCTTCTTACGAAGCCATGTCATCACAATTGAGCAATCAATCATGTCAATCCAATCTCTACATGTCTCAGAACTTGGATCAAACTTATCATGATGATGTAAATGTCCAAATACAAAAACTAGAGGAGAAACTAGCTCAAGAAAATGAGATTTTGGAACAAACAGTGAAAAACATTGAGAAGAATAGATCACAAATGTCCAAAATGTTTCAAAAATTTCCAAGTCGAAATCCAAAGATTGAGCCAATTGATGTAAGATCTCTTCTTGAATGATCTGACATACTAGCTCTCCTCTCCCAAATAGAGATGATGAAACATTTTCAAGAAAAGAGACAACATCAATTTCAACATTATGTGCCTTCACATCAAGAACAAGAAGGTGTTTACTATCAATTAGATTTTCAACCATCACAACCAATTGTTCAACAGCTCCAACATTTCCAATAGACACAACCAATGGTCCAACATATACAGCCAACACAACCAATGGTCCAATTTCAACAATATGTCCAACCAACTATACAATGTCCACAAATAGTTCAACCAATGGTGGAATATCAACAAGTTCAATCAACATATCAATATCAACAACCACAATCACAAATTCAAAAACAAAACTTGCAACATGCACCAAGCCAAATTTTGAACATGTCAAACCAATTTGAGCAACATCTAGTTCAAAATCAAAACATGACATCAAACCAAGACCAAATTCTTCCCAAACAAGTTCAAATTCCAGATACAACCATGTCAAAACCTTAAAAGAAAGGTGGCTTTATTGCAATGCTCTTCAGGAAATTACCAAGTGAGTTCTTTGAGGAAGATCAAGATAATACACTTATGTCTAGCAATGCCTCATCCCCCCATAAGCAAATTGACTCTCCAGTGGCATCTATCCCTACACCTTTAGAAGTTTCACAAGAACCTTCCATATTGTCCTCATCAAACAATACACCCAAAGATGCAATTATCCAAGGGCTATCCATAATTGATTGCCAAGATAATCCAATTCATGATGCACCTCCTTGTCATGTTTCAGAAATAAAAGACCCAATGCCACCATGCACTTTATTTCCATTACCTATTTTAGAGGACCCCATTCGAAGTCCCTCTTCCTCATGTTCAAGCATTGATTCCTTGCCAGAATCCATCACAAATGTTCAAAGTGCATTTCCTTCATGCCAAACCATTGATCCCTTGTCAGAATCCCCCATGCATATCCAAAGTCTAACCCCATGTCAAGAGCATAATTTAGAGCATAAAGAAACACATGTTAAAACAGATCAAGATCAAGATCCCGAAACCTTATCATCCCATCCAATTGTTGACCAGGATCTCATCTTCCTAGAAACTCACAATGATTCCATTATTCCTGTCCATTCTATCCAAGAACACAATATCCTTTCAAATCCCATTGACATTCCACTTCCTAAGAAAGATCAAGATATCTCTTCCATCCTTTCCGATGATCCCATTAAAAGTCAAGAGCAAAGCACCTTTAAAGAGGAATCCAATGATCTTCCTCCTTGTCAAGATCAAAGTATCCTTCCAAATTCATTTCCAACACAAGACCCTATCATTCCTTCAGATCCTCCACAAGATCCACTTGTTCCTCCATCTCCACATCCTAATCCAGCATATCCACTCCAAGATCGCATTTCTTTTGATGATCCCATTATTTCTCCCATTCCATCTCTTGAAGAGCCTATCATTGAACCATGTCCACAACACAATCCTAGTCCCCCTCATGATCCTAATCCCACTCATGATTCTAATGTGTCAGTGCAAGATATTCATGAATCCTCGGCATGCATAATGGGTTGTTCCACTTTGGTGCAATCCGATCCACTTCAAGATCTCATTATTTCTCTCATCTAATATCCACCTCATAATGGACTTGCGTCTTCTTCCCAAAGAAAAGAGTATCCTACAAGTCAAGATATTCATAAAGGCAAAGGAGTAGATCTCCATAAGCAAGAATCCCTTCATGTCAAAGATCTTAAGGGTCATGTCTACACAACTCGCTCTCAAGATGTTGGTATCCCTCCATCAAAATCAAAACATACACCTTCCCCATCATACCTTCCATCCATCTTAGGTCCTTATATCCCTTCGTCCTCTATGCAAGGTTAGCAAAGGCACACATCCTTGAGTAAATTTCATCCATCCAAAAGAACTCCATTTCATTCATATCCATCCATGCATTCCTTTCCCCCTCCAAGCAATTTGGATGCCAAGTATAAAAGTCATAAGTCTAGAAATCCACATGTATTCAAGGATCAACATGTCCAATCTAATCAACATGTCAAAGAAAAGAAAAATATGATCCAAAAAGAAAAAGAAATATCCAAAAGGTCACAAAGGCCCATTGCTCAAAAACAAAAGTCAAAATATATATGGGTTCCTAAATCCCTTGTGCAAGCAATGCACTCCAAGGAATCACAAAAGCATGAAAAATAAAAAACCATGTGGATCCCTAAGCGGATCCTTGAAGCACAAAAGCCTAAAGAAACATCCAACTTGGCATCCAAAGTTGCTATTCCTCCATCCAACCCTCTCAAATATGTTCCTCCATCACCTTCTTCATCCATTTTGGGCCCTTGTGTCCCAAAATCCCAAGCCTTTCCTTCGTCAAAATCTCAATATCCAAAATACATCTTTACCATCTCAGTCCTCCCTCTCCTTAAAACTGATGATGACATGCCCCTCATTTATCCCCAGCTTATCCAACATGACCAACAAGAACCACTCACATTGGATTGTTTTCAAAATGATGAAGCAATTGCAGAATTCCGTGGACTACGGGAAGGCATACCACATGGTGATCATAAGGCAGGATTTGCTATTGACCTAGATTCCACAACATATTTTGGGGAGTCAAATCCATCTTCCAGTCATCAAAAAAAAAAAAAAAGTGAAAAACAAAAAAAGAAAAAGAAAAAAAAGTAAAGCAAAAATAATTCGTCCATTGGTGAAAACCTGGCAAACAGGCGCCTTGGGTAAGTACCATGATGAAAACCTAGCAAACAGGCTTCATGCGTAATCTATGAACTTCTTGCATACCGTACTTGGGGACATGTTTTATCCTATCATATCCTTTTGTCCTTCATTGTTCCATTCTCCTATCGCACCCCTATCATTAACCTTCATATCCTATTGTCCCTCATGTCCATTTCCTCTTTCCACCTTTGATCTTGACAAGGCTGAGGATCTTCATGAGCATCATGCATCTTGTTTGCAACTTTTAGTCTATCATAGCTTTTTGTCTTTATCCATTTTCTTATTACAACCTTTCATCCATATTCCCTATCTTATTGCAACTTTCTGCCACTATCCTGTATCCTATCCCAACCTTCAGTCCATGTCCCTTATCCATTCTTGGTCTTTCTTATCCTATCCAGATCTTATCACTATCCATACACTCTTTTTTCATTCCTTGATCTTGATATGACATAAGGACGCAAAATTTCAACATAGTTTCAAAAACCTCCTGACATGTCCCTCATTCCATGTTCCTGCTTTACATTGTCATATCTAGTCTCTTGTCCCATCACGCAATAGCCCTTGAAAATTGCATCCGCATTGTCTCCATGATAAAAGGCCTTTGTCTTCCCTCTATCCACCATCATTTTAGAAAGCCTATTTATTCACCTGTCATATTCCTTGCCTTGCTAGACGCTAGAGGCAAAATCCCTAAAAATCAAATAATGTCCTGAAAAAATCCAAAAAATCAAATAATGTCCTGAAAAAAATCCCTAAAAAGTCAAATAAAGTCCTGAAAAAAAATGAACACAAAAAAATTGTACACACTCGATAAGCAAAACAAAAAAAAATATATCCTCTTGGTGCATAAGACAGATCACTGAGTATACATCCAATGACACACAATCACACACTGTGCTTTAATGAAATCATGCATAAACAGATGAACTTTTTCAATCAAACCAGACATTCAAACTGATCACAATTTTCTTCTCAATCAAACGTCAGCATCAATATGATTTGTCCTTTTCACTACTATCATGGGTCTTATACAGGGTATGGTATGCTCGAAACCAGACTGTTTTCTGTCTTAGACGGGGTACCACATTCCCTGAAATCAGACAGCATGATCGTCCTATCAACACTTTCAACTTTTGACAATGAAGATCAAGATGTTTGTTTGACTTGTTGGAATTAGTGTGTCTTATCATTTATTGATTTGTCTTTGGCTTCGATCATGTTCCTATGTTGCTTGATGATGTCACTGAGTGATTTAGAGTGACCCGGATGGTTCATGGTCCCTTTCTTTTTTGTTGTGATTGCTGTTTGTGGAATGTTTGTCACAAACTGGGGCAACTATATCATTGGGTGTCTGTGATAAGTACGTTCGCTTTGTGAACGCCACACATACCTTGACCCTTGATGTATGCACCCTGGGATGCTTCACTCATTCCTTGTGTGCGATGTGTCTATCTTTTGCAAAAAGGGTTGTGTTTCAGCTTTGGCCTTCAATGCCATGATGCTATGCGTCCATTTTGCTAAATTAAATAAAGGTTCTCACCTACACAGTGCATTACTGAAAGCAAGTTTTTCTTCATCTCTAACTGTCCTCTATCTCATTTATTCTTACTAACATTTCTTCTGTCAGTTCGGATAGTTAGTTCGGTCTAGTGCTCTGATTTCCCCAAACACATATGCTGCATCCTGCATTCATTGGTTAGTACATTTGCATTATATCAAACATCACATCGAGCATCATATCAAGCATTTTATCCATTTCATATTATAAATGCATCAAAAAAACATAAAAATATATCCATACATGTTCCAAAATGGTACATAAAACCTTGCATAAGCCATCCATACATGGAAAATAACTATAAGTCATAACATATTGCATCCCATCATATTGATGCATATCATATCATATATCAAAATAATATCAGAGTACAAAATTGGACTGTCTGTCCTAAGTATGGCCCGTAGGCTGACTACATAAATGTCAAACTACATATGTCTCTGTCTTAAGGAGCATGTGCCTCTGTCACTGGGTGCTCCCTCTTTTCTCCTCATCCCTTCCATGTCTCAAGGATGATGTCCCTCCTACCCCAGGTCTTGGCTATGGTGGTCTCATAGGTCTACTCACCCCCATGCTGCTCACTGACCTCCGAGAGTGTGCCCTACTCTTTGTCCTCGATCGTGCCCGATATGACGATGCTCTCTGCTCTGGTGGAACTACACTCTCATATAGTGTCCTCCAATGGCGTATCTCCTCTCTGGTCTCTACCGACATCTGTGCCATCTCACATGCACTGGCATCCCTAATCGACCCAATATACTCAGTGACTCTCTGTTCTTCTCGCTGTGCCTGGGCTATCGCGGTATCTCGAGCCACTGTCAATTTGGCTATCTCTGCTTTGAACTGATCATTCTTTGTCCTCAAGATGGCATTTTGTCTCTCTAATGTCATAATGTGATCATGCTGACTCGCTATGGTAGCCCTACACATCTCCATCTCCTCTATCCTAGCTGTCTTTGGCTCTATGGGTATATCCTGCAATGACTCCTGATTGGCTGAATCTGGCTCATAATCGTCATCCCCCTCATCCTCATCATCGCCCTCATCCTCCTCATCCTCATCATCTCCTTCCTCCTCTCCTTCGAGTGGGAAGTCCTCCTGTCTCCTCGGTACTGGAATATCAGGATCTGTCAATGGCACTATCCGTCATCGTGCAAACCATCGCTCATACTCCTCTGTCATCCCGACATCTATCGCATCTGATCTCCAATCCCACTGTCTCTGTTGTAGCTGTGTGAAGTTGGCATATGCTATGTGTGGCTGAATCATCCTCTAGTGTCACAGTTGTCTCTCCAGTCACCAGATGGAAGGAGGAAGTCTTCGAATGCCATCGCTCTGCCAATGCGGTCAGTAGTCCTGTGTTTGCCCTAATCTTGGGCATGAATGTGATATAGTATATTCCAAGTCCTGCTAATGTATCTCTGTCCATGCTCCTGAGTCTATGTCGTAACATGAAGTAGTTAGGTTGATTCTCCTGCATGATCAATGGATACTATCGAGTTTGCATCACAATTGGGGCACACTTTGTTAGTTTTAGGGTTTCCTTCTATGGGATGCATTTCCTTGTTTCATGTCCAATTCAGGGTGTTTCTAATCTATTTTGATCTATCCTACCCTTATCCCCCTTTTTGGACCCTTCGCATGCTGTTTTTGACCAAATTTGAGCTCCCAGTGCACAACTGCGCCTATGTTGTATCAACTTGCACCTGTGTACCCTACACAAGCGCAGGATGCACTCACACAGGCGCAGAAGTCACTTTCTGCATTTCCTGTGGGCCTCGCAATGTCCCGCAAGCAAGTCAAATTCATAAAATTGACAATATGGGTTTTTGAGATTCATACCGCTACTCCCGCATCATCCGATCATCTATAGGTGTGTACACGTTCCTCGAGGTGATCTGCCATTGGAATGTTTGCCATCTCTCTGCAAGTGTCCTTTTCCAGAGTAACAAATTCTCCTCTTTAGCTAGTGCAAATGAGCTCTTTTCACTTTCTTTATCTCATTTATAGATCTTTGTCAGTGCATAGATGGACATGCACTCTCTCCATCTCATGCTGGTCATGGTCTTTTGCACCTTCAATTGCTTGTCCTTTGTGCATCCGGTCTCCGATTGTCAGTCTGTTTGCTCCTATCATGTTCTATCATTATTATCGATCAATTGGCCTCTTTTCTGGATGTTTCCGGCCAATTCCTTGAGGGGGCATGCATATGTCATTGTCATTGTTTGTGGCATTTTCATTATTGTTCTTTGAAACAATGCTTAATATCGCATTGTCTCAAAGAGGGGCAAAAAGTAGACGTCTAAAAATGCTCAATGCTTGCGGAATCATACTTTAACATTTGCGCATTGCCTTATTTTAGGGTTTTTGCATTGCATTAACATTTCTCCTATGTCACGCACTTGGTTTTTATCATTTGCAAGTATCGAGTCCTTCTTCTGCATTCTTCATTTGCCTCGCTTTCGAATTTGGTCTTGTCGACAACAATCTTCAGTCATGATTTTGGTCAATCTTATCCTGTCACATCAATGTGCGTGCTCATTTGTTATCATTTTGGACATCGTCAATCCTAATTAGGGTTTTGTCCTCTTATCAATCTTGTCATTTTGCGATCGATTTGTCATTGATCATTGTCATTTTCAATCTTGTCGACTTGCGATCGATTTGTCATCGATCATTGTTATTTTCAATCTTGTTGACTTGCGATTGATTTGTCATCGATCGTTGTTATTTTCAATCTTGTCATCTCGCGATCAATTTGTCATCGATCATCATCCTTCTCAATCATGTCAATTTGGATCAATTAATCATTGTTCCTCGTCAATTGGCACATTTATCAATCAAATCACTTATCAGCATTGGTCCTTTGTCAGTCAGAATCATGATCAAATCGAATCGATATCAATTATCTTTCATCAAGACCTAATTGTCGTCCTTGCATTTCTAATTCATGTTCTAGGGTTTCATGATTTGTTCATTTAACCTTGTTGGTCATTTTCCCTCTAAGGATTAATAATTTGTTTATTTATCCTAAGTCTTCTTGTCACAATTAAATGTTTATTTAATTGGCTAACTAATTCCTCCCTTTTTGTGAATTAATTAATGAATGAAAAATTATTAGTTAATTTACCTAATTTTCTAATTTCCTAATTTTCATCAATTTCTAATTTCCTAATTTCCTAATTTCTAATTCATCTAATTTTCTATTTTCTCTAATATTTCTCCTAATTTCATGGGAATGACATAGCAAATTTGTCATAATTTGTCATAATTGTCAATCAATCAATTTTGACATAGAAATTTGTCATAATTTGTCATAATTATCAATCAATCAATCTTGCATAGTAATTTGTCATAATTGTCATTCTTGATTTGAAATTTCCTTTCAAATCTCTTCATGCTAATCTGATCTTTTCTCCAATTTGTCTATAAATTGGATGAATTTCTTCAATCAAAGTCCCTGGCCGAATCAATCACGCTTCTAGTATCTTTATGCTGTCTTGTCAATCTTGCTTTCATATTATACTTATGCACTTGAAGGTGAGATCCACAAAACAAAAGCAATTTGAAGGAGAAAGAAGGACAATGGAGCCACATGAAGGAGACATCTGCATTTGGTTTGCTTAGATTTCATTTTGAATGTCTTGTTTTCATGTTTTCATTTAATGTTTTTAGGATTGTTATCACTGCATTTTAGCTTTCGTGATTGAGCTAGGCTAATGTTTATGTTGCTTTGATGGTTTCCAAATTCCTATATATAGCAGGAAAAAGACCTTGATGCTTGGTTAAAGCTAAAGGATTTCAAATTGGAAGCTCTTGTGGATAGTGGAGTAATACCCACCAAGAGAATGTAGATTGAACAATAGGAAGTGGTGAAGCATCACAAAGATATTCTTGAGCAATTGATAAAGGATTTGTAGGAAGAGTAGGAAGAAAGTATAGATAAAATGCTTGATATCACTACTAAAGTTTTTGAGCTCCCTTGAAAGTTACTTGATGAGAACCAAAGGAAACTTCATGTAGAAATTGTGAGATCAGATTGCGGTACTTGCATGAGAGAGGCAAACAACACAAACACACCAATGAGACAATATGTTAGAGATCAAAATCATTAGAAAAAACAAGTGAAATAATAAATATCTTAAGCACGTCTCATTGTTCTCTATCTCCAAGGATTCTTCAAATCAAGGTGGCTCTCAGCTTGGAAGAGCACTTGACCTATAGGATGACAACCAATAGAACGAGGGATATGTGATGATTCTAAGATCAAAATGGATACAACTATGATCTTAGTGAATGATCTAGATATGAAACTTAGATAATGCTATGATGCAAGATATTGATATGAAGCTAAAACTAGCATGAAAATGGTTTAAAATGGCATTAAACTAGCATATAGATGAAGCTAACATGATATATGTAAAACTAAATGATCTAATTACTATTATTAAAGAGATTTTAACAATGCTTGATGAAATGAGACTATAAGTTTGATGCACAAAGACTTGGATATCTTAAAATGAAGAATGAGAGCTCTATTTATAGGGAAAATAGGGCAATGAAGGGTTGAGATTAAATAATCTCAACAAGGGCTAGGATTGAAAGTTACTCAATCCATGTTTACAATTTTCACCAATAAAATGATGACAATTGTCAACAAGAGGTTGCTTGAGAGGAGATGTAAGTGGTATTAAATGCCTGAGAAGACATGGAGGTTACCTCAGGAGGTAAGGGTTAAGGTTAGGTTAGAGTTATCCATTGGATAAAGCTTTTACCCAAGGGGTAAACTCTTGTGCAAGGGGTAATAAGATAACTAGGGTCAAAGCCATGAGTGCTTGATGAGACCCTTGGGTTAGCTGAGGGTTAAGTTAGAGAGAAAGTCTCTAACCATGTGGGAAGGGTTGATTTAACCATTAATGGTTTGGAAGACTTTAAAGGTTAATTTGTTGAGGACATAAAGCCTTTAATGCATTTCAAATACTTTGAGGCATTTTCGAGAAGTGACTTCTCTTAAGGAATGTGCAAATGTTTAAGAGATAGATTAGGCTAATTAAGATAAGATTAGAAGAACCTAGAAGGCTCTAGAAGAGGTTTAGGAGGCAAGTGGGAGATGTAGGATTTTGCAAGTGGGTGGGGAAAAATGAATTTAATTAAAATAAAATTAATTTATTTTAATTATTAGTTGCAACTTGCATTTGTAAGATTTAAATAAATATTGATTTATTTAAACACGAATGTCGTGCCCAAACTTTAGGGCACAAAAACGGAACAACAATTTTTTTTTGACATCAAGAACTCGCAATATATCCTAATAATAATATTAACTTTATTAGAGTTTTGTCTTATCTAGGGTGAGAATAAAATTGTTTACTAAGGTTGGGTTAATTAACCAACTCGAACGAGCAACTAGTTTAGTGAAGATTAAATTAGTATCACGGATTATTGGCTAGCTCAATTACCTAACTCAAGTTGTCGCTAATTAAAAACAAAGGTTAATTGGTTATCTTCGTGAGTTTAATCATTCCCATTCATATAATGAGAATACCAATAATTAATTGATGCTCATGCAAAATTTATTATTTAAATCCAACCGATGAGGGTTCGAATTTCTATAAGGTCATTTGCCCACTAAGACCGACAATAAGCTAAAGCCAATTCTAATTTTTCTAACCCCTTAATTATGATGATTTAATTAAATTCGGCCCAAACTGGTCACCAAGGGCTTATGGTCCATAAAATTAATTCCACAATTTCTCCTTTTAAATTTTCCTAACGTCCAAATATATTGGGAAAAATCTATTGATTAATTAAATAAATTAATCGTTTTAATGTATGGTGTATCCAACTATAAAAATCCCTTCATTTTTAAATCCCTTTAATTTTACTATATTAAAATTTTAATCCCTTAAAGAATAAATGGACATATAATAATTCCATTATTAAAATAACCCCAAATATATATATTAAAATCAAAGTTTAAAATTCCCATTAAATAAACTCCCCTCTCTAATTTTAAATTTTTTTTTCCCCTTTAAATAAAGAAATCCTTTATTTAAAAATGCCAACCCTAACCCAAAATTGGGTTAGGGTTGCATTTCTATTTATTTACCCTTTGTTTAAATTTCTTATTAATTTATACCCTAACCCGAAATGGGTTAGGGTCTATTATACTACTTTTTTTGTTTAGTATGAGTGCAGGTACGGAGGCAGATTAGGGCACGACAGCCATGGCAAGGCGGCGGTTTTCGCAGAGGGGGGGGGGGGGGATGAGTGGAGGAGGCGGCGCGGGGCTCTCCCGGACGCCACTGTGTTTATACATAGTGACGGCGGTGCCGTCCACTATGTATAAGCACAGTGGCGGCCGCGGACCGTCCACTGTGCTTACACACAGTGGCGGCACCTCCCATGCCGTCCACTATGGGTAAGCACAGTGGCGCGGCCCGAGCGCCGTCCACTGTATTTACACACAGTGGCTTGGCATTTCCCGTGCCATCCATTGTGGGTAAACACAGTGGCGTGGCCTGAGAGCCGTCCACTGTGTTTACACACAGTGGTTCGGCCAGTGCTACGATCCCTTTTTTTTTAATGATATTTTTTTAAAAAAAAAAATTTGTCATTAGGTATATATATATATATAAATCAATATACATATTTTTATATATGTATTTGTATATCTCCATTGTCATGTTTCAAGTCTATACATATATTTCTCCCACGCAGGGATATATATATATATATATATAGGGTTAGGATTAGGAAGTTTATTCTGAATTATTTTTAACACAGTAGTATATAATCTTTTATATATTCTGTAACAGGGATGCACAAGTTCAGAATACATCTCTTCTTTTGTTGTTGCAGGGGTATGCACATATAGCAGTTTATATATATATTTATATATATAGGTATATATTTTTCAATATATATACTTATATATTTATAGATATATATAAATAAATGTTGAAATAATAGGGCTGAAAACCCTTATATGGTTTGAGATTTTAACCATTAAACATTCTGTTCTTAGTCTTCTAACAGCATTAAGAATAGGTCTTGTTTATCTTCTTATTTAGCAGTCTTACATACTACTTTCTACAGCAATAAAAATACTAGTTCTCTTTTTTTTTATAGTCATAAAATAACAGTAATTTGAACTATGCAAGTAAATCATGAAACCTAATGCATTTTTTTTTTTTTTCCTTTTCTTTAATTTTGCAGTAACTAAACAAGTTAACAGACCAGATTTAGATGTGGTCTACAGCAACATCATAGACATCAAAAATTAAATAAAAATTACATTGCCTTCCAGAATAATAAGTTACAATAGCCCATATATAAAAATGGGTGAATAATCTAACCAGTCTTCCCTTTTCTTAATCTTTACACAGAGAATAAAAGAATACATTTATTTAAACAGAAAAAAAGAATCAACTTAAACCCTATATTTACATATGCACTTTCTCTTTCTTTTTTTTTTGCTACAAATCATAAAGTTACATTTTCTTTCTTTGCTTTGCTGCATTTAAATAGAAATCTGAATCTGAAATATCTGCAACCAAACAAACTACAACTCCTAGTCTTTTTCCCAAGCCACCTGCATGTAAGATTTAGGACTGTGACCATGGGATGCTCACCTCCCAGCCTAGGCTTACCAGAAGCCACCCTCGAGCTAGGAGAATCAAGTTCTAGACAGGTTACAAACAAGCATACAACACAACAATAGGGCAAATACTCAAACATACACCTTCCCATCCCAAGCTACACTTTCACCACATTTTGTGATGATCAATCTACGAGTGGAAGTGGACCAAGTACCATTGGGGAGACTGCAGCCAAAATACAACCCAAGCCACCTCATGGCAACACAAAATACACAACAGATGCATCCCACACACCTTATGCCCCCCAAAGGCTCAAAGCCATATTCTCTCCCCTTATGACCCCCAAATGCATACACAAGGCTATGTAGCAAGGGTCACAAAGGACATCCTTGAGATCACTCTCCTTAAGGAGAGCCTCTCACCCAAGGCTGTCATGCTTCTTCCACCCCAAGATCATCCTACTCCCCCAAGAGTAGGAGATCTTGGACACTCCCAAAGCAAGAACACATAAACAAAAAAAAACATAAAAATGAAACTTACATTTCTCTTTTTTTTTCTACAACAATCTACATATACACAACTCTTTTCACAAGCATTTCTTTCAAAATAAGGAACAATTTAAACAACATAAACAAAGAGAATACAACCAACTTAATCTGCCAATAGGTATGTTAGACTTAGTTGGAGATGAGCTGCCCAATTCACACAACTTTCTGCAATTTTTTGGCCCCCAAATTCCTCTATTCCTAAAACTGGTTTTTCCTCCAAAGTTTTTCCCAAAAATCTCCAAGGATGGAGAGTGGGTGATTAGCTCACTAAGCTTCCATTCTTAGCCTAAGAAGGCCTCTCTCACTCCTTCCAACCTCTTGGATAGAGTGAGGGATCCCCCATTGGATTGGTCTTCCCTAGGTCTTACATCCTCCCTAACCTAGGTACCTAGAGAAGGGAAATGGAAATGGGGAAGAGGGATTACTATCTCCAAGAAGGTTATCCTACCAAGGATGGCACTCCTATAGATGGAATTCGTCCATCTTGAAGAAACCACTTTTTTGGGTGGTTAAACAAGTCCTAAGGGAAAGACACATGGCCAATTTTGGCCTTCACCCATAGGTACCCCATGAGGCCTAATAGAAAAGCTCTAAAATTGACTCTAGGAGTTGATTTGACCTTCAGAAAGTCCACCTGAAGTTAACCTACGGGTCAACTCTGAGTTGACCTTCCTTGTGGCTCTCTAACCTAGATTTCTTGGTTCCTTCAAGGATAATTAGGAGATATAACAATTAACAAAAAATGAAACTCTCAAAAAGGTGACATGACAAATTGCCAACACAACATACTACATAGGTGTCAAGTGACACAACAAAATAATTCCACATCACAATACACACATGGCAATTGTCCCTTACACAATTTAACAATCCAATAAATACCATTTACACTCATGCAACATTTTACATTTACGAATAAAATACAGTACATACGGGGTGTTGTCTCTCCAAATAGACAACCCCTGGTTTTACTAACGCACATTGGCCTAGGCTTGATTCTCCATAATATTTCCATGGTCACATGGATAATTTCCTGCACATCTCAATTAAAGCATTAGTACTTCCCAAATAACCTCATATAATATATAACACATAATCAGAATACAATACATTCATTCTGCAAAGGCTCGTCATTATAAAATACGATTTATCACAAATCAAAGCAATTTATTATAATCCTCAAAATTTGATCCATCTACAAGATATGCAAACCTTTTTCTAACATTATAACAAATTCTGAAATTCAGATACTAACCTGCATCATCACAATATTACCCTAATCTAGAATCATATAATATTCTATAATCCACAAGGCATAGAAATGAAGCATCCATATATATCAATGTTACCAAAATCATGGGACCATGTAAAGTTCTCTATCCATAGTGTGTCAAAACTAGCATCTAAAATAGTTCCAAAATGAAAATAGCTGAAGAGATAGGATGGATCGGGGTAGGGCCTCACAACGAACTTTAATTTTGCAAGTGGGTGGTTTTAATTAAATGTAAATTTAATTAAATGGGCTAGAAGGGGGGATTTAATTAAATGTAAATTAAAAATGGCTTAGAGGGGGATATTAATTAAATGTGAATTTAATTAAAAATGGTTTAAAGGGGGGTTTTAATTAAATGTGAATTTAACTAAAAATGGTTAGAAGGGGAATTTCATTAAATGTAAATTTAATTAAAAATGGTTAGAAGGGGATTTTAATTAAATGTGAATTTAATTAAAAATGGTTTAGAGGGGGATTTTTCATTAAATCTGAATTTAATTAAAAAATGGCCTAGATAGAAAAAGGGAAATATTAATCAAATATTTAATTTTATTAATGGTCAATTAGAAGAATAGGGATATTAATTAAATCTTAATTTAATTAATTGGAAGTATTAAGGATAATTAAACGAATAAAATTCACTTAATTTGTTGTGCAACTTTTAGGTGTCTACATTTTGCCCATTTTTGAGTTAACGTGTTACCACATGTTGATTCAAAGAAAAATGCTCGATTTGTCATAAAAAATTTGCAATATAATGTTGTTTCCAAAGTTGTCGATTTGATTCCCTGGATATGAAAAAATGATTTCGATATGAAGCGCTGATGTGATTTTGTCGATATGAAGCTGATATGATGATATGCCCCCTCAGTCAATAAATTGAGAAAAATTGCGTTTTCGAGGAGATGGCATGAAGTACAACAATAATTTGAAAAAAATGTTGATCTTTTTTGGTTTTTAATTTTTTTTTTTATAATTTATCGCCCGATAGAATTATTAAAAAGGATATGGAAAAATAGACTGAAGACTATGTGGGTATAGTGCGTACATGCCCCACACATCCACCGAGGCATCACAACCGCCTGCATCAGCATGGGCTATATAAGCCTCCAAGGGCCCATTTCTACCTCATTTGCACACTTGTCTAGGGAGCATTGGAGATTGGAGGAGAGAGAGTGGAGATGGCACCCTCCTATCATCATCACCGTTTCAAGCAAGTTCATCATTTTGAGAGGCCAGCGGATATGGCCCACCAATGAGTTCGATTTTCTAACCCTACCTATAAATTTTTAGCTTAGAGTTTAGGCGTTTTTGCAAGATTTTTGAATTTTTCGAGCTAGTTAGGGTTTTCACGGGTTTTTCTTTTTTTTGCCCCTTTTTTCGTGCATATGATTTTTCCTTTAGCACATGAGATAAATTTTGTTGTGCATTTGATTTTTCTTTTTGCGCATATGATTTTTTGATTAGCACATAGAAGTTGTAGATTAGCGCATATGTGAAATAGTATGGCACATATAAGAAACTGTGTTGTGCATATAGCATATATTTTAGTGCATTTGATGATTTTAATCATGCATATGATGGATCAAATAATGCATATGAAATTGCGCATTTGATGACTCTTTTGGCACATATGAGACAATGAGCATTTTGTGTTTTTTAAAAAAAAATTTGAACATGTGCAATTTTGATTTTTAGATTTGTTATGAAGTTTTGCACCTTGTGAAAGTGTCATTTGGAATCAAATGTGTTAATTTTGGTCGTTAATTGATGTGTATCATTATGAGCCTGTTGTGTTAATTCAATTATTGGTCTAGATCAATTTGGGTCAAAGTCGATATGAGTCTATTTGCGATATAAGTTTGATTTTAATATGGGTCTGATTTGTCGATATAAGTCATTTTTCGTTATGGATCAATTTTTTGTTATGGGTCAACTTGTCGTTATGGGTCAACTTGTTGTTATGGGTCTAATTTCGATATGGGTATGATTTTGATATGGGTCTAATTTTGATATGGGTCTGATTCGATATGGGCCAATTGTTGTTCGATATGGGTTTGATTCGATATGGGTCAATTGTTTTTCGATATGGGTCTGATTTGATATGGGTCCTGATTTTTCGATATGAGTCTGATTTGTCGATATGAGACATGATTGATTGATTGGATACTTGATTTTTTGATTACCAGATTGCGCAGGATAGATGTATCTGATAGGATGATATCCATGTATTGACATAGGTCCATCGAGGAGTGCTCATGCTTTGGGAGAAATTCTCAAAGAATTTTGTGATGCAAGATCGATTGAGTGTGCCCTATTAGAAGAATAGGTCACTACTCACCGCGTTGGCTGAGAGATGGTATAATGAGCATAACACCTTTCATTAATAGATGGGTGAGATCACAGTGATGTTGGAGGATGTCTATTGGATTCTACGAATTTTGATTACAGGTGAGCTTGTGGAGTATAGTGTGGAGGAGGCCGGTGGGACCGATGCTCTGCAAGAGGTGTTTGCCGATCCCCATATTGTAGGTTAATCAGTGGCATGGTAGGATATGGTAGACAACTATGGCCCACTCCCTTCCGTTTTGGTAGGTTTGATTGGCAGCTTCCTAATTCTGGACAGGAGGTCAAATGGTTTATCAGTTGGATGGGGTCAAGTGCTCTGACAGATGGTGTAGGTGCAGACATGATATGCATGGGGTATTTGTTTTCTCACCCATTTATATCATGAGCTTCATAAGGTGGTTTACGATGATGCAGTCAATCTAGCCTCCGGATGCACTTTACTGTAGATTTGGGCATGGGAGCACATAGCCGTGACCCATCCACTTGGGCCGAGGTTTAGACTAGTAGGGGCACCTTTTGTGATGATGTACAACCAGGTTGCTTCCCAGTTGATGCTCAGGAAGTTAAAGTATTGGAGGCAGACCTTGGATGATATGGATGCAGTGGTGTGGAGGCCCTATCGATTGTGTGAGCCATGACTGAAAGATGCTTTTGAGGTGCCACATTTATTCATGAGTAGATTCCTTTTGGAACACACCACATATGTGATAGAGCAGTTTATCCTTCCTTGGATCTACCGACAGTTTGGGCATGTGCAGCCAATGCCGCAGGGGATGACTGTGTATGCTCGAGTACACAAGGAGAGGACAGGGTGGTGGCCCACATTGGATTTTGCAATAACCTAGGCCGAGTTCTATTATTTTCCTTTTTGTGTATGGAGCATGTATGAGGATATAGCAGATGCATGGATGACTGTGGAGTATACACAATACTTTTTAACACACAGGTTTCCTTGATTGACAGACCAGGATAGTCGATTCCTATACTGGATGAGTTCTATGATGATTATCAAGGCAGAGGTGGTGGCAGTGGGAGAAGGGGTAGAGGGAGGAGGGGTGGTAGGATTGTTGTGGGTGTTGCGGTTGGACATGGTCAGGAAGGAGGTGGTGGCGGGGTAGGAGGTTTTGATGAGGGAGGAGTGGTGAGGGGTAGAGGAGTGGTGAGAGGTAGAGGAGGAGGATGGAGGATGGGTGACATTGGGTGGGATGGGTTGTTGCAGGCAAAGGATTTTGCTATCATGTAGGCTGAAGAGGGATCAGATAGTGACAGATCTGAGGAGGAGAGTGGTGATTCTTCTAGTGAGGATATAGAGTCTAAGGCGGTTGGTGGAGGAGTAGGTTTGGTGGGATTGGCTAGTGTAGCAGCGGAGGAGGAGTCAGAGGAGGAGGATGTGCAACCATTGGCCCAATGAAGGAGGAATGATATGCCCCCTCCCGCCCCTTGACAAGTTGGTATGCAGGATCCATAGACTTTGCAGCCATAGGGTGCCTCCTCATTAGCAGCAGGCACAAATAGCAACATTACAATCCTTGCTGCATAGGGTACATGGTCAGCTCACACAGGCCCAGGCATAGGTTGCACAACTACAGAGATAGGTGGTGATAGTGTCACTAGAGTAGGATACATAGATAGAGCGATGTGGCCAGGCATAGGAGATAGTGTGATCATTGCAACAGGTAGCTAGACAGGGTGTTACAGGGGACACCATCCAGAGTCTCATTGAGAAGATAAGGCGAGCAGAGTATTAAAAGACTCTATACTTTCAGGTTGTGCTACCAGGACGATGTGCTCCTACCTATGCTTCTAGTTCTTGGCAAAAGGTTTCTTAGAGACAGAGGGGCAATGAGGGGGTTATGGGTCTTAGGAGGGATGCTTCTAGTAGTAGCACAGGTGCGGGTAGCTCGAGTTCTTGACCGACAAGTCCTAGAGGTGGTCAGGTTGATCCTGTGCTGTGATCATGATCCAAGATTTTGTATTTGTACCTTGATGTACATATATTTTTGTATTTTGACAACCTTTTGATATGATACTTTGTTGTACTTTGATCTTATTGATATGCTACTTAGTGATGTTCTCATATGGTGTTTTGATGATCTTATTGATGTTTATGGATTGCCTTGATATTGATGCCATGTGATATAATGAACATTTGTTATTGATATATATCTAGGGACTTTGGTCATTTGATTACCTCATCGACGATATGTTTCTGACGGATATCCTTGTTTTTCCTTTGGATCAACATGTGGTCACACATATATATTATGATATGTTATGGATGAAAATACTTTGATTTCGATGAGTTATATGATATACTTTTGATCTAGATGATTTTTTGTAGATGTTGATGCAAATGATGGGATGTGTGTGTTGTGGGTGATTTATATGCTTTATATGATGATTGTAATGTACTATATGTTTGGAAGGTGATATGCACATGATGATTGGATTAATGATTGCAGATGCTCATGATTTGTGCTAATGTTGCAAACCTATTTTTTTGTGCTTTTGTGTGCGAGGGATAATGCAATCTAGAATGTTTACATATTCTTGGTATGATGATATGTATGGGATGCATTGGGATAATGATATGATTTTGATTTGTGAATGTATCTTGAAACCAAGATGTATGAAATGATAATGATAACGTGAGATGTATCTTAAAAATGAGATGTATGAAATGAAATGATAATGTTAGATGTATCTTGAAAATGAGATGTATGAAATGCAATGATAATGTTATATGTATCTTGAAAATGAGATGTATGAAATGCAATGATAATGTTAGACGTATCTTGAAAATGAGATGTATGAAATGATAATGATAATGTGAGATGTATCTTGAAAATGAGATGTATGAAATGATAATGGTACTAATGCAAAGAATGTACTATAGGCAAGATTTTAACATGGTATAAATGATAATGATAATGCAAACCTAATATGATTATGAGAATGCAACTAATGATTTATATGAAACCCCTATGCAAAGTGAAAACAACAATGATATTCAATCTAATGCAAGATTAACATGTTATGATATTAATGATCTTAAAATGATATGCAAGCTAATGCAAGATTAATATGATAATGATATGCAACTAATGCAAGATTAAGAGGATAATGATGTGTAGCTAATGCAAAGCGTTAATATGCATTCTCGTTCTTAATATTGCCATCCGTGTTTATCAAAGTGCCAATGCTTCCTTTGTTTTCATCATCGGGTCTTGATTTGTTGAAAGTTGATACAAGCATCATGGTATGATTGAACCATAATGACCTAAGTATAACTTACATGGATTTTGATATTGCAAGATGACATAAGCATCAAGGTATAATTGAACCAAGATGACCTGAGTGTTGCTTGCGTAAAACAGACAAGAGTTAACCTTTGTCCTATACAAATTGGAAATGTCTTCAGTGATATGTTACTTGATCATGTCCTAAGACAAATTTGCATAGAAGACCTTACTCCCAAACAATAGACAAATAAAACATCACATTCCTTCCTCGCTTCTCTAGTCATTGAAACATCCTTGAGTCACTCAGGAGATATGATAAGAAAAAATTAATAACCATAAGTAAGCATGCATGCTATTTGAAATGTATTCTTGTCAAGTAAAACATCTTGCCAATAGATCTTTTGTTCAATTAGTTCAATTCTATGATATTAGCCTCTTGCATTGCCGTTGTCATTCATTGGTTGTTTTGATCCTTGTTGTCTTGCCACGTGTTTGGTCTAATGTCAAAAACCCTCAAGGCAAAATGCCCCCAGCGAGGTTACAAACCTGCCCCCACTCTATATAGTACTTGATATGGATATTTACACTGATCACCAAGCCATGGTTGGATATGATTCAGATTATCAGGGAGAATGACTACGCTAAGTGTGTCCAGGATGATATGGCATGTATAAGTGTTTTGTGATGGCTATGGGCTTAGACTAGATGGATCAAAGATATGATATAAGTACTGATAGATAGAGGAGCCATTCTCTCACAAGTGGCACTTCTTGCCAAGTTTTCACCACTTGTTTTTATTGCACTTTTTGATTTGTTTTTCATTTTTTTTGTATTTTTCTAATTTTTTTTTTTTTTTTTGTTTTTTTGTGTCACAAGGTGCCTTTTGCTAGGTTTTCACCTTAGTGAATATTTTTGATACTTTTTTTGATTTTTTTGCTTTTTTTGCTTGATCCATGCATCGGACGACTCAATTGTATAATTTCTTCAAATGGATGTTGTTGGTTGGTTCATTGAGCCCATCCCCTTCTGAAGTTGAGAACTGGTATGCTCCTGATCCATAGGTTGATATGATGACAAATGTCCCAACCAGTTAGGTTCAAATTTCCCTTTTTTCTCTCAGTCTTGCTGATTTCTGGGGGTTTCTTTTAGGACTAGATCACCAATTTTGAAATCCCTTGGGATGACTTTGTGATTATAGCTTCTGCACATTTGTTGCTGATATGCCTTGAGATGGTCATAGAAACGTAGTCATTTTTCATCAAGAAGCTCTAGTTCTTGCAACCTGTTCACTCAATATTCCTCATCTAGTATGAGGCCCTTCAAAGATACTCAGAGAGATGGGATTTCTACCTCAAGAGGTAGAATTGCTTCTAAACCATACACCAATGAATATGGTGCAGCCCCTATAGGTGTGCGGATGCTTATTTTTTAGGCCCAAAGTGCCAGATTGAGTTGTATATTTCAATCCTTGCCAACATCATTCACTTTTTTCTTGAGGGTTTTTCAGGATTGTTTTGTTTGATGCTTCCACTTGGCCATTTCCTTGTGGATAGTACAGTGTTAAAAAGTGATGTTTGGATTTTTAGTCATTCACATAGCTCTTACACATCTTGATTCTTGAAAGGACACCCATTATCTATGATGATGGAACTAGGAATGCCATATCTGTAAATGAGATAGTTGAGGATGAGTGATGAGATTTGCTTTCCTGTCATAGTGGTCATTGGGACTGCTTCGATCCACTTGGTGAAGTAATCTATGGTGGTGATAATGAACTTATGCCCATTTGAAGAGGAAGGACAAATCTTTCCCAGTAGATCAAGTCCCCATTGATAGAAAGGCCAATATGTGGTGAATGGTTGCAACTCCTGTGTTGGTGCATGTATGAGGTTACCGTGAATTTGACATTTAGGACATTTCCTAGCAAATTGATAGGAATTTTTTTCCATTTTCAGCCAGTAATATCCCACACTCAGAATTTTATTGGTGAGAGTAGGACTACTTAAATGTGTACCACAAATACCTTTGTGAAGCTCATATAAGGCAAAGTCAGATTCATTTTGATCGAGGCATTGAAGAAGAGTACCATCTAGACCTCAGTGGTAAAGTATGTCTGCAGTTAAGGTATAGCGGGCAGCTTGTCGGATGAAGCTTCATTTTTGGTTGCAAGAGAGGCCAGGTGGGAGGGTATTGCTTTTGAGATAGTCATAGATCTTCCCATATAGAGGGAAATCAGAACCGGTTAGGGCATAGATGACTTGGGATGTGGAATTTTCATAGACTGGGAAAAATAATTGCTCCACCAGGAATTCATAACGATTCTTTTTATCTAGAATTTGTAGAAGCGAGACGATAGTGGCCATTGCATCAACAACTCTGTTGTCCAATCTTGGAATCTTCTCAAAGGTGATGTGCCCAAAGTACTTTTTGAAGTCATCCATCATTCTCTTGTAAGGCATTAGTTTATCATCTTTTGTCTGATAGTCATCATTGATATGATTGATAACTCATTGAGAATCCCCATAGACTCTTAATTCTATGATTCTCCATTCTACAACTACTTTGATTCCTATTACCAGGGCTTCGTATTCAACAATGTTGTTGGTGCATGGAAACATTAGTCTGCAAGATATCAGAATTGTGTGCCCTTCTGGAGTGACAAAAAGGATGCCGACACTCGATCCATGTTGTGTATAGGATCCATCAAAGTATAGGGTCCATTAATTGGGTGTGATAGTGAGTACATCCATATCTGGAAATTCCATTTGTAGTGGGTGTTGGTCTGGTAGTGGTGCTCTCCTAGTTGATCTACGATTACCTGTCCTTTGATAGCTCGTCATTCTGTGTACTGAATTTCAAACTCACTTAGGATAATGACCCATTTAGCTAATCTTCCTGTGAGAGTGGCCTTGCTGAGTAGATATTTGATAGGATTGATCTTTGCTACCAACTTGATTGTGTGGGCTAACATATAGTGGCAGAACTTTTAAGAAGAAAACACCACTATTAAGCAAGCCTTTTCAATAAATGTATAATTGAGTTCAAATCTGTTCAAAGTCCTACTGCTGTAATAAATAGCCCTTTCTTTGTCTGTTGGATCTTCTTGTGCTAGAAGTGCCCCCAATGATACTTCTATTGATATATATAGGCTGAGTGGCTTGCCCACTATTGGTGGTACCAAAACTGGTGGATTCATCAGATATTGTTTGAGATGGTCGAATGATTCTATACATTTGTCTTCCCATCTGAAAGGTATATTTTTATGAAGCAGATGATTGAATGGAAGACATTTATCTGCTAACTAAGTGATGAATAGACTGATGGATTGTAGCCTGCCCTGCAGAGATCGTAACTGGCTAATGTTTTTAGGAGGTGGCATTTCCATGATAGCCTAAACCTTTGCTGGATCTACTTCGATGCCTTTTTCTGATATGATGTAGCCCAAAATTTTGCCGGATGTGACCCTAAAGACACACTTCTTAGGGTTTAATCTAACATTGAACTGCTCCAATCATTGAAAGATCTTATCTAGGATGTATATTTGTTCAACTCTTATGAATGATTTAGCTAACAAATCATCCACATAATCCTCCATGAAAGTATGCATCATGTCATGGCTCTTTGATAAGTTGCACTAGCATTTTTCAAGCCGAAAGGCATGATGTTCCAACAATATGTTCTCCATAGACATGTGAATGTAGTTTTATCTTGATCCTTTGGAGCTATTTTGATTTGGTTATAGCCAGAGAAGCCATCCATGAGAGATAGCATTGTGTTCCCTGTTGTTAGATCAACAATGGTGTTGATGCTTGGCAAAGGAAAGTCATCTTTTAGACATTCTTTGTTGAGGACTCTGAAGTCTATACAAATCCTTATGCTTTTATCAGGTTTGGAAACTGGTACAATGTTTGAGATCCATTCGACATAGTCTATAGGTCGGATGAATCCAACATCTAATAACTTCTTCAATTTTTCTTTGACTAATAATGCCACATGTGGATTCATCTTTCTTAATTTCTGTGTGATAGGTTTAGCTCTAGGAGCGATGGACAAGTGATGCATGATTAGATTCAGATCTACACTTGCCATGTCAGCATAAGACAAAGCAAAATTGATTTGCTTCTCCTTGAAGAATTTGACAAAATCTGGTTTTTCTTTTTCTGTGAGTGATTCTGCCAGATGTATGGTTTTGGATGCTGCTTCAGTGCAGATATTTATGGATTGAGTTAGCTCAATCAATATTGGTGACCTCTCCTAGTAATGTTCAAGAAGAGTGTCAAGTCTCCTATCTTCAGGTGCCTCAAAAAGGTTTTCATCTTCAGATACGTCCTTTGTTTTTACTTTTTTGTTTTTGTGATCTAACACTTCCATTAAATGGTTTTCACCATGAGATCCATTTTTTAATTTGTTTTTGAGATTGAGAAACTTGGCACTCCCCTGATTGTAGATATTATTATGCGGCTCACTAGTGGAGCATGTTTTCGGGTTGACTAAGCATAGGTATTAGACAATTGATTCATCATTTGGGAATATTGGTATATCATGATGTTCGGGTTCTTCCTAGTCTGTGAGGTTAGGATATATGAGTGGTAGGGAGTCATTTGGTGGGTTAAGATCAGCTGTCATAAGTGTCATGATGGAGACATTGTTATAGTTGTTTGGGATATTAGTGAGGTCTATGATATTCCCAAGGTCTTCAATGATATTCTCTTTGACATTGCCTTGTTTGTATTGTTGTTGCTCATTCTCACTAGCCTCATAGATATGTTGTGGTCTGAATTCAAACGGTCGAGATCTTGAGCCTTGTCCCTTGTGAGAAATGGGTGAGTATGCATGAATTGTGTCCACCTCAATATCTTCAGTAACATCAAAACAACTATCCCACTCATACTCATTGGAGTCAGTTTCAGAATCACTATCACAAATTACCTCGCTGAACCTGACAGGTATGTTGTAAGGTGAGAAAATATCACTGATAATTGACACAAGTTTAGTAGCTTGTTCTAATTCGGGATTGGTGCTTGCTTGTACTCTTTGAATTTGTTCATATACCATTTCCTTTATTTGAGTAGAAATTTCCTCCGTGTGCGACTTAGCCTTGGTTTGATCAGGTTCTTGTACATGATGCACTTTCTTATAAGAAGCTTCCTCCCTTTAAATAGTGAGTTCTTCTTGTTGTCTCTTGTTTTCTTCATGCTTTTTCTCCTTCCTTGTCTTTTCTACTGCTTGGTTCAGTGCTTCTTGCCATGACTCTTCATTATATTTTTTCTTTTCTTTCCATTGTGGTTTTCGATGATGAGCACTCTTTGGTATAGGCAGAACATGTTGGCCATACCCAAGTCCTGTTTTGTCTTTTGCAAATTGTGAACGAGGTTGTATGGGTTCTATGATGCCTTCTTTGTGCTTGCCAATAGGTCCTTTTCCTTTGTATCCCATACATTGCATGATCCTAAACCCATTGCCATATTGTTCCGTTGGTATGACCACTTCTAGGGTAGCAGCTTTGATTTCTTCCTCATCCTTGTATAGCCAACTAAGAATGCCTTTATCTTCTGATTCTTTAGCCAGTGTGCCCATTTGGATAAATTTACCATCAAACTTTGTGATTGGTTGTGTTGCCTGATTTCTTGATGTGGAAGGTTGTCCATAAGACTTTGGTGAAGTTGGCAACTTAGATAGACACATTGGTTCAAAAGAGTACTCCCCCATGCCTTGGTCCTTTATTTTCATCTTTTGCTTGAAGTTCAAGGATATGGACTTGAGTTCTTCTTTCTGGTTGTATGCTGAGGAAGCTTGGTTCTCCCTGTTGTGTGGAACCAGGCTATCTTGAGCTGCCCCAATAGCATTGTAGTACTGAAAAGGGTTATTATCTATAGATATTGAAATTTCATGTCCATTGTAGGGGAACTTGATACATTGATGGTACGTGGAAGGTACCGCTAGCATTTCATGGATCCATGGATGACCTAATAGTATATTGTATGTCAAGTCTATGTCCAAGACTTGGCACATGGCATCTCTTTATATAGGACCTACCCAAATGGGTAGTATCACAGTGCCTTCAGATAATCTTTCTTCATCATCATAGGCTTTGATAGTGATTTTCTTTTTGGGATCAATATACTGCTCAGAGAAGCCCAATGCACAGATAAGCTTTAGAGTACATATATTGAGACCAACTCCTCCATCTATTAATACTCTTTTTACCTGATATTTATAGACTAAGACTTCGATATGGAGCACCGTCATATGGGCCACCATGGCTTGGAGTCGATCAATATCCAGATCATTTGGAACAAATGTTTCGATAAGAGCTTTCTCCAAGATATCCTTGTGTTTTGGTGAAAGTTTGAGCAACTCAAGTATAGATATCTAAGCGGGTGTTCTCCGTAGTTGGTCGACCAAGTTATATGGAGTCTTGGGGAGAGTTGTTGCGGTTGATACGTTCCCCTTCAAGACATATTTCTGTGCTCTTGTTGTCACATTTATCGACACATGTTCTTGTTTGTCTTTAATTTTTATGACATTCACTTGATTGTCATATGCTGATATGTGATTGATGATGTTTTTTGTATATGTGATTAATACGAGCTCCTTTGGTGTTGTTTGACGTTGATGCTCCTCCCTTGTCGTAATTAGGAAGAGGATTTTGAAATCTTCATGGTCACGATTAGTTTTATGACCATCAACCGTTATGTCTCACTTGTCTATCATGTCTTGAACTATGCTCTTCAACCTCATGCAATCATTTGTGTTATGCCCCTTGTTTCGATGATAATCACAATAATGTGTCATTCCACCATGGTGGTTTGACATGGGGTTCAAACTTGGTTGTGGCTGGCAATGCGATGATCTTATTTGCCAATAGTTCTTGAAATGTTGATTCCAAGGTTTTTCCTAATGGTGTGTATATTCGTCGATATGGGAAAGTATTAGTGTTGCCTCTTTGGTTTGTGTTGTTCCCTTGGTTGTTGTTGTTGTTGCCTTGGTGATTTTTGTTGTTTGACGTTGAATCTCCTTGGTTGGTATTTCGTTGATAAGTGTTAGTACCTTGATTAACACTTCTTTGATCATTATTGGATGGTGGGTTTCTAGATAAAGTCAACACTGGTTGTTTAGACTTTACATTGTTGGCATCGATTACCCCATCATGAAAAACATTTTTGTTTCTTGTCCAAAATCTGGACTTGTCTGAGTTGTTGTTATTATTTTGATTGTTAAAGGTGTTATTGTTTGATGAACTAACACCTTCTTTAAATAACTTCAAGGTTATTTTCTTGATGGAAGCCTCCTCTACTTGGATACCATTCTCTATTAATTTTGCCAAAGATGGTATACATTGTAGTTTGAGATGATAACTAATTTCACTATTCAGATTGTCTATGAAGATTTCCATCTTTTCCTTTTCAGGCACATCTCGTGGGTACCTTGCGACCATGTGCCTCCATCATTGTTAAAACATCATGAATGTTTCATTGTTCTTTTGTTTTGTATTGCACACATCAAGCATGGTGATCACGTGTTGGATATTATAGGAGTATTGTGTTATGAATTTATTCATCAATTCATCAAATGATCTGATGAGAGGTGTGAGTTTTGACAACCACTCCATTGTTTTCCCTCCCAAAATTCTTGGGAATAATCTCATTAAGTATGTGTCATTGTGAGAAAACTCCAAGCTCATAGTAGGAAATTGCCAAACGTGATCATGAGGATCACTCTTACCATTGTATTTGTCATACTTTGGTATATCTAAATTTGGGGGAAAATATACCATGTTCAATCTCCTATCAAAAGGATAAGGACACAATTCGTCTAATGAGTATTGTACCGTGGTTCCTTGTTGCATGTCTTGCATTTGTCTTTGAAGTGTTTGGAGTTGTTGTCTAAGAACAAATAGGGGTACATTTGTCCTTCAATGGGGAATTTCCCCTTGTTCATTAAGATTGTCCTGATTGCGGGTATTGTCTTGTTCGTGAGTGTTATCTTGTTCATGGGTGTGATCTTGGTTGCGTACATTTTCTTGACCATGTGCTTCTTCTTCTCTCAGTTGTTCTTGATTGTAAGCATAGTTTCTTGCCCTTGTTCATGAAATTATCTCATATGAATTCCTTAAATTTTTTGTGTCAAAATCCTTAGGAATATTGACTCCTTTACTAGTTAGCATGAGTAGATATTTTTGCTTATCTGCTTCTATGTGTCTTTCTATGAGTTTTTGGAAAGCCACATTCTCTTGAAATTCTTGGAGAAGCTCTTCGGTGATCTTTGTCTCTCCCATATTTACATATTCATCAAAAGGATTGGACAATATACGACTCATGCTTGATTCTGGTTGTGATTCCTTCTTTTTATTTCTCTAAGATCGAGTAACAATGGGCATTGATATATCTCTACAGTAGTGAATTTTTCTTCTTCTATTGCGGTTCTTGGGGGAGTTGGTGGCTCAGGCGAGATTCGTTGTAAGTGATAAGAAACTTTGGAAACAAGGCAAGATTAATCCTTCCTCCCCTATTAAGGCATTGGTTGAATACCACTTTCTGAACGTAAGCCCCATTTCTCAAAGGTTCACTACCAAATTCATTGATTTTTCATTGGATATACAACTGCATATGATGCAAGAATGCACGATGTGATGTAAAGAGTTGACAGTTGATATAGAGAAATTTACTCCTCTTGATAAGTGCCTTAGAACTAGGTTGTCTCTTCTTCAACTTAGTCTTTTGATGAAGAGTTCTTCTAAAAATGTGGGGAGTGTTCATACACAAATGATGAAAGTTGATGTTGATGTTGGATATGGATACTTCATTTTGGAAACTCAAGTTTACTTGTCAAGTAGAAGTTTAGTTTGATTTTCTTCTACGAAAAAGTGTGTCAAATGATATGAGTCAAGTTTCATGATGTAGAAACTTAATTTGACAACTTGAGAACCTAAGTAGGAATCATTTTGATAGCATTCATTGGATGGTGGAACCTTTAATCACTGTTTTGATACTCCTTAATTTTGTTGGATGAAATCTGATCTCAAGATAGTTGAAGATTTGATATCTCTTTCTAAGGGTGATTAGCTAGATTTGGAAATTCTCTTCTCTCTAAGGTTTTCTCTTTGCTCTTTGTTTTGAACTTTGATTGTTGTATTGGTTGATTTTGTAACTTTCAAGATGTTTTAATGTTGATGACAAGAATGCATAGCACACATGAAAACAATGGTCATTCCTATGCTAAACATTGAGTGTATGTTTTGTGAGGATGTTTTCAAATCCTCGATATTATCATTGGTTTGATTTACAACAAAAGAAACATCAGATAGACTCTTTATTCAGAGGTCATTGACAATATCATAGCCCACTAGTCTCGATACTTCTTCAGCTCAAACAACCTTGTCACCCCCTAGAGGGAGCCCCTTTTGCCATAAATTAACCCAAAGTGAATTGCTTCACAGTTGAGTAGTTATCTTGGGAGATATATGGTGAGTGAGCTTGGGGGCGGATTCTTCCCCACCCTTGCACTATGATATTGTCAATGTATGGCAACTAACTCGGTTCAAATCTTCTAATGCTAAGGTTCATAGTAAGGATTTCATTTGGCACGGCAAATGATAAACTCAATTAAGAGGGTTCCCAACCTTTAGAACAAAGGCTTTTCACATCACAAGGATACTAGGGGAAAGCTATCAACTACACAATTCCATTGTAGGGGATTTTCATCAGCCTCCACATTTGATTATAGTGGGTTGGTAAACTTGGCGATAAAGTCATTCCCCACTTGGGTCATACCCTTCACACTATCCTTTTCGAGGCTTTGGGAAGGTAGGCCCTCTAAAGGTTTAAATGCTTGAAAGTAAATAAAGCAACGAAAAAGTGGATTTGGCTTTTTGATCACCCAATTAAGGGGAGAGCATATACCTACCACTTAAGACAAAGCAGACAGAGTTTCTTTTAACTTGTTTCAAAGCAATGGTTAGCTAAGTCCTATTTAAAGATGTTGCTCCAACAAGCATGGTGTTGTTTTTATCCCACAAAGCAATTTTTAGTCTAACAAGGAAACTGAAATCCTAGTAAACAAAATGAAAGCATGTTTTGTTTGAAAGTAAATTGCTCGGTAAATTAACAATTTGTGGCTTGTTCTTTTTAACTTGCAATAATAAAGTTGATTGTTCTTTTTAATCCTTTTTCAAGAACTTGAAAAATTGTTGATTCCTTTTAAGCCCAAATCTAAAGTGTGAATCCTAACTTGCAAGAAAGCAAAGTGTGATTTTGTTGTTCTTTTTGCCTTGCAATGAGGTTCTTTTTAAGCCCAAAGGAAAGTTTTAATTCATTTTAAGCCCAAAATTTAGGTGTGAAGTTCTTTTTATACCAATAGGAAGATGAGTTATTTTTAACCAACTTAAAAAGAAAATTTAGAAAAGAAACTACTAAATCCTATCCTAACTCCTTTAAGCCTGCAAGAAAACCATTAGCAAAATCCAAAAAACCTTAGGTGAGCTTCTACAGGCCTAATTTTTTTCAACATCGGATTACAAATTTATGCCTCTATTTCATATGCGCAAAAATAGAGATCATACGCGCAACAGAAATAGTCGTATGTGCTATAGAAATAGTTAAATGCGCTACCAAAATAGTTAAATGCACTAGAAAAATAGTTAAATGTGCAATAAGAACATTTGAATGCGCGAGGAAAATAGTTTAAACATGCAATAAAAAATTAATGAAATGCACGATAATAGAGGTTGTATGTGTTGTAAGATCTGTTGTATGCACGAAAAGAACCGTCCTATGCGTGAAAAGACTCGTCGTATGCGCTATTCTGTGTTTAAAACCTATAGGCATGAATCCTGCAAAAAATAAAATAGAAATGTTTAAAAAAAATGGGGTTGAGCCCCACAGTGGGCGCCGAAAATGTGAGCTCAGATTGTGGCACTTGCATGAGAGAGGCAAACAACACAAACACACCAATGAGACATTATGGTAGAGATCAAAATCATTAGAACTGTAATGGTGGGAAAATGATGAGTGTTAGATCAAGAAGAAAAATACCCTTTCCCTCAAAGAGAGATGAGAGTTTCACTATTGATTATCCTTCAAGCACTTTTCACCATTACATTAGGAAAATAAGGGATAATTCACTAGATTCAATCTACACACAAATATGCTAGATTGAATTCTGAATGAATTAAGAATGTTAGGATGATCCCTATAGACACCTAAAACTGTCTCATTAATTCTACACTAATTATTCATCTATTTAGTTAAGTAATTCTTTAATTATTTGATTAAACTAAATATTTCTTCTAAGCATCGCATTTCAACACTTCTATTTATTCTATTTCTATTCTCAAATTCTTTTAATTAGCTAACCATATCTCAAATATTAATTAAATATCAATTATTTAATTAATTACAACCTTTTCCTTAGTTAAATAATATTTATTATTTAATTAATTCAATCTCCTAAGTTTAAATAATTTCATTTAAATTATTTAAATTAATTAATTATTCTTCCAATTCCCCAAATTATAATTCCAATTAATTCCATCTAATTTCATTTCATATTTCCCCAAATTTGAATTTCACTTCGTTTCATTTAATTTTGTATTTCCAAATTCATATTTCCCCAAATCTAAATTTCAGTTAATTTCATGTGCATTTCAGCATTCAAATGACCAAATTCAAATTCAAATTCAAATTCCTACAACACATGCTAAAATCAGGACTAATTGATCAAATCAGTTGTCTAATCAGTTAACTCAGTTAACTCATCAATCATCCTTTTTAACTCAAAATCAATTCAGTCTTATAATCAATCAATCCAGTCAACTAATCCATCTATTCAGTTCACTCTCCAATGAATCTAGTTGACTACTTAATCAAATGAGTTAACAAATCAATCAATTGAGTTCACTGATCAATCAATTTCAGTTATCTATCGATCAGCACTTGAGTTCTATTTCTCACCCCCTTTGTGTTGAAAATCTATAAATTCAACATCATTTTCTCATTTTCAAGTTAGAATCACAGTCTTCAATATTGTTGTCTATGTTATGCAGGAAATCAAGTGCAATACCTGAGAGCTACCTACATCAACAACAATGGAGAAGAGAAATGGAAGCCTTGCTATGTCAATTGAGGGAGTCTTAGATAGATTGTTTCAATTCAATTGATAATTGTATTATTTCATTGTTATTTAGGAGTAATAATTGGATTTAGAGTTGTGATTGGCTCTTTGATAATTTAATTTATGCAATTTATGCCTATTTACTACCTGAGTACATTTGGTGAACCCAACGTGAATCACTCTGACCTTTATTTTTTGTTTTGACATGTTTTACAAATTCGTACGTGCACAGGAAATTGGACATCGCAATTGAATACGCAGAAATTTGCATTGCTGATATCATATCGCAATTGCCCTGACATCATATCACAATTGATTAGACAGGATATCGCAATTGATTAAACACATCACAATTGCTCTTAAATTTTGCATATTAAGAAATTTTTGTGTCGTATTTGCTTGATTTTGTCTTGCACATCTAACCCTAAAATTTTGTCAAACTCTAGAAAAGTTGATTTCTGCATATAAAATGTATCTAATCCAATGGTAGGAAAGGTGGCATTCTGAATTTAAGGTGAAAGAAAGGTAAAGAAGAATAGGATACAACAAAAGGCTTATCAAAGACTTCTAAAGGCTGAAAGGGAGCTCCATGAGATTGAAGAAAAAGAGGAGACCGCTCAGTATCATAGAACCATCCATCACTTTTTAACTAAATACAAATTCTTTGACAAAATCGATGTGTTGTCTTGCGTAGTGTGGAACAATATCATTGCAGAATAACACTTCTATCTTTTGTCTTTTTCTTCTGTTTTTTTGTTAAAAGTTTGAAAAATCCAAAAAAAATAAAAAAAATTCAAAATACAAAAAAAAAAAGTCGTAATTGCTATCACATCACATCGCAATTGATCAGTCATCATATCGCAATTGCTTATATAATAATTCATAATTGATGGTTTGTCATTTCACATTTGATATGATATCAGTTCACATTTGATTAGTAGTTTAGTTGCATTTGATAGATTCAATTTTTTATTTTCTATTTTGTTACAGTTCTGGTTTTTACCAGGATATATTTCTGTCTATGAAAAGACAGAACTCTATAACCTGAAAATTAGGCTAGATAGTCGACCGTGTGTTGACTAACATTATTATTTTTCTATAGGGGTGGCCTAGAAACACTTCTTTTTGGTTCTTCTTTAATAAAATAACAAAACAAATTTCATCATTGCTATGCTGGTTAAAATGAACACCATGTCTGTGTGGAGCAACATCTCCACTTAGAATAGAAAATCATTGCAATGAAGGGATAAAAAGAACTTTGTTTTTTGTGTCTTCGAGGAGATAGGTATTATGCTCTCCCCTTCAATGGGTGATCAAAAAAATAGACTCTCTTCATTCATGCTTTCCTTTATTTTTTGCAATTAAATCCTTTAGAAGGCCTGCCCTCCCGAGTTGCCCTTAGGGTGCCATTAAGGTCGGTGAGAGGGGAATGACCTAAGTGTCCAATGACTAAAGCCAAGTAATCCAAGCCACTATAATAAAATGTGTATGTGATGAAAATCATATGCGACGAGTGTTACATGCTGTCACAACGATGTTATGCCTCCATCAATGCCTATGTTACATGCTGTCACAACGATGTTATGCCTCCATCAATGCCTATGTTACATGCTGTCACAACGATGTTATGCCTCCATCAATGCCTATACAGTACATTAAAATTTGTAGAGCGTAACCTCTATAGAGTGGGAGACTTCCCTCAACACAGTGTAAAACGCTACTAATTGTGACCACTTGAATGAAACCCTGTCTAAACACCATAGAAATTAAAAGCCAAGACAAGTCAATAACTAGACACTTGTTTTATCATAGTGCAAGGGTGAGGAAGAATTTGCTCCCAAGAGACTCACCATAAATCTCACAGGATAACAGACCAATTAAGGAGAAATCTTCTTTGATCTAATTTCCAGAAAAAGGCAAAAAAATGGGCGCACCCTAGGGTGTGACATGACTGTTTGAGTTGACAGAGTATCAAGATGTGGGCTGTGATAATACTTGTGACCTTTTGACATTAGGAGAGTCTATCTGATATCAAATTATCCAAATACAATGAAAACAAAATGGGGTCTTGAAAAAGATTCCAACATTCATGGAAATCTGAAAAACTTTCCTAAACAATTTCTATATTCATAGTTTTATTATTTTTGATGTGACTGTTGTGTCCTTTTATATACTTCAACAAATTCAAAACATTGGAAGATACAAATCAAAACAAAGTCAAAAGTTTCAGTGTTCAACAAGAAAAAAAACAAGTGCCAACAACAAAACCAACGTCAAAACCAAACCTTTTGGACAAATTCAAAATTGATGAAAATGTTACTTTCAAGTGATCACAGGTCCTAGGTATTTAATTCATGTAGAAGTTCCATTAGAATCATCACACAAAGTCCTCACACAAGTCATTTCACCAAAGTACCTCAAGATTAGTGTCACGTTCGACTATAGGAATCATACTTAAGTCCATGGGTATTAAAGGAGATGGAGAATTCCCATTCAAACAACCAAATCTTGGACCAAACACTGGCCAATTAAAAATAATTGGTGGTTTAGATAACCTCGCTTGGGAAGTAAGAATCAATCATGCCCAATATGATACAGTTGAGGCCGTCATAGATGATAAAATCCGAAAGTTTGTTCGCCTTGATGAGAAACTAAGGAAAAAGATACAAAGAGCAGCTGAAAAAGAAGCCATTAGACAATTGGTAGAGAAGACCATATCAACATTCCTCAAACCGTGTTAGAAAAAGAAAAAGTGTCCATCATTTTAGGTATCATTCATTCATTTTTGGAGTCTGCATTGTTTGCATAGTAATCTTCAATGCATGGGTCTAAAAGGAAATGATCAATTCCCATTTGAACAACCAAATCTTGGGGCAAACAACATTCAATTAGAAATAATTAATAGTTTAAATACCCTTGCTGAGGAATTAATAATTGATCAAAAACAATACGACATAGTCCAGGCTATCATAGATGAAGAAGTTTGAAAATCAGTACAAATAGACATAGACCTCGAAAACCGAATTAAAGAAGAGACTGAGTTTGAAGCTTTCCGACAATACGCTGAAAATCTCGTGTCCGAATTTCAAAATCCTAGATAGCAAGCCTTCATTCATAGATCACATTGTTTGCATTTAGGAAGTCATAGAAGCATAAGTAGTTGCATTTAAAAAGGTCTTGCATACATATCTTAGAGAGTCAAGATCACTACAAAGCAATATTCATGCCATTAACGCGTGCTCAAAAGGCAAAAAATCAAATGGATCCTAACAATGACCCCTTGGTCAACCCAACATGGAATATGGATCTATCCACACAATAACAAAAACGGGGTTACACACCCACAACAATGTCTAAAAACCTGAACAAGATGCCTTCCCTGGATGAAATATGACATAATTTGACAAAGGAAGATCTCAAAGCAACCCAACAAGATCCTACAACATTAATGATTGTTGGTGTAATTAATTATTCATGTTGGATATTATTACACCTTACTTAAGTTTACTTAGGTACATGCATATCATACTAGTTTGGGTATGAGACACTTGGGTGTTTGTGCCACATTGTGATAGTGTGTGTAGGAGAAATTCCACCTTTTGTGGTCTTATCTTGTTATTACATTCCACCTTCGGTGGGTGATCCACCTCATGTGAAATATTATATTATTTCTCCTACCTACCACACCTATTTACTACCTACCCTTTTTTCTTATTGAGCCACATGTCATGTTTGTGTGCTCACATATCCATATAGCCTTGCCTATATAAGCAGGCTCATATTCATTGTATGTAATGATTGATGATCCAGTTGATCAATATTTTATCTTGATAGAATACAGTTTATTCCTATCATACATTTTGTTCTCTCTTATTTGTGCTTTCCATTTCCTTTAGATCTTGGCAAAATCTCACATGGTATCAAAGCCATTAGAGTGCCATTGGTTTGCTAATTGAGAGAAATTTGATGTTATTTGGGGTTTGCATTTTGGAGCTTTCTAGCAGGTTATTATTGAAGCTTGATAGGTCAAATCTGAGGTCACCATTGGATTGAGGACGTTCAAGAAAGTCAGTTTTTCCTTTTGTTTCATCCAAATCGGACTTCGAAGGCCAAATCTAGAGGCATTTGAAATTTGAAGCTGCAATGTAAATTTTCCAAAAATTATAATTTTGCAGGCAATTTTCAAATAGTGATATCTCACTCATCCAGACTCCTTTTTTGGAGAAAGTTTTTTTGTTTTGGGGTAGAATTTCGTGATCTGTACAGTGGTGCAAAAATTTTCTAATTTTTGGATACAGGTTTTTCTGAAATCGTGAAATCCCAATTTTTACAACTTTGGAGGCTTCGTTTGGGCTCATATGGACACCTTTTCAGGTGCCAATTTTTTTTGAAAGTGCATAATTTTTTGTCTACTTTCATAATCTGCCATTAGTTTGCAATGATTTTGAGTAGAAATTGCACTTTCAATATTTAGTCATTTTTTGGCCTATTTGGTACTTGTATTTAGCTTGGATCTCAGTTTAGATCACTAGCAGTATTTGTTGAAGTCTCTTATATCTCATTTTGAGAAGTTGTAAAGTTGAAATCAGAAGTCCACCTTGCCTTTTTTTGTAAGTGGCCCATTGTATATGCACTAAGTATAAAGTGCCAAATCACCATTTTGGGGGGGGGGTTTCTTGATTGAGTAATTTGGGGGGGTGTCTTGTGTGATGTGACTCTCTCTATCTTGTGTTTTTTCATTTTGGTGCTATGGGTTCTCCTAACTTTTCACCTTTAACTCCTCATAATTATGCTTCATCGAAGATAAAGGCATGGAGTAAACTAATGGAAAAATGACTCATTCATTATGTGAATGAAACTATAACAACACCACCTGATCCTAAGGCTGATCGTAATGCTCAAATTGAATGAATTACTAAGAATGCTATGGCACTTGGAACTCTTAGAAAGTATGTATTAGATGACCTCATTTTTCACATCAATAAGTGTACTATAATTAAAGAGGCTTGGGATATTTATGAGAAATTGTATGGTCAAGTTGATGAGATTAAGCGCTACAAGCTTGATAGTGAACTCACAACTTTGGATCCCAAGGATTTTGATAAAATCCAAGATTATGTCACAAAAGCAATTGAGCTAAGAGCAAAGCTAAAGGATTGTGGAATTGACAAAAAGGATGATCAATTGGTTTATAACTTGTTGGACAAGCTTCATTCAAAGTATGCAACCTTTGTATCTAGCTTTTATACCCATAGGTTAGCTCAAGGTTCCGCATACACTTCTCCCTCATTTGATTCATTTACGGAGATGTTGATACTTGAGAAATCTAATTTGACCAAGATGGGGATTCTCAAATCTTCAAAATCACAAGATTTGGTGGCTGATAAAGGGAATCAAAGCAATCAAGGAAAAGGCAAGAATCAAAATCAACCTAAGTCAAAACCACAACAAGATGGAGCATAATCATCCTTTCCACAACAAGGTAATTCACCATTCTCACCTAAGAGGAAATCATATAAGGACAATCTTTTTTGTGCATATTGCAAGAAGTCAGGACATGATGAACATCATTGTTACAAGAAGGATATTGATGAGTTGAAGAATCTTCTTGAGAAGAACAAAATCAACCTACCTTCTAGAATGTCTACATATACTTCTTCTTCCAAGGATAAAGGAAAGGATCACTTTTTTGGGACAGATAAAGGAAAGGGACAAGCTCTTTTCGCTACTACAAGTCATGATTCAGGGACATGGCTTCTAGATTTAGGGGCTTCTCATCATATGGCATCTTCACAGTCTATGTTCTCTTCATTTGAGCCTTGCCACATGCCAAATATTTTTATGGGAAATCATACATACATGGATGTGATTGGGAAAGGATCTATTTCCATTGGGGATAACTCCTTCAATGATGTGTTGTGTGTACCCCACTTGACAAACAATCTTCTTTCCATCTATCAAATCACACATGGGGCAAGTAGGAAACTATGGAGTTCGCACCTAATTCAGTTATCATTAGAGACTTGGAGACTAGAGCTATCATGGTGACTGGGGTGGTTGATCATGCATCTCGATTTTACTCTTTTTCACATTTTGGTCCTATTGATGAGGTTGAATCTTCCTATGTTGATGATTCAAATTTTGAGGAGAAATTTGGGTATGTGAACATGGGGATTCTCACATGTGACCCCGTTCTTGAGCCTTCTATTTAATCTCATCCTATTGATATCACACCACCTATTGCACATGATGATGCAGCTAGTGCGACAATTTTGCCTTCTTGTGATTCAATGCAACAAAATATTTGATGTCTTCCAGCTTCAGTTTCATGAGATGACTACTTGATAGACATTGCAGGTTTGTTTGTGGAGTCCTACATTGCAGATTTGGGAGACATCATTGATGAAATTCATCTTCTCTTTGATGAAGATGATCCTTCTTAGATTGTTGCGAGGGAACACTTTGACCCTCTTGTGCATTCTCTATATGATCATTCTTTAGAGGTTGACATGATTGTAGATACTTTTGTACAACACTTGGAAGAGGTCTCTTTATATTTTGAGGAGATATGTGAGTCTTTGGATATTGTTCTACATGATGAATAATGATGAAATAATAAGGTCCTAACTGGTACTGAGAGGGGGGGGGGGGGGGGGGTGAATCCGTACACAAAAAAAAACTGCTTCAACACTTTGTCATATCAAAACACAGTTGGCCGGTTGTCTTCACCACTGAACTTGACCATAGCTATACCGGTTAAACAAAAATACTTCAAACAATATTCAATAGATCTCAAACCTTGATAACTTCTTTTTTTATATAATCATCCATGAGTTGTACCAATAATACCACAACCATTTAACAATGCATACATATCTAACTTAATCAAAACCACACAATCATCACATGAAAACCTCACAACCCATAACACACAGATTTTTCATGTGGAAACCCAAATGAAAAAAACCACAGTGGGAATGAATACCCACAAGCTGTTTGTGAACTCTTTTGAAGTCCACTCTATTAGGAGCCTATTTCAGTTAAAGACTTTACAATAAAGGTCCTGTTAGGAACCGGTCCTATTAGGGATCACCCTGTTAAGGGATGGCTATATACCCTGTTAAAGGTTGAAACCTTGTTAGGAGTTACCTCGCTACAAGATTTAAATAACTCAATAACCTTGAACCACTTGGTTAGAGGATTTACAACAAATCCTATTAAAGCTACCTGGTCAAGGTATTTACCTTCTGTTGAAATGATTAGAAGACAACAGGTAAAACACCGATTTGATAACAATTCTTGCTAAGGCAGATCCTTTTTAGTTCCTCTCTTCTGCAATCACACTCGATAGATTCCTCACTCTAGTTTGGCAAGTATCAAATCTCCAACATGTGGACACAAATACAACTTTTGCCAACCACTACAATAACAAAACTCATCAAACTTATAGACAACAACAGATTGGTAGCATAAACCGTAAACCCTAAATATTTCAAGTTTACACTTACAAGCGGTCCAATCCTAACCATCCAAGCACATTACATAGAATGAAATGATCTAAAATAGATCTCAAGACATTCTGCATCATCCAATCTTCACCGCATCTGAAAATCAGTAACCCATCACGCGCTCTTCACACACCGCTAAGAAAAATGTTCATTCCTGAGGTAGGCATTCAATGCATTCAATCTTCACGTGCAAGAATCACAAAGAAATCCTTCATGTGCAAATAGCTGACGTGGTATCTCGACCCTTATCCTTATTCCTTAACTAACTGGTCACAAAACATCATCGGTTGCACCACACAAGCCAAACTAGTAACCCTAGAGCTAAACCGAGACTACCAACTGATAGTCACAATTAGTGAACCCCAACACCGGTCCACTCCATCCTGATTGACCATAACCGCTTATGATCTTCATACCAGTTCACCTACTTGAGCACTTATTGACATCAATGACAACATGCATTATCACAACTTCATCATATGCCAACAATCTCCCCCTTTGGCATTGATGGCAATACTCAGTGTATCATTGCTTAGTATCTACACCATTCTCAATAACATATACCAGTTCAACTTAAAAGATCACCACCACCACCTGGACTGGTCAGTGTGCACTTTGCTCAATCACTTCTCACACCACTTATTTCATCTCCCCTTTGCATATTGACCTTCAAACATATATCTTCTCCCCCTTTGACAACAATGCCAAAGTGGAGGCACAAGCTTCCGGGCTCCACTATGCTACTCCCCCTATGGAGTAGCATCTATTAACACATCAATCTTGTAAGATCTAACATGATAGTACCTGACTGATGTGGAGCACACATCTTTAATTTACTTCATGAAGGGGTAGAACCCCTAATGCACCTCTCAAATAGATAAATGTAGTCTTCGGTAAGGGCTTAGTGAATATGTCTGCTAGTTGCTCCTTACTGGAACCATGTTCTAACACAACCTCTTTATTCTGAACCTTTTCTCTCAAGAAATGATACTTAAGCTCAATATGCTTGGTCCTAGCATGCAATACCAGATTTTTTCAAATATTTATTGTTGGTATTTTGGTATGGTTTTGTCATTGATGTCAACACCTACTAAAACACTAGCACTTTGGAGATCCAGCAGCATTCACTGACAAGCAAGTAACTATTGCACAATTACTGGTATATGGTTCACAGGCAGGATATAATGTTCACCGGCAGGATATAATGATCACCGACACTTGGAAGACACTTGGTAATGTCGAAGACACTTGGTAATGTCGAAGACATCATGTGGACACTTTGTTTTGAAGAATTAATCATTGGTATATTCATATTTACATATTTGCTTTTATCGGCAAATAGGTCCAGGGTTACCTAGGGTTATACCGGTAGGTTTATCTTTTCCAGATCAGCATGGCATGCTATGGAGATGATTTATTATTGTTGTAAATGCATTAAGCCGACATGTTCAATCGATTATTGCATAAGATATTATATTGTTTATAAAATGTTTTTATTGTAATATCTTTTAGAGCCGACCTACTAAAATTGGTCTTAGGTTATGGTATAAATGTAAGATCTTATTTGTAAGATCGAATGTGGAATGCAAGAAAAAGGATTGTGAGAAGGTATATGCAAGATTAAGCAGAGGTATACATGAAGACATCATTTGAAGGTGAAGCTAGGTTTTTTGTAGAAGCATATCAGCATTACACCGGTACTGAATCCAGCATATGAAGATGCTTTTTTGTGTAGTACATTCTTATTGGATTTAGCCATCCAACTGTAGTCAATGTGACTCCCATTTTGTGATTGAGCAGTGAGCTCTAGGCTGTTGGCCTTTCTGCATGTGCAGACCCCATTTATGTACACTTACTATCTGCAGTAGTATCATCTGATTGTGGGTAAGGTTTCCCAACGTGGTTTTTCCCCTTACAGGGTTTCCACGTACAAATATTGGTGTTGTGTGTTGTGGATGACTTTATGTTTATGTTTCATGCATTAATCTTTACCGGTATAGAAATTTACTGGTAACACTGTCTACTGACATACTTAACTGGTTTACCGATATTAAGCATTAAGTTGGTTTAATGGTTTTTTATTTGAATTTATTAGACAATTGATTCACACCCCCCCCCACCCCCTCTTAGTTGTCTCCGGGACCTAACAATTGGTATCAGAGCTTAGTCCTCTTTTGCAAAAGTTTAACAACTTGAGGAGATCTAATGACTACTAATGATTTTAGGAAGGACAGTCCTAAACTTGATGGAACCAACTATGAGATATGGAAGATTAGGATAGAGACACATCTGAATTGCATTGGTAAAGACATCTAGGAAGTTACAAAGAATGGTTATACTGCTGCTGTAGCTGGTCAGACTGCTCCAACTGTTACTACTTATCATATTGCCATTAGTTTTATGTCAAAGTTATACTATATACTCTAGTCGGTTATCTATTACTGAGATATTCAATCGATATGCACAGTCTAGTCGGTTATAGAAGAAAGCAGTCACAGAATGCAGTATAAATCGAGCTATCTACCGAGTATCTTTACATGTCTATCGAGCAGCAAAGATGACACACCGAGTTGATATACACCGAGTGAAATGTGTTACCAGATTCATTGAACCTGTACATGCATATGAAAATGTGTTACAAGATCGAGGCACATCTAACCGTTATCACATTGGAAATTGCACTTAAAGATTGTGTATGATTTTGATGTCATTTAACCAATGAAATAATTGGCATGGTTATTCATTCAATAAATCGTGTTTGTAAGATCGAATCAATGAAAGGATCACCGTCATAAGAGATCTATTTATACAACATGAGTTAAGAGTTAAAGAGGTGTGTGCATGAGTGTAAGAATACTGTTACAGAGACATAAAGGTCACCGAGAAGGTTTTCAGAGAACAGTCGAAGAACAGAGTAAACAGAAGGGTTTACCGAGTTACTATATGGGTTACCGAGGTATGCTATAAGCAAGGCAATCTTATTCTGAGCACATAGAATCTACTATAACATTCCAGATGTAAAGTTGCAGATATTTGTAATAATTTTATTGTAATATTTTGAAGTTGTAAGAGAAACCTTTAACAGGGTAAAAGACTCTAATCAAGTCTATAAATTGTAAAGCCTCTAACCAGGTGCAGCATTTAGATGAAGTGTTGTAAAATCCTTTAGCAAGGTAGATCTAATAGATATTGTTACTCCTAACAGGGTAAGCTATCAGAAATAGCTAAACATTTAGCTCTAACCATCCCCACCGTAGTTTTTCTCTCTAACCAAGAGTTTGTGCGTAACCAAAATATATGTGTTATGGAGTGAATCATGTATGATTGTTATCTATTTGTTTTAGCTTTATATTATGTTACTGCATTATTTGGTTTATGCATAACAATAAAGTTATTATTGAAGAAAACTTTTAGAGTACTGATTCATCCCTCCCCTCTCAGTACATTAGCTTTCCATATTGGGCCTAACAATTGGTATCAGAGCTTGAATCTTGGAAAAGGGTTTGACTACCTAAAGAGAAAGATCTTATCAATGGAAGGCTATAAACAATCTCGGAGGATTGTGTATCTATAAGAAGAGCTGGATCATGCTAATCAAGTGATTGCAGACATGCAAAGACAAATACAAAAATCTCTGAAAGTGAGAACAAGATTATCTGATGATTTGCAGGACTCTCAAGAGTTAGTGGAACAAATTGAGACATCATCTGAGAATAGTATATCTGAAGAGATTGAAGAAATGATTGGATTATTGAAAGAAAAAAACAAAGCACTAGCTGATCAACTGAAAGCAATGAAAAGAGAACATGAACATTTCAGCACACAGATGACTGAAAATCTTGATGCATTGAGGACAGCTGAGGATAAAGCAAGAGATCTATAGAGAGAGAAACAACAACTTGAAGTCTTAGTATCTGATAAGAATGATGAAATCACAAGGTTAACTAGAATTCAAAAAAACCTATCACATCAACTAGGTTATGCACATCATGAAGCAATTCTGAAGAATGATGAGAATCAAGCATTGAAACTTGAAGTATCAAAGTTAACTGATGAACTTGAAACAAAGAATAAATCCAAAGAAACATCGAAGAAGAGTTATGAAGCATAAAAAATGTTAGATGAGCAACTGAATACAAGATGACCCAACAAAGATGTAGGACTCAGTTACAAAGGAAAAGTCTCTACCCAGAAAGGAATTCATACTACCGAGAGAGGAGAATCATCAAAGCAAGCTGGAAACAAGAATAACATCAAAAGAAAGAAGCCTATTTGCAACTACTGTGGAAATCAAGGTCACACTACCAACATATGCCAAATCAGAAAAGGTAAGCAACCATATGTCACTAAGTCCAATGGTTATTGTTACAATTGCAATAAATATGGTCACACATCTAATCAATGTAGGACGAAGTCTGTTAACAATTATCAGAAGGCAAAATTCAAAGGGTTTTGTAAAAACTGCAATAGATATGGACATAGTACCAAGAAGTGTTGGCTTAAGCAAAAGAACTATATGTGGTATGCACACCGAGCAAATGCTAGAGGTTACCGAACTCACACAGATCCTTACCGACAGTATTCTGCAGTACCATGGGATTACAATACAAGGATATGGTGTGAATGTTGTGGAAGATATGGACATATAAGTGCCAACTATTTTATAAGCTTTGGAATGAACAACCGAAGATCATGGAGAAGTCCTGGTATGGCATGTTTTCATTGTCACAAAGTAGGACACTTAGCTGGAGATTGCAGAGATCAACCTAGAAAAGAAACTAAAGAAATAAAAGAAAAATTAAAGATGATTTGGAAAAAGAAGGAAATTGTGTCAAATAAAGAAAGCACCTTACCTACTGAGTTAGGTGCACCTATTCCAAATTAATCGATAAAGGTATGAAGGGACTGCATTCTTTGAAGGTTAAAATCTTAACAGTTCCTATTCTATTTATGTACTTACATCAAAATCTACATAATTAAGATGTATTAGTGTAGCGTAGAAATTAGGAATCATCACAAGATAGGTAAATCAATCAAAACATTAGACATGATAACATAATCAAAAGAACACTCATTGAAATGAACCTAATTCCAAAGCACATTCAATGAAGGTATGAAAACAAAGCATTTAAAAGAAAATATCATGCAAACCATATGCTTCTTCCATGCGGCTCCATTGTTGTTCTTTCCTCTTCAATGGATTTGTGGATCTCACCTACAAGTGCTCACACAATTGAAAGCAAAAAGCTCAAGAGTACTAGAAACGAAAGTTCGGTAGTTTGATAGAAATTCGGACCAGGTTTGATTGAAAATCATCCAATTTATAGAGAAATTGGATAAATGACAAGATTGGCATGATGCAACTCAAATGGAAATTGCAAATCAATATGACAAATTATGACAAATTATGCACTTTCCATGCACAATTTGATTGATTGACAATTTGATGACAAATTATGACACATTCTATAGTTAATATTGATTGATTGTCAATTATGACAATTTATGACAAATTGAAATGTCATTCCCATAGAATTAGGAGATGAAATAGGAGGGAAAAGAAATTAGAAATTAAGAAAATAGGAAATTGAAATTGATGAAAATTAGGAATTAGAAATTTAGGATTTAGTGAATTAATTAATAATTTTTCATTTATTAATCAATTCACAAAGAGGAATAATTAGCCAATTAAATAAAGATTTAATTGTAATGAGAAGACTTAGGATAAATAAGTAAATTATTTAATCCTAGAGGAAGAAATGACACATTAGGTTAAATGACTAAATCATAAAACCCTAGAAGACGAATTAGAAATGCGAAAATGACAATTAGGTCTTGATTGAAGATAATTAATGTCATGATTTTGAATTGATAAATGACCAATGCGCCAATTGACGAGGAACAATGACAAATTGATCCAAATTGACATAATTGAGACAGATAATGATCGATAGTGAAATGATCGCAAAATGACAAGATTGACAAAAGGACACGAATCGATGACAAAATGGATTGCAAGATGACAAGATAATGACCACGATCGATGACAAATCGATCGCAAAATGATAAAATTGATAACGACCACGATCAATGACAAATTGATCGCAAGATGACAAGATCAAACATGACAACGATCGATGACAAATCGATCTTAAAACGACAAGATTGAAGGATTGATGACAAATCGACAAGATTGATAAGAGGACAAAACCCTAATTAGGATTGACGATGTCCAAAATGATAAGATTGACAGGAGGACAAAACCCTAACTAGGATTGACGATGTCCAAAATGATGACAAATGAATACGCACATTGATGCGACAGAGTAAAATCGATCAAAATCATGACTGGATAATGTTATCGACAAGACCAAATTCGAGAATGAGATGATTGAAGAATGCAGAAGAATGACTCGATGCTCGCAAATGATAAAGATCAAGTGCAAATCATAGGAGAAATGTTAATGCGACGCAAAAACCTAAAATGAGGCAATGCGCAAATGTTAAAGTATGACTTCGCAAGCGTTGACCATTTTTGGGTGTCTACATTTTGCCCCTCTTTGAGACAATGCGATTTTAAGCATTGTTTCAAAGAACAATAACGAAAATGCCCCAGACAACAATAATGACATATGCATGCCCCCTCGAGGAATTGGCCGGAAACATGCAGAAAAGAGGCCAATTGATCGATAAAAATGACAGGATCGAACAGACTGACAATCAAAGATCGGATGCATGACAAACAATCAATTTAATGTGCATAAGACCGCGACCAACATAAGATGGAGAGGACGCATGTCCATCTATGCAATGACAAAGAGCTATAAATGAGACCAAGAGGGTGAAAATGACTCATTTGTACTAGCTAAAGAGGAGGATTTGGTGCTCTGGACAAGGACACTTGCAGACAGATGGCGAACATTCCAACGGTGGATCACCTTGGAGAACATGTACGCACATTCAGATGACCGGAGGATGCAGGAGCAGCGGTATGTATCTCAAAAACCCATGTTTTGAATTTCATGAATTTTGATGGCTTACGGGACATTGCAGGGCCCACAGGGGATACCAAAATTGACATCTGCGCTTGTGTCATCTAAACCTGCACTTGTGTAAGGAGTTCTGCGCTTGTGTAGGAAGACACAGGCACAAGTCAGCTGACACAAGCGCAGTTTCTCTTACACAGGCGCAAGTGTTCAGAAAAACTTTAGTTTTGACTTGAAACTGCATGCAAATGACCTGAAAAGGGGGGACAAGGGTGGGATAGGTCAATGTAGATGAAAAACACCCCGATTTGGTATGAAAATGAGGATATGCAACCCATAAGAACAAACCCTAAAACTGACAAAATGATGCCCCGATTGTGATGCAGATTCGACAATATCCATTGAGCACGCGGGAGAATCGACCTGACTGTTTCATGCTACGACATAGACTCAGGAGCACAGAGAGAGATACATTAGCTGGACTGGGATTGTATTACATCACATATATGCCCGAGATTAGGGCAAACATAGGATTTCTTACCGCATTGGCAGAGCGATGGCACTCAGAGACCTCCTCATTCCATTTGGCGACTGGCGAGGCGACAGTGACTCTAGAGGATGTATGGCGCATTCTCCGCATTCTGATACATGGGGAGATGATAGAGTACGACCCAGTGACAAGTAGAGATGCGTTATGCAGGCTGTTTGAGTGTGACGCAGATGATCTAGACATTGTCAAGAGGGAGATTCGCTGGGAGACTATGGCGGCCAAGTATGAGCAGCGATGTGGGGTGATAGCAGTGGTGATAGCATGTCTTCTAGCAGGTGACAGACGAGGACATGGATTCCCTATTGGCTGGGGAAGAGTATTAGAGCAGATGGTGACAGAGGGGTCAGTGTACGCGTGGGGACCATGTGTACTCACTATGTTATATTTCCAGCTGCATCAGATAGCGTATCAGGGAGTGCAGACTCTAAGCTGTGGAGTCACATTGCTTCAGGTATGGGCATTTGAGCATATTGCCATATGTTGGCCGATTACAGATAGACAGGTTGTACCACACCGACCATATGTGTACAGCTATGGTGGAGCACTGAGACAGGGTCCTTTTGGATACATATTATACTGGCGACATGAGCTAGATAGATTGAGAGGGTTCATATGGAGACCATATCGAGATTGCCCCGGATGGTCAGATGATCAGGATGAGCTACCATACTGCAGACAGGAGAGGTACTTGATTGGGCGACCAGTGAACCGCCAGAGAGTGATTGAGTTGTACCTGCCAGAGAGGGTCAGATGACAGTTTGGAGAGACACAGGATGTACCTTGGAGGACTGCATGCTTTGCCCGATCTCACCGAGAGACGAGTCAGTGGGGTAGTATGATTCAGCCACACACAGCATATGCCGACTTTGCACAGTTACAGCAGAGACAGTGGGAGTGGTGGTCAGATGTGGTGGATGCTGGGACTACAGAGGAGTATGAGACATGGTTCACACAGCGATGGCTAGTGCCTTTGACCGATCTTGACATTCCAGTACCGAGGAGACAGTAGGACTTCCCACTCACAGGAGAGGAGGGAGATGATGAGGACAAGGAGGATGATGAGGATGATGAGGATGAGGGTGATGGAGATGAGGACGGAGCTGATGGAGGTGATGAGGAGGATGAGGGAGATGATGGTGGGGAGGATGATGAGGAGCCAGACGCAGCGGATCAGGAGACTTTGCAGGATATTCCCATAGAACCAGAGACAGCTAGGACAGAGGAGATGGACATGTACAGGGCTACCATAGTGAGCCAGCAGGATTATATTGCGACATTGGAGAGACAGAATGCCATTTTGAGGACAGAACGAGATACAACACTAGCTCAGGCACAACGAGAGGGACAGAGAGTCACTGAGTTCATTGGGTCGATCAGGGATGCCAGTGCACGGGAGATGGCACAAATGCTGGTAGAGACCGGCGAGGAGAGACTGTACTAGAGGACACTATATGAGGGTGCAGTTCCACCGGAGCGGAGAGCACCTTCATATTGGGCACGATCGAGGACAGAGAGCAGGTCACGCTCTCGGAGGTCGTTGAGCAGCATAGGAGGGAGTGGACCGCTGAGACCACCATAGCCAGGACCAGGAGGGACATCATCTGCGAGACATGGCAGGGATGAGGAGGACAGAGGGAGCACCCAGTGACAGAGGCACGTGCTCCGTATAACAGACAGTGGACATTATGTAGTTTGTCATTTTGTAGTCAGCCTGCGGGCCATACTTAGGACAGACAGTCCGATTTTGTACTCCGACATTATTATGATATGTGATATTATATGCATCAATATTATGGATGCAATGTGTTATGACTGATGTTATTTTTCATGTATGGATGACTTATGCACTTTGTATGAACATGTATGGATGTATTTTTATGGATTTATGAAATGAAATGGATAAAATGCTTGATGGAATATGGAATGCAAATGTACTAACCAATGAATGCAGGATGCAGCATATGTGCTTGGATATCGGAGCACTAGACCGAACTGACTATCCGGACTGACAGAAGAAATGTTAGTAAGAAATGAGATAGAAGACAGTTAGAGATGATGAAAACTTGCTTTCAGTAATGCACTTTGTAGGTGAGAACCTTTATTTTTATTTAGCAAAATGGATGCGTAGCATCATGGCATTGAAGGCCAGAGCTGAAATGCAACCCGATTTGCATAAGACAGACACAGCATAAACAAATGACAATCACAATCAAAAAAAGAAAAGGATCATGAGCCATCCCGGTCACTCTAAATCACTCAGTGACATCATCGAGCAACATAGGAACATGATCGAAGATAAATCAATAAAAAGGTAAGATGCGCAAATTCAAACAAACAAACAAACATCTTGATCTTTATTGTCAAAAGTTGAACGTGCTGATAGGACGATCATGCTGTCTGGTTTTAGGAAAAATGCGGTACCCCGTCTAAGACAGGACATAGTCTGGTTTCGAGTATACCACACCCTGTATAAGACCCATGATAATGCGACAAGGACAAATGATTTTGATGTTGATATTTGATTGATAAGACAATTTGGATCAGTTTGAATGTTTGAGTTGATTGAAAAGGTTCATCTGTTAATGCATGATTCTAGTTAAAACACAATGTTTGATTGCGAGTGTCGTTGAATGTATACTCAGTGATCTGTCGATGCACAAAAGGAACAATGTTATTGCAAAATGTTTGTTTTTGGTTTTTGGAGTTTTACAATTTTTTTGTGTTCATTTTTTTTAGGACTTTATTTGATTTTTTTGACTTTTTTTTTTTTCAGGACATTTTTCAATTTTTTTGGATTATTTCAGGACATTATTCAATATTTAGGATTTTTTTCAGGACATTTTTCGATTTTTAAGAATTTTTTCAAATTTTGCCCCCAGTGTCTAGCAAGGCAAGGAATATGATAGGTGAATAAATAGGCTTGCTGCAATGATGGTGGATAGAGGGAAGACAAAGGCCTTTTATCATGGAGACAATACGGATGCAATTTCCAAGGGCTATGGCATGATGGGACAAGAGACTGGATATGACAATGTAAAGCAGTGACATGGCATGAGGGACATGTCAAGAGGTTTTTGAAACCATGTTTAAATTTTGCGTCCTTATGTCAGATCAAGATCAAGGAATGAAAAAGAGTGTATGGATAGTGATAAGATATGGATAGGATAAGCAAGACCAAGAATGGATAAGGGACATGGACTGAAGGTCAGGATTGGCTACAGGATAGTGGTAGAAAGTTGCAATAAGCCAGGGAATATGGATGAAAGTTATAATAAGCAAATGGATAAAGACCAAAAGCTATGATAGACTGAAAGCTGCAAACAAGATGTGTGATGCTCATGATGATCGTCAGCCTTGTCAAGATCAAAGGTGGAAAGGGAAATTGGACATGAGGGACAATAGGATAATGGAAGGGTATGACATGATATGATAGGATAATGAAGGGCAATAGGATATGAAGGAGGAAACCTGCCCCCAAGTGTGGTGTGCAAGAAGTTCATAAATTACGCATGACGCCTGTTTGCCAGGTTTTCATCATGGTACTTGCCCAAAGCGCCTGTTTGCCAAGTTTTCACCAGTGGACGAATTATTTTTCTTTACTTTTTTTCTTTTTCTTTTTTTTTTTTTCACTTTTTTTTTGTATTTTGACTTTTTCAGAAGAAGATGGACACATGATAGGGAATGGAAGAAGGACTCAAGCGCCTTTTTGTTTGGATAGTAGCCTGGAAAAAAAAAGACCATGACCTTTAAAAGTATGCTCAAAGATGTTGGTAGGATAAGGACATGGAAAATGACATGACACTAAGGCAAGGATTTATGCAAAGGATTGGATGGAAGGATGGAAAATATGCATTGGATAATGGATAGGGTATTGGAAGAATTGGGCTTGAGTGGATGGAAATGAAGGCAAGATCGACATTGGCACACACCTTGAGGGGTGATGGACTGATGGAGGAAAAGTGGGTTTTGGATATTGAGATTTTGATGGAGGAATAGCGTGGGATTTTGGGACATAAGGGCCCAAAATTGATGAAGAAGGTGGTGGAGAAATAGACTTGGAAGGTTTGGATGGAGGAATAGCAATTTTGGATGCCAAGTTGGATGTTTCTTTAGGCTTTTGTGCTTCAAGGAGCTTCTTAGGGATCCACATGGTTTTTGATTTCTCATGCTTTTGTGGTTCCTTGGAGTGCATTTCTTGCACTAGGGATTTAGGAACCCATATAGATTTTGACTTTGCTTTATTTTGCTCAGTGGGCCTTTGTGGCCTTTTGGATATTTCCTTTTCTTTATAGATCATATTGCTCTTTGTTTTGACATGTCGATTAGATTGGACATGTTGATCTTTGAATACATGTGGATTGCTAGACTTATGACTTTTATACTTGGCATCCAAATTGCTTGGAGGAGGGAATGAATGTTGGTGTGGACGGGAATGATATGGAGGCATGTGGGTTGGATGGAAGGTTCTCCAAGATGTGTGCCTTTGTTGATGTTGCATAGGAGATGGAGGGATATAGGGACCTAGAATGGATGGAAGCGATGATGGGGAAGGTGGACATTTGGATTTTGACTTTGAAGGGATACCAACACCTTGAGTGTGAGCTCTGTAGCCATGACCATTAGTATATTCTTTGATATAAAGGGGTTCTTGCTTGTGAAGGTCTACTCCTTTGCCTTTATCAATATCTTGACTTGTAGGATACTCTTTTCTTTACGAAGAAGACGCGAGTTCATTATGAGGTGGATGTGATATGAGAGAAATAATGAGATCTTGAAGTGGATCGGATTGGACCAAAGTGGAAGAACCCATTGTTAATGTCAGGGTTTCATGAACATCTTGCACTGCCACGTTAGAATCATGAGGGGGATTAGGATCATGAGGGGGAATAGGATTGTGTAGTAGACATGGTTCAATGATAGGCTCTTCAAGAGATGGAATGGAAGAAATAATGGGATCGTCAAAAGAAATGCAATCTTGGAGTGGATATGCGGGATTAGGACGTGGAGATGGAGGGACAAGTGGATCTTGTGGAGGATCTGAAGGAATGATTTGATCTTGACAAGGAGGAAGATCATTGGAATCTTCTTTAAAGGTGCTTTGCTCTTGACTTTCAATGGGATCATCGGAAAGGATGGAAGGGATATCTTGATCTTTCTGAGGAAGTGGAATGTCAATGGGATTTGAAAGGACATTTTGCTCATTAAATGGAATGGGATCCTTTGGGATCGAATGGACTGGGATATCTTGATCTTGCCCGGGGAATGGAGTGCCAATAGGACTTTGGATAGGATGTACAAGAATAGGGGAATCATTATGAGTGTCTGGGGAAATGGGATCTTGGTCAACAATTGGATGGGGTGATAAGGTTTCAAGATCTTGATCTTGATTTGCTTTAGGACTCATTTCTTCGTGCTCTAAATTATCCTCTTGACATGAGGTTGGACTTTGGATATGCATGGAGGATTCTGACAAGGAATCAATGCTTTGGCATGAAGGGGATGCACTTTGAACATTTGCGATGGATTCTAGCAAGGAATCAATGCTTGAACATGAGGAAGAGGGACTTCGAATGGGGTCCTCTAAAATAGGTAATGGCAATAAAGTGCATGGTGGCATTGGGTCTTGTATTTCTGAAACATGACAAGGATGTGCATCATGAATTGGATTATCTTGGCAATCAATTATGGATAGCTCTTGGATAATTGCAGCCTTGGGTGTATTGTTTAATGAGGACAATATGGAAGGTTCTTGTGAAACTTTTAAAGGTGTAGGGATAGATGCCACTGGAGAGTCAATTTTCTTGCGGGGGGATGAGGCATTGCTAGACATAAGTGTATTATCTTTATCTTCCTCAAAAGACTCACTTAGTCGTTTCCTTAAGAGCATTGCAATAAGGCCACCCTTCTTTTTAGGTTTTGACATGATTGGACTTGGAATTTGAACTTGTTTTTGATTTGATGTCATGTTTTGATATTGGACTTGATGTTGATCAAATTGGTTTGACATGTTTGAAACTTGGGTTGGTGTGTGTTGCAACCTTTGTTTTTGAATGTTTTGTGGCAGTTGTTGACATTGATATGTTGATTGAACTTGAACTTGTTTTTGATTTGATGTCATTTTCTGATATTGAACGAGATGTTGATCATTTTGGTTTGACATGTTCAAAATTCGGCTTGGTGCATGTTGCAAGTTTTGTTTTTGAATTGGTGATTGTGGTTGTTGACATTGATATTCCACCATTGGTTGAACCATTTGTTGACATTGTATAGTTGGTTGGACATATTGTTGAAATTGAACCATTGGTTGTGTTGGTTGCATATGTTGAACAATTGGTTGTGTCATTGGTTGTGATGGTTGGAAATATGATTGATAGTAAACACCTTCTTGTTCTTGTTGTGGAGGCACATAATGTTGAAATTGATGTTGTCTCCTTTCTTGTAATTGTTTCATCATCTCTATTTGGGAGAGGAGAGCTGGTATGTCTGATCGTTCAAGAAGAGATCTTACATTAATTGGCTCAAAATTTGGATTTTGACTTGGAAATTTTTGAAACATTTTGGACATTTGAGATCTTATCTTCTCACTGTTTATCACTTTTTGCTCCAATATCTCCTTTTCTTGAGCTAGTTTCTCCTCTAGTTTTTGTATTTGGACATTTAAATCATCATGATAAGTTTGACCGATATTGCCTTGTTGTTGGGTTGGATATAATTGTGATTGCCTTGGATTAAAATTTGATTGCATTGTCGGTTGATATGTCAAACTTTGTTGCATCATTGGTGCTTGGAACCTTGTTTCAATAGACATGTCACTATGCAAATGCAATATTTTTGGAATTTTTCAAGTATAATGTATGATATGCAATTAAATGCAACCTAAATAAATGAAAATGCAATCTATGTTTTTGGTTTTTTTGAAGATTTTGACAAACTTTTGGAATGCAAATCTAAGAGAGACCCTTAGGATATTGGAATGATGTCTAGACCTCAAAGGACAAAAGGACTTAAATGGCAAAGGACAAGATGACAATGTCTCCCCTATATGCTTGGATACTAAGCTAGGTTTGACGAAATGATATTGATGACAAAAGGACAAAAGTTTGATAATGTCTAGACTTCCCAACAATGACTTAGGGTTTATCAAAGATTTGGATTACTCAAGTATGACAAGATCTAGGTTTGACACTATATGCAAAAGGATAATTAATATGCAAATGATCTTAATATGATATGACAATGACTTAGGCTTAATGAAGAGACTTAGGGTATGGAAATATGAATGTATGACAATGGTATGACTTTAATGCAAGAGGACATATGCAAATGGATGACTTTTATTGATATGCAAAAGAGTATGACTTAGGTGAAACCTAACCTTGATACTTGACAATGACTTTGCTAAATGCAAACTAGGATGAACCTAAACGTAAGTGACATAAGAGTTGAGACAAGTTTTTGACCAATGTTGGATAACCATGCTTGAAGGATGATCTTTGAATCTTGTTGAATGTTTGTTGGATGAATGTCTCTTGTGTTTAAATCTTATGTTTGATCAATGTGTTTTTCTTTTTGAAATGTGATAACATTCAACTTTTGACAATCAAAGAATACAAGATGTTATAACTTAGACTCAAGAAAATCATGCTCATTTCCACATTCCTTAGGGTAGGCAAAGACATTAGGTACTTGAGAGGTAGACTCATTATGGGATTCAAGGAGAATACACAGATGCTTGACCCCACGGGCTCCCCTCCATGACACTCACTTCTCAGGGCAGCCAAGCATCAGTCCCCATGGAATCTCCCCATGGCGAACTTAGTATCTCTTCCAAGTATCCGAATTTGTCCTTCTCAAGCAACTAGAAGGGTTTTTGGCCTCTAAAAACAAGGTGTTTAATAAGGATTTCTGTTAAGCATTACTCCTTGATGTCATGCAAGCATGATTGAGACATTAAGCCCATCAAGATACCAAACAAATGTAGTCACGCAAGAGCGATTTAGACCAAGAGGCCCTACTTAGATGTTGATATGAGAAAGAGTTCAAGGGTCATCACTTCCCAAGTAACTGCAATTCCCACGTAACACTTCCTTCAAAGCTTTCGCCCATCAGGTATTTTTTTATAGTGAGTTAGAATGCCAAGGAATTCTAGCCTTACTCACTTTGGGTCGTCCCCTTCTCATGATTATCACTCGCTTGCTAAAGCAAAGTGGTCGGGAAGGCAGGCCCTCTAATGGAGACAAACAATCAACAACACAAGCATGGTATCGAAGATCTGGATTTCTGATCACCCTTTGAAGGATGAGAGCATACTCTCCTACTCCAATGTCATACTTAACAAACAAAGCAAACAAATGTTCATTTCCACCTATTTATAAATCACTAAATGCCTAATTAAAAAACTCAAACACACGATTTGGTTGTTTATCCAAGGCAACCTGCAAAACACATGTCAGAAGTTTGATTTGTTGTCTTTGACCATCGAATCTGCATAACACATGTTAGTAGTTTGATTTGTAGTCTTTGTCATGCGTATGCCAAGATCCTGCACCAATAATTAGTACCAAAATCCAAAACACAGAAAACAGAATGCAAAAACATCAAAAATTTCAAGTAAAAACTGCATTTTTCACCTCTGATCTGGACTTTACACAGGCGCAGAAGTCATGACACAGGCACAAGATGTCTAACACAAGCGTAGAAGTCTTCAACACAAGCGCAAGATGTTTCAACACAAGCGCAAGATGCTTCACACAAGCGCAGAAGTCTTCAGAATACCCTGCACAGCTTTGTTTTTGAGTTTTTGACCTGCAAATCAGCTTAGAAGCACTCCAAACATAGTAAGATGGTTAGAAGGTTAGTATTCACATTGGGTTCACCAGTTAATGTAGCATAGAAATTAGGAATCATCACAAGATAGGTAAATCAATCAAAACATTAGACATGATAACATAATCAAAAGAACACTCATTGAAATGAACCTAATTCCAAAGCACATTCAATGAAGGTATGAAAACAAAGCATTTAAAAGAAAATATCATGCAAACCATATGCTTCTTCCATGCGGCTCCATTGTTGTTCTTTCCTCTTCAATGGATTTGTGGATCTCACCTACAAGTGCTCACACAATTGAAAGCAAAAAGCTCAAGAGTACTAGAAACGAAAGTTCGGTAGTTTGATAGAAATTCGGACCAGGTTTGATTGAAAATCATCCAATTTATAGAGAAATTGGATAAATGACAAGATTGGCATGATGCAACTCAAATGGAAATTGCAAATCAATATGACAAATTATGACAAATTATGCACTTTCCATGCACAATTTGATTGATTGACAATTTGATGACAAATTATGACACATTCTATAGTTAATATTGATTGATTGTCAATTATGACAATTTATGACAAATTGAAATGTCATTCCCATAGAATTAGGAGATGAAATAGGAGGGAAAAGAAATTAGAAATTAAGAAAATAGGAAATTGAAATTGATGAAAATTAGGAATTAGAAATTTAGGATTTAGTGAATTAATTAATAATTTTTCATTTATTAATCAATTCACAAAGAGGAATAATTAGCCAATTAAATAAAGATTTAATTGTAATGAGAAGACTTAGGATAAATAAGTAAATTATTTAATCCTAGAGGAAGAAATGACACATTAGGTTAAATGACTAAATCATAAAACCCTAGAAGACGAATTAGAAATGCGAAAATGACAATTAGGTCTTGATTGAAGATAATTAATGTCATGATTTTGAATTGATAAATGACCAATGCGACAAAATGATTTGATTGATAGATGCGCCAATTGACGAGGAACAATGACAAATTGATCCAAATTGACATAATTGAGACAAATAATGATCGATAGTGAAATGATCGCAAAATGACAAGATTGACAAAAGGACACGAATCGATGACAAAATGGATTGCAAGATGACAAGATAATGACCACGATCGATGACAAATCGATCGCAAAATGATAAAATTGATAACGACCATGATCAATGACAAATTGATCGCAAGATGACAAGATCAAACATGACAACGATCGATGACAAATCGATCTTAAAACGACAAGATTGAAGGATTGATGACAAATCGACAAGATTGATAAGAGGACAAAACCCTAATTAGGATTGACGATGTCCAAAATGATAAGATTGACAGGAGGACAAAACCCTAATTAGGATTGACGATGTCCAAAATGATGACAAATGAATACGCACATTGATGCGACAGAGTAAAATCGATCAAAATCATGACTGGATAATGTTATCGACAAGACCAAATTCGAGAATGAGATGATTGAAGAATGCAGAAGAATGACTCGATGCTCGCAAATGATAAAGATCAAGTGCGAATCATAGGAGAAATGTTAATGCGACGCAAAAACCTAAAATGAGGCAATGCGCAAATGTTAAAGTATGACTTCGCAAGCGTTGACCATTTTTGGGTGTCTACAATTAGTAAGTTTGAAAGTCTATCAAAGTCTTTTGAAGCACTTTACAGGAAGTCTGTCAAGTTGGTGAATACAGGAAACCTGTCTAGTCGGTGAATAAAGGAAGTTTGGTTACTCGGTTAAAATGGAAAAAGGAGAGTAAATCGGTTAAAGAGGAACCAAGTGCATTTAATGTTTTTGACCTAACCCGCACAGAGCTCGATAAGATATTTTGTGTACTTAAAAGCATTTTCATGGACATTTTCACTTACCAAGTTTTCGAGAAAGCAGAGCAAGTGAATCTAAGGTGATCAAACCTCCTACAAAGCAAATTCAAGGTATTTACATCAATCTCAACACATCGTTAAGCTGGTTTACTGATCTTATCTAGTTGCCATTGTCTGCTAAGTATAAAGTGTCAGTTGTTTGAAATCCTGAAACCCTAAGGATCTTTTGTTAGCTTTTATCTGAAATCTTCAATGGTGCCCAAGATCCAAGGTCCCATAGTTGTCAAGAATGTAGAAAAGCCCTCACTAAAATACTCTTTGACTCCCAAAGTCACTTTTGAACCAGATGACAAAACCGCCTTTTCACTCATCCCGGACAGAGTGTTACTAGTCGAGGATGTGAGATTCTTCACCAAATGTCGCGCTGAAGAACTCGATCATGTTGAAATCAAAGACACCTATGATGAGCTGTGTACCGATGGTAAATTGAATAGCAAGTATGAGAACATCAAAATCAAAGGATTAACTGAAGCCCTAACCTATCCCCATGTGTTCAAACCCCAATGGGTCAAGTTTGTTCTGAGCAAAGTTCACAATGATTTCATGTGGCTAGAAGAGCAACCATTTAAGATTACTAAGGAAATCATTCATCTGATTACCGGTTACCCTATCTATGATCATGCCCGAGCCCAGAAGATGATATCACAAAAGGAATTGATTAGTTTAAACGGAGTGGAATCTAATTGCAGAGGATTGAAACTAAATAATGTCACTGATGAAGAACTAAAATTTGCCATTAGAGTAATGGGCTACTGTTTCTTCCAATCGGCAAGGGAAAACAGTGTTCCCTGTGCAGCAGTAAACCTGGCATACAAAATTGTGAAAAAGGGAATGAAAATTGATCTATGTGAGGTGTTACTGAAGAACCTATTTGAAAATCTGAACACCATCAGGAAGCCAAAGAAGAACAACTCGGCTAATACTCTAAAGTTTGGATCATTACTGGTATGCATGTTTTTCTATTTTGAAAAATTCTTTCCATCAGTCGGTAATGTTGTTTGGGAATTACACCGACCAATCACCCATCAGATAAATGACTTCATCAAGAAGTTAGGTGATAATTTCAATGATATTATGGATGATTACTTTAGTAAATTTCAAGAGAAAATGCATAACAGATATAGGATTCCACCCCAGCTAGTAGAGAAATACAAAAATGATATATGTTTTGAAGTTGACACTGATTACTATTATGTGAATGTTGTAGAACCAAGGACTCAATCTTTGTCACCAATGGGTTACGAGATTGATTTTGACATCACAAAACAACAAATTGATGCATTTCTTACATTGCCTAGACATGATACCAAGCTGAGGTATGGTACCTATGAGGAAGTAAAGGAAAAAGTAAAGATGAACATTGTAGTACCCAAAGCTACAAGAAAGGCATAAAAAATGATTAAGACATTGTCAGAGAAATTCAGAGAAGAATCTTCCTCTACACCTGTCAAAGGCACCATTGCCATTACCGAAGAGGAATCTGAAGCCCAAGAGGCAGCTATAACACTGAGCACCGAATTGCCTAAGGGAAAAGTATTGAAGAGAAAGAAATAGGACACATCAAAGGCCTCACCAACTCCACCTCCAGTAAAATGACCTAACACAAGAGCATCTGCAACCTCACCGAGTAAGAAAAAAAAAAGTGTTACTGCTCCCAAGGTAACAAAGACATACAAGAAATCTACTCAGAGACTCATTTTGGCAAAGGAGTCTAGTGATACCGAATTAGAGGATGCAAGCAAATTCCAGATTGTCAAGAGCAAGAAGGTAAATATACATAGTGTTGAAAACTTCTGTGCTAATCTGAAAGAATATGGTGGATTTGGAGGATTTAGATATGTCAAGTATGAAACCAGGAACAATGATGAAAAGAGACAAATTGAAGAAGTTGTCATCTGCACACTTCTAAAGTTCCGATTAGCTCCATTGGAACTAGCTAAGTCACTTCCAAATGAACTATATCTGCATATTGATAATAGGTGGAAGTATGCAATGGACTCAGAGAAACAGATCAGAGAGAGAAGTCTGGTTCATCTCTTTCCTGACATGTCAGTAGCTGAAATAGAGGAACATCTAACAACCTACAACTCAAAGTTTCTTGTCAAACAGAGAGCTTTAAAACTGATGAATGGGCTATATATATTGAAGTGGAAAATGAGACAAAAGCAAAGTGGCAGGAAATCTTCAAAATCAAGGATTCCGGTGAGCAAGCTATAGTTGAAATTGTTGATGTCACCGAGCATGATCCTGATGTCACCGAGCAAGGTCCTGATGCTACCAAACAAGACCCTGCTAACACCATTCAAATAGATGAAGATGTCATGGATTTAGAGGCACCAGAACAGGAAATGATAGAAGGCACTGCATATGCAAAACTTGTATCTAGTGAATCAGTCTTAGAACAAGTTCAGCCTTATCCACCGGTCAAGCAACCTGTCTCAACCAAAACTCCTCAGGATACAGATCAAGGCACTGAAGGTCACAAGTCTATAGCAGGAGAAGGTACTACTCAAGAACAGACATCTCAAGCACCTTCTAACACTGAGACTATTGCAACTGAGACAAAGAGTACCGAGACACCAAAGGACTCTACAGAGGCTAAAGAAACCGATCAAAGTGTTGCCTCTACTGAGCAACCTACCGAGGGTCATCAAGCCTGACAAGCCCTTGTCTTAGTTCCATCGGTGAAAGGTAAAGAAAATAAAATGAAAAAGCATAGTTTTAAAGTTGATTTGTCAAAACCAATAGTGTTGCCCAATGTAGACATATCAAAATTGAAAGGGCAAGCACTCATTGATTTCGGTGAACTGTGCAAAGCAAAGGCCAAACAAGAGAAGCAAATGGCCATTCAAAAGAAAAATAGAGTACTTCAGAAGGTAAATGCACTACTAATAGATATGCTACCTGAAGCTATAGTATCAACGGATGTAGCCATCCACATTCAACTGGATGTACTCCTCACAAAGATAGAGACATTTGGAGTAGATGCATCAGAGTATTTGAGCAAGCTGAAAGACAAAGAGCTCACTGCAAAAATGATAGAAGAAGTACAAAAAGCTATAGCTATTGGCAAAGTTAAACTTGTCAAATTTATTGCTAAGTTGACTCCTCAACTCAAGCACATTCTTTATTTATTTCAGAAACTCAGCACATTTTATTTATTCATTAAAGATATTAAGAATAAAATAGAGGCAATTGAGAAAGAGATAACCGATCTCTCAAGAAAGTTGACCACAGAGCCAAATTCAGTTCAGAATTTTTATACAAGGTTACAACAACTCATGGATCAACAATTGGACCTAAGAAATGAAGAAAACGAGATCAGGATGGACATAATGACCCTTCAGACATTATTCCTTCCACATCTTTCATCGGTCCAAGAACAGATCAACTGAGCCACATACTTATCTACTACTCAAGAGGGAAGCACTCTAGATAGCTTAATATCACTATTGGCTGATATTCAAGTGCACAATTATTTAATGGACAATGTAAAGGATGTACTCTCTGTCGCTCTGACCAACACTTGGACCAAGTATAAATCCATTTTTGATCAGCTACCACCCCCGAATGGTAATTAAGTTTTTGATGTTTGTCAAAAAGGGGGAGTAATATGATACAGTCTTGGGGGAGTAATACATAGTGATACGGTATTGAGAGAATGGTATAGTATTCAGAGTATAGTATATAGGGGGAGTATACCGAGTAGAGTAAGCAGAGTATCCAAGAGCAGTAAACCGCACAGTATATAGGACAGTAAGCAAAGTACAGAACAGATCACCAAGCATGCAAAATCAGAGTTTTGTACAGTATATCAATAAGGGGAGTATAACTGATATATTATATTATTGACTATTGTATATACTGTTAGTATAGTCAAATTTTGCAAGTATATAGATTTTTGAGTTATAACTTTGAAAGTAGTTTTTGTCAAACATCTCAACTAATGTCAAAAGGGGAGATTGTTACTACTTATCAGATTGCCATTAGTTTTATGTCAAAGTTATACTATATACTCTAGTCAGTTATCTATTACCAAGATATTCAGTCGGTATGCATAGTCTAGTCGGTTACAGAAGAAAGCAATCACAGAATGCAGTATACACTGAGCTGTCTACTGAGTATCTTTACATGTCTACCGAGCAGCAAAGATGACACACTGAGTTGATACGTGTTACCAGATTCATTGAACCTAGACATGCATATGAAAACGTGTTACAAGATCAATGCATATCTAACCATTATCACATTAGAAATTGCACTTAAAGATTGTGTATGATTTTGATGTCATTTAACCAATGAAATAATTGGCATGGTTATTCATTCAATAAATCGTGTTTGTAAGATCGAAGCAATGAAAGGATCACCATCATAAGAGATCTGATTATACAACATGAGTTAAGAGTTAAAGAGGTGTGTGCATGAGTGTAAGAAGACTATTATAGAGACACAGAGGTCACCGAGAAGGTTTTCAGAGAACAATCGAAGAATAGAGTAAACATAAGGGTTTACTGAGTTACTATATGGGTTACCGAGGTATGCTATAAGCAAGGTAATCTTATTCTAAGCACATAGAATCTGCTATAACATTCCAGATGTAAAGTTGCAGATATTTGTAATAATTTTATTGTAATATTTTGAAGTTGTAAGAGAAACCTTTAACAGGGTAAAAGACTCTAATCAAGTCTATAAATTGTAAAGCCTCTAACTAGGTGCAACATTTAGATGAAGTGTTGTAAAATCCTTTAGCAAGGTAGATCTAATAGATCTTGTTACTCCTAACAGGGTAAGCTATTAGAAATAGCTAAACATGTAGCTCTAACCGAGCACTCTTTATTATTGCAGTAGTGAAGTTGTGGGTGCCATCCCCACCGCAGTTTTTCTCTCTAACCAAGAGTTTGTGCATAACCAAAATATATGTGTTATGGAGTGAATCATGTATGATTGTTATCTATTTGTTTTAGCTTTATATTATGTTACTACACTATTTGGTTTATGCATAACAATAAAGTTATTATTGAAGAAAAGTTTTGGAGTACTGATTCACCCCTCCCCTCTCGGTACGTTAGCTTTCAATATTGGGCCTAACACCAACTACCTTAGCTAAAGATGAGGAGAATGACTGCAAAGCAAGAGAAGCACTTTTGAGCACTTTATCAGATCAACAAATCATGGGATTATCAGATACGTCTACTGCTAAAGCTATTTGGGATCATTTGGAAACACTGAATGAAGGAGATTCCACAGTCAAGATTGCAAAACTTGAAAGCTTCCGAGTCAGGTATGAACATCTGAAAATGGAAGAAGATGAAAGGATTTCTGCTTTTATGGAAAGAGTAAATGAAATTGTTTTGGGTATTAAATGTTGTGGAGGAACCTTGAATGATGATGAAATTGTTTCAAAAATATGAAGAGGATTGCCACCGGCATATAAAATGAAGGTTACTGCTATAAATGAGTTGAGAACAATGCCTAATACATCAGTAACTAGGGATACATTGATTGGAAAACTTTTAGCTTTTGAAATTGAGGAATTTGGTCTTGTTGCTACTATAAAGACAGATTTGGCCTTTAAAGCATCAACATCATCTGCTCCATCATTTGACAAATCAGATTGGAAAGTCTTTTATGCAAGAGAACTTGAAGAAACTAGGAAGGAGAATGAAGAGCTTGAAGAACTTGAAGCACTATTTGCAAGGAAAATTCCAAAAGGTCTAGTTGGAAGTAAGTACGAAGGTAAAGCACCCTTTAAATGTTTTAATTACAATAACATTGGTCATATGGCTTCAAGATGCCCTGATAGACATGCTAGACTAAGAGAAGAAGCTAGAAGAACATACAAGCCTAATCCTGAATATCAAAAATACATATTTAAGAAGAATAAAGACAAATCTTGTTATATTGCTGATGAAGGTGTGACTGATGATTCTGATGAGGATCCAGTAGACAATGGATGGGTTTTTGTTGCTATAAAAGAAGATCAACTAGCACCTACTACTCAACCGGTAGAACAAGCCCTAGCAGCTAAAGTTGAAGTAAAGGATGAATGGATCATTGACTCGAGATGCTCACATCATATGACAAGAGACAAAGGTAAATTCTTGAACTTTCAAGAATACAATGGAGGTTTAGTAAGACTTGGAGATGACAAAGCCTGTTCAATCAAAGGTAAGGGTACAATATCTCTTGATGGTAAGCATAACACTGACAATGTCTACTATGTTGAAGGATTAAAGCATAATCTTTTAAATGTTGGTCAATTGGTTGAGAAGGGATTTCAGTTACAATTTAAGAATGGAAAATGCAAAATCATGAATAGAACTGGTTTAGAGATTGCAACCGGTAATCAGACTAGAGGTAATAACTTTCATTTGAATAACAGTGAAAAGACATGCTTGATTTCACATATAGATGAAAGTTGGTTATGGCATAAGAGACTCTGTCATGTAAAATTTGATTGTATGGTAAAGATCAGTACTTCTAAGGCAGTTAGAGATCTACCTAAAATTGTGAAACCTCAGAATACAATATGTAAGGAATGTCAATTTGGAAAACAAGTTAGAGCTAGTTTCAAAAGTATTATAGAAAAATCCAATAATGCTCTTGATTTGATTCACACTGATTTATGTGGTCCAGCTAGAACTAAAAGCTTAAAAGGTGATAGATATTTCATGCTAGTTATTGATGATTATTCTAGAATGTGTTGGGTTACTTTTCGCAGAGAAAAATCAGAAGCACTTGGAAAGTTCAAACTGTTCAAAGCAATGGTTGAAAATGAAACCAGTAAGAAAATCAAATGTTTAAGATCAAATCAAGGAAGAGAATTCACATCTAAGAACTTTAATACATTCTGTGAAGTGAATGGAATCAGAAGACAGCTATCAGCACCACAGCAGAATGGAGTTGTTGAAAGGAAAAACAGAACTATCTTGGATGCAGTGAGAAGTATGTTATCTGAAGCCAATTTACCATGTGTATTGGAGAGAAGCAGACAACACAACCATCTATACATTCAACAAAGTTCACATCAAAGGTGAAACCAGTAAGACCCCTCATGAACTATGGTTTGGTAATACTCTTACTCTTAAGTATTTCAGAATTTTTGGAAGTAAATGTTATATTAGAAGAGATGAGTATATTGACAAATTTGATCCTAGAAGTGATGAAGGAATATTTCTTGGTTATTCATCTAAGAGCAAGGCATATAGATGTTTTAACAAGAGATTGCAGAAAATTGTTGAGAGTACAAATGTAAAGATTGATGAACAATTCAGAGGAACTTCAAGGTATATAGACTCTGAACCAGCAACAAAAGTTGTGACAAATGAACCTACACTAAATCCACCGATACAAAATGAAGATCCAGCTACCTCGGTACCATCAGAGGATTCCACAGTAATGTAAGAACAACAGCAAACTAAGACACCCCGGTATGTAAGATTGAATCATTCTGAAGATCAGATAATTAGAAACAAATTTAAAGGAGTTATGACAAGAGGAAGATTGGAAAATGAAGAGGTATGTCTTATTTCTCAAATTGAACCATCATCTGTTAATGAGGCATGTGAAGATAAATTTTGGATTAAAGCTATGGAAGAAGAATTGGGACAAATTGAGAAAAATAATACTTGGACATTAGTTCCCCGACCTAAAGATAAAAATCTAATTGGAACCAAATGGGTATTTAGAAACAAACTTAATGAAGATGATAAGGTTATCAGAAATAAAGCAAGATTAGTGTGTAAGGGATATTCTCAGAAAGAAGGAGTTGATTACAATGAAACCTTTGCACCAGTAGCTAGAATTGAGGCAGTTAGATTATTCTTGGCCTTTACAGCTCACAAGAACTACAAAGTTTATCAAATGGATATTAAATGTGCATTCTTGAATGAAGATCTTAAAGAGGAAGTCTATATTGAACAACCTGATGGATTTTCTTTGACAGATGACAATGATATGGTTTGCAGGTTAAGAAAAGCTATGTATGGATTGAAACAAGCCCCAAGAGCTTGGTATGCAAGGTTGGATAAGTATCTTTTAAAGATTGGTTTTACTAAAGAAAATGCAGACAATAATTTATATTATAAAATAACTAATGATGACATCTTTATTATAGAAGTATTCGTTGATGATATAATATTTGGAGGAGAAAATGGATTATGTAAGGAATTTTCTATTAAAATGTAGCAAGAATTTGAAATGCCTATGATTGGAGAAATTAAAAAAAATTTAGGATTGCAGATTTCACAGACTGACAAAGGTATATTTTTTAGTCAATCCAAGTACCTGAAAGAGTTACTAAAGAAATTTGGGATAGAGAACTCTAAACCGGTAAGCACACCTATGACTACAAATGACAAATTATCTCAAAGGGATGAATCTACACCTGTTAATCCAACTAGATACAAATCTATGATAGGAGGTTTACTGTATTTGACACAAACCAGGCCTGATATTATGAATGCAATATGTATTGTTTCAAGATTTCAAAGTAATCCTAAGGAAAATCATGAATCAACAGTAAAAAGGATTTTTCGGTACTTACAAGGCATTGCAAAACTTGGATTATGGTATCCTAGAGATGAAAATTTTGATCTATGTGCATACATAGATGCAAATTGGGCAGGAGATGTGGATGATAGGAAAAGCACCACCGGCGGAGCATTCTTTCTTGGAAAGAGATTAATTTCTTGGTTGAGTAAGAAACAGAGTTGTACATCTTTATCAATAGCAAAATCAGAATATGTTGCAGCAGCAACTAACTATACATACATACTATTGGTTAAGCAAATGTTGAAAGACATAAAGGTAAAATGCAAGGAACCTATTACTATATGATGCTCTGCGAAATGGACAAGGTTAGCAAATGACAAACAACACAAGACACAAAAAATCGTTAGTGTTAGTCAATCAAAGACTAATCTAAATAGGCATAACAAAAGAGATACTAAAATCATGCTAATATATTTAACAAATGAAACAAAGATAATAAGGCATCTCCAAATGCCTTTTAGCATGCTCTTGGCTCCTTCTCCCTTGTTCCTCTCCTCTCCAAGTTCCAAAATAGTGTAGCTATTAGCAGCGTTTTGCACTATGGATGCTTATGGAGGATTGAGATTTTATTATTTTGCTCCAAATGTAAAATGAAAAACTAAAATACTAGATGCTATAAAAATGATTGATTTTAACCAAAATAACAAGATTTTAGTTTGCTATGCTAAATGCTCTCTAAAATGCCTATAGGTTAAATGCATACAAGTTTTCAGGATCTGGATTATGAAGAAATGGGCTCTATTTATAGGAAAAATGGAGCAATGGATGGTTGAGATTGAGCAATCTCAACAAGGGTCAGAATTGAATGATTTCAAATCCATGTGAGGGCTTTTAACCCAATCTCAGGATGACAAGTGTCAATGTGAGATAGGTTGAGAGGAGAGGGAATAAGCATTAAATGCTTGATATGACCTTGGGAGTTTAAAGTCAAGGTTAGTTGAATGAATAAACTCTTTATTCAAAGAATAAAGCTTTTATCCAATGGATAAACTCTTGTGCAAATGTAAAAAGGGATAAACATGGTCAAAGCAATAAATGTTTGGGGAGACAAGTTTGAAATAACCATAAATGGTTATGTAAAAGCCATAAATGGTCATGTAAGAGCCATTAGTGGTCTTGGAAGACTTTGGGGGTTAATTTGTTGAACACACAAAACATTAAATGCTTTTCAAAGACTTTTGAAGTCTTTGAGAAGTGACTCCATTTTGCTTAGGAATGTGACAATAATTAGGGGATGGATTAGGCTAATTAGGAAGGGGTTAGAAGAATCTAGAAGGGGATTCAGGAATGCAATTGGATTTGGTGGGTGAGGCAAAATAGGATTTTATTAAAATAAAAATTTATTTATTTCAATAAATGTGTGCAAGTTGCATTTGTAGGAAAATGCAAGTGGGGGGGGATAATGATTTAAATAAATATTTTTATTTAATTTATTTAAAAGAGGAAAAGGGGATTTAATTAAATAAATAGATTTTATTCATTTAATTGATTGTGAATTTGGTTTAATGAAATAATTAAAATAAATTGAATAATTTATTTAATTAATAGGAGAATGTTTGGAGATGAATTAATTAAATATTTATTTAATTAACTAATGGCTAGTGGATTTTTAATCAAATAAATAGCGAATATTTATTTAATTAAGCTGGACAGATTTGTGTGACTACATTTGCCCCTCTTTGAGACGGTGCGGTTTATCACGTCGTTTCAAAGAAAGAGAAATAGGTATGAAGAAATGCCCCATAAAATATTAATTGAATGGGTGGCATGCCCCCTCGAAAGATGGGTCGAAAAATTTCAAAAAATTGGGCAATCTCTCGAAAAAGAATGAAAATTGGCAGGGTGTTAGAAGAGAAGGAGTTAGTAATACGGGTGAAAAATAGAAGAAATCGGGGGAAAAATGGAGAAATGGGGGGCTCGGGAAGTTTACGGGGACCACGGCGGTGAGCGGGGGGAAGTTATGGTGATGGCGAAGGGTTTAAATGGGGTGAAAGGGGTGAAAATAAGATCATTTGTGACCGCAACTAGTATATAAACCAGAGCTCTGATAGTGACATTTTGGAGGAGTGAGCAGCAGTCAAGATGCCAGTACCGATTACAAAGCACAGATTTGAGCGAGTCCGATGGTTCCAGTGACCAGACGACTACGGACCAGCGGTACGCAAATTGGAATTTTGAATTTTTATGCATTTTTCATAGGCTTTTTGCTGAGTCTAAGTTGAGTCAGAGCAATAACGTCGAAACTATGGTTTTGGCGCTATTGCCCAATGAACTAGCGCTACGGTGCCGCAATGGCGCTATTGGCATATTGTTTGAGTGCTTTTGTAATGTTTTAGCACTATTGTATGTATGTTTAGGCACTATTGATTAATAAGCGCTATTGAGGGCTAGATTGAGTGCTATTGTTCTTATTTAGCGCTACTGTGTAGTTGTTTTAGTGCTTTTGCAATTGGAGCGCTGTTGGATAGCTGATTGAGCGCTTTTGTTAGGGTTGTAGTGCTATTGTTAAGAAACTAGCACTTTTGTGGGGAAAATAGCGCTTTTGTTCTAGGATAAATAGATGCCCCAGTTTGGATGAAGAAAATCTCTTGATGCCAATGATGGATGGATGGCAATGTGAAGTGGGAGTTGTTTTGAACCATATCAGTCCGATGAGACTTAGGTCATTTTTAGGATAAATGCTTGTTGAAGTCGAAGTTGCCATGATTGCTTACCTGTTGAGACCCGAAGATACTTGATCAAAGTATATGTTGATAGTCTAGGTTGAAACTTAAGAAAGTTTGAAACAAAACAACTGATGATGATTGATAAATGTCCATGTGCAAGAGGATCTAGGCGTGTTGCAGTTACGCGAGAGACATCCAGCGACACAAGGGTTGCGGGATCGATTGACGGAGGCAGAGATAGATTGTATTGCTGCGACGGGACTATATGAGGTGATGCACATGCTCATGATTTGGATGAATCATGGATTGATTACAGCATTAGTCGAGCGGTGGCACAGTGAGACGTGCACCTTCCATCTGGCACAGGGGGAGATGACAGTGACCCTAGAGGATGTGTGGCGCATCCTGCGAATTTTGATTTGGGGGGAGCTGGTCACATATGACAGATCTTGGGGGACCCTTCTAGTTCAGAGGTTCTTTGATGAGGATGTTTTTATTGATGATGGCTCTATTGTCTGCGAGGAGATAGTTGCGTTATATGATCCTCTACCAGTAGTTCTATAAGGTATCGTGGGAGGACTTCTGTGTCCGGACAGGCGATCACATGGTTTCACCATGGGGTGGGGGTAGGTGATCGAGATGATGATTACTGAGGGGACTCGATTTGCGTGGGGGTCGTGTGTGCTAGCGCACCTGTACCAGGAGCTTCATGAGGTGGTTTACCATGGGAGGGGTTCCTTAGCAGTGGGAGTGATGCTGCTGCATATTTGGGCTTGGGAGCACCTACCAGTGACTCGACCAGTGAGTCTGAGGTTCCACGCAGTAGATCAGCCTTATATGTTTATGCATAGCGACATGATGAGTCAGCCCCACCTGGGGAAGTTAGAGTGGTGGCGGCGGGCACTGGACGATCTAGATGCAGTCATATGGCGACCATACTTGGAGTGTGAGCCATGGGATGATGATGTAGAGACACTGCCCTATGTTTTTATGACCCGATTCCTCATTGAGAGGACCACGTACCATGTGGAGAGACAGGTGCCTCGGAGAGTTCTGAGACAGTTTGGACGGCAGTAGGGACTACCTAGTGGATTAGGGGAGTATGCACGGGTGATTCGGGAGAGGTATGCATGGGGGCCAGTGCTACCATATGACCAGGCATTGGCAGAGTTTTGGTTGCTACAACCGATATCATGGGACATACGACCGAGGGTTGTGGATCCAGGAGTAGTAGATGAATACACGCAGTACCAGGCGGCGCACCCGATCCTATGGATATCCGATCTAGCAGAGCCGATTCCAGATTTTGAGGATGAGAGGGGACGGAGATGGAGGAGGACAGGAGGTCGAGGATCGAGGGTAGGAGGAGGAGGTGGTGGAGGAGGAGAAGGAGGAGGTGGTGGGTTGGGGATGTGGATTCAGCAAAGAGGGAGAGGTGGACTACCACTATGGATAGCATAGGGACCGCTGATATAGGGAGGAGTTTGACTGGGTGGGAGGGGGATGGAGAGGGAGATCTCGATGGATAGAGGGGAGAGAGCTACTGGAGAGGGTGGTACAGGTGAGGCTGCTATGGATACCGAGGAGGGAGCCACTGGAGATCTTTGAGATCATATGATAGCACATTTGCAGACCCGAGTAGAGGATTTGGAGGTGGAGGTGGTGGCTAGGGATGTGTAGCTATTTGCATGGGAGTCAGAGCTAGCTGTAGTGCTATAGGAGAGGGATAGTATAGTGGAGAGATTAGCAGAGCTACAGGAGAGAGTCCGGATTGGAGTAGTAGCACAGGGGCCTATGGGGGAGGTGATGAGAGAGATGCGGCGAGCACAAGCGGAGATAGACTACTGGCAGGGTTTATATGAGCAAGTGGTACCAGTTAGTCAGTGAGCTCTTAGCTATTCTCAGATGCGGCGGGCTAGATCAGAGCGATCACAGAGGGTGCAGAGCAGTGGGGGTGTGGTGGGTCCTCTGCGGAGGGAGATATCAAGGGATGCAGGAGTGAGTGGTGGTTTGATGAGGCCTCCACGGAAAGATGGATCAGGTGGTGTGGGCACCAGTGGGGGAGCAGGTGGCGATGGTGGTACAGCATCTAGCCAGAGTGGCATTTGAGAGAGCATTTTTGCATATATGTATTGTATCATTGTTTATTTTTTGGACTGTATCTTGGATGGCTCTTGGTAGTCGATTTTGTAGACTTCATTGTACTCTGATATATGAGATGATATATATGAGGAGATCCCATATTCTGATGATATGCATTTGATTTACATGGATGTTTATGCAGGATGATGAGTTATTGCTTAGATGGATATGTGTATATGTATGCATTTGATGAGATGTTTCTTATATGCATGTTTTTATGATGATTTATGATGTTGGATACTGACAGATGAATGCAGGTTGATATATGTGTATGATTTATTTGATTTTGATGTAATGCTTTATGTATGTAATATCATGATGATGATGTTGCTTATGATGATTGATGAACAGGATTTTTGGTGTTTCCTATTTTGATATAATTATGAGATAATTATGCAATGATGTTAATGCAATGTTTGAATGAATGATGTTTATGTATGGATATGTATCTAGATGTTTTTTTAGATGAATGTAATATGGATAAACAAAATGTGGAGTACAAATGTTTATAGGATAATGTTTAAATGAATGCATATGTATAAATGGATATATATAAAATGGTATGAACAAATGTGTTTTTTGGAAACAAATGGTTTTATGATTCTAAATGTGTAAATATGTTTAAGTAAAAATGATAATATGATGATATTACAACTGATGGTTTTAATAACTGCACCTTAATGCAATTAAAAAGAGGATAATGAATGTAATGTGAATGAATCCTAAAATGAGCATAATAAGATACTTTAATAATGGATGAATGAATGCACCTTTTCATTAATGAATGTATGCAAGGATAAATGATAAAGAATGATGAAATGATGATGGATATTTGACACTAAATGAATGCCTAGTAAATGGTTTAATATAATCAATGACAATTTGATCCCATGAATGAATCTAATTATTTATGATTTATGCAATGATGCAAATGATTAATGAAAACTAATGTCAAAAATGAACTATATGCAATGTTTAAGTTTAAAAATGACATGAATGTACTTAATGCAAGATGCACCTAAATGCGACGATGATATGACCATGAGGAATGCAAGGTTTTTGAGAATTTGCATGATGCATTGATGATGTATCAGAGTACTCGGTCGTGATTGTATCCAAGACTAGCTTTTATGGTCATATTTTGCATATAAATCCTACATATGAATGAATGAATGGGTGGGTGATATGCAACAGAATGCAATATATAAACAGATGAGATGAAATGATGATCCATAGTGCTCTATTTTCATCATTGAGCTTTTTTAAAATGTTGGAAGAGAATACAAGCATCTTGACATAATGATTCAAGATGACCTGAGTATTCCTTACATGGATTTTATATAGCAAGTTAATACTAACGACTTGATATAAGGGTCAAGTCGACCAGAGTATTGCTTGCGAAACAAACAAGGATTATCTCCGTTCATGCATGACTTGGATCATCCTCCTTGATCTTAGGCTGATTATATCCAGAGACAAGTGCATACCGTAGTAAGAGATAAAACCTTTATCCAAATTGGATGAGGGGGGGAACCCAAGAAGGAGCATTATACCTGCAAACAAATAGTATATACATAAAGAATAAAGAATAAGGATCCTTGGTAATAGTTCATGCTCATATGGTCGAGGTATACGCTATAGTCAGCAAGCCATAATGATCTATGACTGCATTTGGCATAATATCACGTAGCTTGGTGAACTTCCCACATAGACACCATTAGTACATGCCCCAGTACTTCATCGGAAATAATGTGCAAACGATACAAAATAATGCTGAAAGATCTCGATACAGATAAACGAATGATTGTACTGACAAATCAACCAAGTATTTGATAGCTTAATCATAATTTTCTTGTCAAAGAAAACGTCACCTTTGTCTTTGTTTTGGTAAGGAAGGATGCATCCTTGTTAAAGACAATTCTGATTTGTTGATGTTGATTGTGTTGGTCAATTTTTGATAAGTGATCATCGTGCGAGTTTTTGTCAATGTTTGTTTTGGTGTCTACTTGGATGAGTATGTACAATGTGTTGCCATGTTTTTGTTTGATTTTTTTATGTTTTCTAATGTTTTTGGAGTTTGTGATGATTGTTTTGAATGTTTTTGGATTTTGTGAGACGTTTTTGAATGTTTTTGGATTTTGTGAGATGTTTTTGAATGTTTTTGGAGTTTGTGCGACATTTTTGAATGCTTTGGATTTTGTGAGACATTTTTTAATGCTTTACCCAATGAATCACCAGTAATGTAGAATCCACTTCCATCATCTAGATTTAAGGGCATTGCCCCCAAGTTTTAGACATGATTATGAAAAAGCGGGATGTAAGATGCATAAAGTACTTTCTTTGATTACAGATCAAATAACAAGCCATGGTTTAGATGGATGGATGTGTGTATGTATGAATGTGATCGCAATGAGCCAGAAAGATAATGGAGCCATAGCTTTTATGAATGGCGCCTATTTGCCAGGTTTTCACCATCGCACTTACCCAAGGTGCCACTGGAGTGGTTGTTCACCGTTTGGATGCATGATTTTTCTTTACTTTTTTTTTCTTTTTGATGTTTTTGTATTTCTTCAGGACATTTTTCTGAATGTTTTTGGTATTTTCTGGTATGCAGGGGAGCCTGATGCTCTGTATAGCTTAGGTATAAAACCGTTTGAGGTGCATGTTGTTGATTGGATCTGCGAGTGGTTCTCCTTCTGATGTAGCCAATTGATATGCCCCAGCCCTCAATACAATAGTGACAACATATGGGCCCAACCAGTTGTGTGGGGGAAAAAGCGAGACTAGGTTATCATGCCCTAATCCTACCTTTTGTCACACATTACGGAATACGAAAGAGCCTAGAGGTATCACACGATTGGCTACTTCTTTTTGTGAAAGAGAGAGCCATGGGCTACCTATTAGGATTTCTATTCCTTTGTTGTAATTGAAAGGTAAGATTATGCAAGTTCAATTCCTAACCCTAAAATGCAAGTATGAGCTAACAACAAGATTGCAGAATTGAACTTACACAAGGGAAAGCTGTAAGTACAAGGATAAGACAAGAATGAAAATGTGTACCTGGAGTCAAAATCTGAGTGGAAATGTTCAGGACGGGGGCGTGGGTGCCACTGTCCTGATTCTGCACCTGAAACCACTGTTTTGCACTCTAGAACACTGTCTGAAACTGTCGGAAATGCTGTCTGTCCAGAGGACCAGGGCGCCCAGTGCCTCTGTCCCAGGGACCAGGGTGCCCAGCGCCCCTGTCCTGGTAGGACCAGGGCACCCAGCGTCCCTGTCCCAGTCTTTTGCTCTGCAATTTGATGCAGAGTGTTGTCTCGACCTGTTCTCTCCGGATCTGTATCCTGCGGCGTCGTCCGAGTCCCGAAACCTGCACTGATATTTGAAAAAGGGTGTATGGGCGGCTATATAGGGTTTTGCCTTAGTCAAACCCCCGCTTCGGTGATTTCCACCTCCATGAATAGCCAAGTTGTTTTGTAAAATGTAATGTGTGTGCAGACCTAGTGTGTGTGCAAGGTCCTAAAATGCAAGAAAGCAAACTAGAGCAACCTAGAAAGTAAACCCTAATTGCTTGTAAATGATAATGTAAATGTTCTAAATCAAGATGCAAAGTGATCTAAAGCATGAATGAAGGATATATTGAAGCTTATGCAAAGACATGAAAACAACATGAAATCATACCCAACCCTCAAGGGAGGGGTACAAGCCAATCTTCAGTCGGTAATCTCCTATTGTTCTTCAATGTCTTCCAAGCCCTAAATGGATGAATGGATTTGATAAATGCTTGATAGAGGGATGTTGAATATTGTTGAAGTCTTCAAAGATCTGCTCTTTCGCTGCATATGAGGTTCCTAAAAACAAAATTCCCATCAGATCCCCTCAAAATGAAGAAAGAGAGCTCTTATGTATGAAACCCTAGGTCATAATTTCATCTTTTGGCCGACCTAGAGATTGAATATCCCGCCAATTTCTTGGGGTTAAGCTTTATTTTATGATTGGATCGCGCTACTCAAATTTTGGGAAAAATGTCCGGGACCGTGTGCACTCCGGGTGCCACGGTCCTGACAACTTTTCACCAAATTTTCAGGGCCGTCAGATATGATGATTCTAGAGAGAATCCCGAAGTTACAGGTGATTTCGAGATGTTTTGACCCCCGAAATCAAGCCCCCAAGCTCAGAATAGGGCCTAATTAGGGTTTTTGATTAAGTAGTGTATTGGAAGAATAAAATGAAAGGGGCACGCTTTAATGAAAGGGCCTGACTTTATGATGTGGAAAATGATGAAATAGAACCTTTAGACCTAATTAATTTGATTAATTAAGTGCTAAAGGGGAAATGCAATGCAAAATGCAACTGCGCCAAGGCGGGTGCTAAACTAGGTGTTAAATTGTACTGTTTTAGCAAGTGCGTACAATTTATGACGTTACACCAGTTTGATTCAAACTTGCCCTAATGTTCTTTGTTTGGTTGGTTGCGAGGATTCTCTCAAAGAACAAGATCACCTACCTCAAATGTACGAGATCTAACTCAGTGATTGTAGCTTCTACTCATGCGCTGCTGATAGGCTTTGAGGTGATTGTATGCAGCTTGTCATTTCTCATCAAGTAACTCTAAGTCTTGAAGATGGGATACTCTGTAGGCTTCATCATTGATGAGATTGTGCAAGGAAACCCGTAATGATGGTATCTCGACCTCAATAGGCAAGATAGCTTCTGCACCATAGACCAATGAGTAGGGAGTTGCGCCTGTAGGGTTTCGAATGCTAGTTCGATATGCCCATAGTGCTGGATTCAGTTGAACATGCCAATCACGGCCGACATCATTGAATGTCTTCTTTAGGATCCTCAATATGTTTTTATTGGATGCTTCGGCCTGACCATTGCTTTGTGGGTAATAGGGAGTGGAAAAGCGGTGTTGGATATGAAATTTCTCTCAAAGTTCACGGACATCCTGATTTTTGAAGGAAAGACTGTTATCTGTGATGATGGACATGGGTACACCATACCGGCAGATAATGTAATTGAGGATGAATGAGGCGATCTGCTTGCCTGTGACTTGGGTAAGTGGAACAGCTTTGATCCACTTTGTGAAATATTCGGTGGTGGTAATAATGAATTTATGGCCATTGGATGAAGATGGATGAATCTTACCCACAAGGTCAGGGCCCCATTGACAAAAAGGCCATGGTGTTGTGATTGGTTGCAGTTTTTGGGATGGTGCATGTATCAAGTCGCCATGAACTTGACATTTCTTGCATTTTCTGATAAAGTAGTAGGAATCTTTTTCCATAGATGGCCAATAGTATCCATTACGTAGGAGTTTCTTGGCTAGTGATGGACCACTTGAGTGAGTCCAGCAAATTCCTTCATGGACTTCTTCCAAAGACTTTGTTATCTCACCTTGTTCTAGACATCGAAGGAGAGTACCATCAAGACTGCGTCGGTATAGGGTCTCGACAATAATGGTATATCGAGCAGTTTGGCAAATGAAGGTTTTATGTTAGTTATTTGATTGGTTGGGAGGAAGGGTGTGATCACGGAGATAGGTGTAGAACTCACCGTACCATGGGGATTCAAAACCGACAAGGCAACATATCATTTCGGATTCGGGGATATCATAAGCAGGAATCCAAAGCTGTTCTACCAAGAACTCATAGCGTATTGAATTCTGTGGAAGATCTAAGAGAGATGTGATGGTAGCCATGGCGTCAACAACTTGATTCTGATCTCTTGGCATCTGCTCAAAGGTAACTGTAGTAAATGATGATTTTAGTTTGTCCACCATTTTCTTATATGGCATGAGTTTATCATCCTTGGTTTTATATTCATTAGTTGCTTGTCGAATGACCAGTTGTGAGTCGCCATATACTTGCAGTTCTTGTAATTTCCATTGTATGGCTAGCCTGAGTCGTGTGATCAAGGCCTCATACTCTGCTATGTTGTTGGTGCATGGAAATGTGAGCCTGTAAGACTTCGGGATTCTATCACCTTGAGGTGTGATAAACAGAATGCCTGCCCCTGAGCCATGTCTAGTGTATGAACCATCAAAGTATAGTTTCCATGGTTGTGTTGTTGTGATCATGAATATCTCTTCATCTAGAAAATTGGAAATGAGAGGATGATCGCCTATGAGTGGTGCATCAACCAACTGATTTGCAATGACCTACCCTTTGATAGCTTTACGGTCCACATACTCGATGTCAAATTCACTTAGAATCATCACCCATTTGGCTAAGCAACCTGTAAAAGCTGCTTTGCTGAGTAAATACATGAGTGGATCAACCTTTGCAATGAGTTGTACCTTGTGTGTTAACAGATAGTGCCTTAGTTTAGTAGCTGCTAAGATTACTGCTAGGCAAGCTCGCTCAATAGGCATGTAATTGAGTTCATAGCTCACCAATGTGCGAGAGATGTAGTAAATAGCACACTCTTTTTCTTTTGTATTATGTTGTGCCAGTAGTACACCCAATGTTGTACTTGTTGCTTAGATATAGAGTAACAACGGTCTACTTGGATCTGGTGGGATCAGCAATGGTGAATTCATGAGATAGTTTTTAAGCATCTGAAATGCTTGTTGGCATCGGGTATCCCACTGAAAGTAGATGTTCTTGTGTAGTAGGTGTGTGAGCGGGTGACACTTATCAGCCAATTGTGCAATGAATCTTCAGATGGATTGAAGCCGCCCTTGTAATGTCCTTAGCTGACTGATATTCTTTGGTGGTGGCATGTCTATGATTGCTTTTACCTTTGCTGGGTCGACCTCAATACCTTTGCTTGAGACAATGTATCCTAGAAGCTTCCTAGAGGTTACTCCAAAGACACATTTCTTTGGGTTGAGTCGAACATGGTATTGTTCCAATCTATCAAAGATTTTATCTAAGATGTGGAGATGCCCTTCTCTAGTGAGTGATTTTGCTAGTAAGTCATCCACATAATCTTCCATCATAGTATGCATCATGTCATGGAAGATGGTGGTCATTTCTCTTTGATAGGTCTCTCCTGCATTCTTTAGACTGAAGGGCATTACATTCTAGCAATATGTGCCCCATGGACATGTGAACGCTGTCTTATGTTGATCTTCTGGTGCGATCTTTATTTGATTGTATCCTGAAAAGCCATCCATGAGTGAAAGCATGGCATGTCCTGCTGTCAGATCCACTATGATGTTGATATTTGGTAGGGGGAAGTCATCCTTAGGATAGGCCTTATTCAGATCTCTGAAGTCAGTACAAATGCGGATGCCCCCTTTTGGTTTGCCGACAGGCACAATGTTAGAGATCCATTCTGCATAATCAATTGGTCTAATGAATCCAACATCTAGGAGTTTCTTGAGTTATGTTTTGACTAGTACTGCAATTTGAGGATGCATCTTACGAAGCTTCTACTTGACAGGTTTGGCTCCATCTGCTATGGTGAGGTGATGCATGACTAAATCAAGATCAAGCCCAGGCATGTCTGCATATGACCATGCAAAGTTGATCTGACGCTTCTGGAAGAACTCTATAAATTTAGGTTGTTCTTCTGGAGTGAGAAGAGATGCTAGATGTATGATATGAGGATTTTCGGGAGTCCTCACACTGTATTCTTTGGTTTCCTTGATGAGAATTGTTGATCGTTCCTATTGTGCACTATAAGGGAGAATGCCAAACCCTTCATCCTCAGGTGCCTCAGAGAGGTTTTCACCATTGGATACGCTCTTTCTTTTTACTTTTGTTGGATCAAACAGTGCCACAGTGTGGTTTTCACTGGAAGATCCATGTTTTATTGTTATATTTTTGTAGCTGAAAGGTTTGGCATTCGCCCTGAAGTATGCTGCACTATTAAGTTCAATGGCGAATCCAACTTTGTGATCCCCGCTTGGTAGGTTATCCCTTAATTCCAAAAAGTCAATGATGGCCTCATCATTTTGGAAGAAGTCAAGACATGGGGGATTTGGTTGGTTCCATTCGATGAGTTCAGGGTGGATAGTGGGCATTACTTCATCGATTAGGTTAAGTGTGTTAGATGTATCAGTGAGAGTTAAGATGTTATGGTGAAGGTCGTTGATGGTACTCTCCCTGTCAGAATCAGGTGTAGGATGAGACATGGGGTCTGTGGAAGATGTTTCCAGTTCAGGAACCCAAGTGGTCTTTATCTGTGCTTCTCCATAAATAGGGATGTCTTTGTGTGGTGGAGGTAGTGATGTGTCTTCCTCATCTGAAGTGTTAAGCTGTACAGAATCAAATTCCCACTCATGTGAGTCAGTTTCTGAGTCACTTTCCAGCATCCGATTACTATACCATACTGGGATGTCTTTTGAGTTAAATACTGCAGGTGTGATTGGTTGATGTACCTGTGCAGTGATCGGTGTTGTAGGAAGGTCGATGGGGATTAAAGAATCTAGTACAAGGAGTATTGGTAGTATTGACTCAGTGGCTTCTGTTGGAACTGCTGGTGCCATAGATGCTGCTGCGGGTTCTGATGTTGTTGATGGGATTACTGGTTCGTTTGGTGGGATGAGTGGCAGTGGTGATGGTTGTGTTGGGATTCTGAGCCTCGGTGGGGTAGTTGTGATGGTGCTCGATGTTGGTTTGATAATGAAAGGTTTCTTTTTTGTAGTAGGTTGACATAATGGTTTGTTGGGTTTTCCTTTGAATTTGAGTTTAGGAAAGATCTCTTTTTCAAAGCCTAGGCCTGTATTACCTTTGGGCTTTAATTCCGGTAGCAGAGGTTCATGTCATCCTTGTTTGCAATATCCCATAGCACTCTGACCATCATACCCCATTCTCTGCATAATGAGGAGACCTTTGCCATACTGATCTGTAGGAAGTTTAACTTGCGGTATATCAGTGGTGATGGGATCTTTATAGATCCAGTCCGCTAAGTCCTTATCTTGGGTTTCTTCTTCTTGACTCTTTCCAAGGATGAAAGGCATCAAAGCACATGCTGGCGTGATTAGTGGTTGCTGGAGTAACTATTGTGCTTTACCATGTGTTCTAGGAGAAGTGGGCATTTTTCCCACACAAAAGAGTTGACTCAAGTTCTATTCCCCAGGACCTTCCTCTACTATTTTCATTTTAAGCTTTTCTTGCTTTGGTATAGTGGTGTTCGAACTGGCAAGAGAGGCGGGACTTATATATGATGTGGAGGAAATGGCTTCTCTATTATTAGGAATGGTAATCTCTGGTTGATGGCTGATATTATGGCAATACACAAAGGGATTTGCATCGCCCAAGATTGTGATCTCTACACCGTTATGTGGGAACTTGATACATTGATGGTAGGTAGATGGAACAGCTTGCATGGCATGTATCCAAGGTCTTCCTAACAATAGATTGTATGGCAGAGGAAGGTCCAGAACCTAACAAATGATGTGCTTTACCATGGGGCCTACTCGGACTGGTAGTACCACAGCTCCTTTGGATGAACGCTCTGCATCGTCATAAGCTTTGATTGTGATCTTCTTGCGAGGATCCACTGATTCTGTGGCATATCCCAATGCTGTGACCAACTGTAGTGTACATTTATTCAGGCCTGCTCCATTATCGATCAAGACTCGCTTGATCCTATGTTGATTGATAAAGCCTTCAATGTGTAGCAAAGCGTTATGAGGTTGCTGGAAAGAAGAGTTGTCACTTTCAGAAAAAGTGAGACAAGGTGATGACTTTAGACTTCCAACCATGACTTGAAATTGGTCTGTATTCAGGTTTGCAAGGACTGACGCCTCTTGGAGTGCTTGATCCAAGATAGTTTTATGAGATGGTGATAGGTGCAAAAGCTCTAAAATGGATATAAGCGCAGGGGTTTTGTCTAATTGTTCCACAAGATTGTATTGCTTTGGGATGGAGGTGGTGCCTTGTGGAGCTGCTTTTATGGTGACCTTGCCACGTCGTGTAGCAACATTACAATTTGAATTGGGATTTTTGAAGGTTATAGTTGCAACTTGTTCACTGGCATCATACAGATGATTTACAGTGTAATTATATGCAGCCTGTGTATACTCAGTGGTATCAGTGCCTCACCTAGAAGTGGAAGGACCCCTTTGATCTTGTGATGGAAGTGGATTTTTGAACATTAGATGATCATTATTTGTTGTTTTTTTGTCATGTCCTTCTATTTCAATTTCTCCTTGGTCAATAAGGTCCTGAATAAGATCTTTCAATCGGTGACAATTACTTGTCTTGTGTCCCCTCCCTTGGTGGAAATCACAGTGTTCAGTATCTCTCCACCATGCAGGTTTGACCTGAGGTTCATAGTTTGATGTTTTAGGGAGAGTGACCAAATTTTGAGAAATGAGTTGTCACAATACTGTTTCAATGGGTTCCCCTAAGGGAGTGTATGTGCATTTTTGTTTTTGTTGATGAGGTCTTGGTTCATCGTGAGATGTGATGTGACCTTGATTGGAAGGAACATTTGTGTTATTCTGAGGTGGAGGATTTTGTCCTACAAATCGAACCATAGGTTGTGCACTTTGTATAGTTCTGGCATCCACAACCCCATCATTGACGATATTCTTGTTTTTATTCTAGAAGCTTGGTTTATCACTATTGAAGCATAGGCGAGGACCATCCTTTGGTTCATTAAAGATTTTGATGAGTCCTTTCTTGATGAGTGCCCGTTCACATTTCAAACCCTTGGTGATCATATCATTAAAAGAGTCTATGTCTTTGACATCCAGGTGAAATTCCATTTCTTTGTTTAAGTTGGAAATGAATATTTCCACTAGTTCTCATTCAGGTAACTGAAGAGAACGTCTGTTAGACATTTGACACCATCGTTGCAGGAATACTGAGAAAAGTTCACCTGGTTTTTGTTTGGTGTTGCACAGATCAGCCATGGTGATGTGGCGTTGAATGTTATGAGAGTAATGAGCGAGGAATTTCTGGATAAGTTCCTCAAATGTTCTAATGCCACCTGATAGTCAAGAAAACCATGATGTGGTTGTTCCTCCCAAGCTTTGGGTAAAAAGGTGCATTAGGTATGTGTCTTCATATGCCACTTCGAGACAAGCGGAATGAAATTCTCTGACATGATTACGAGGATCTCTTTTTCCTCTATATTTTTTGAATTTAGGTATTTCGAATCCTCGTGGAAAGGGTGGCATATAAAGATTCCTATCAAAAGGATAGGGATAGATGTCATTGACTGAGAATTGGTTGGTCTTGACACCACTATGAAGTTGTTGGGAGAGATTCTCTACTTGTTGCCGCAACATCTCCATTTTAGTTGGAGGAGGAGGTGGTGGGTTACCTCAAGGAATGTTATATCTGATGGGATCTCTACCTCTTTCCTCTTCATGGCGACTTTGTCTTTCTAATGCTTGTCTTAATTGGGCAAGATCAAAGTCAGAGGGGAGTTTTACTCCTTCTTGAGCGAGCTTTAAAAAGTGAGTATCCGCATTGCTCCTGAGTATTTCATCAAATAGTCTGTTAAAGAGAGGGTTATGCTGAGCCCTTTCTATTGTTGCAGGAGTAGGAGTACTTGGGTTTTCATCATTCGCATTTCCTCCAAGTGCTTCTTGAAATTCATTGAGATTTTCCTCTTCTTCTTCTTCCATTTCTATTTCTCGTTGCCGTGACTGTGATCGGGTTTGGGCCATTTTTCTTGTAAGCTTTTGTTGAAGTTGTGTGAAAATGATGATGAGTTTTTGATGAAATGAGAGATTGATGGTTGGTGAATTGTGTTGTACGTGGATCTCTAGCACTTTTTAAGGTAGATGTAACTGAAATTCCTTCTTTCAATTGCTTGCTTGTTTGATAAGTTTTGATGTGATAAGGTGTAGAGAAATCTAAGATGTGTTACAGATTGAACTACCTAGTAATGAGAGGATTCACTCATGAACTAGTTTTAACCTTCGTAGATGTGTCTCTTAGGATGAGCTTATCCTAGATGTAGAAACAATCTAAAAAGTGATGTGATGTGTTTGATTTCAAGCAATATCTAAAAGAGAACTTGGGACAAGAACCTCTTAATGTTTTGAGAGCTGGGATGGATTGATGATGAAGTGATGATGTATGAGTAAGATAATGGATGAAATGTTTTCAACTTCAATAAAAACTTTGTGTCACAAATGGGACAAACTCTACCTCTTCTCTTTCAGGTGTTGGTGGTATTTCTTGAGCTGTGTTGTATGTGATACAAACTTTTGGGAAAAAGCTGGGATTAATCTTACCTCCTTGGTTTTTGTGATAACTCAAAGCTCTATATTGCATAAAAGCTCTGCGGTTCAATGATTCTGAATCAAATTCATTTGTTTTGCCTTGAAGGTAGAGATGCATGTGATGCAGAAAAACTCTATGGGAGACAAAGATTTGTCTATTTATATAGAAGAATTTCCTCCTTTTGATCAAAGCCTTTGAGCTTAATGGTCTTCTTTTCAAGTTGATATTCTGATGACGCTTCTTCTTTCGCAAGATGTGAAGAATGGTCATAAAGTTTTGATACTTTTGTTGTTTGCACTTTGTTTTTGATGTGTTTGGTTGTTTGAGAAATGTTTGGTTGGATGAATACTTTGTTTTTGGAAGTGATTTTCTTTTGATGTTTCTTTGACAAGAAAACAAAGCAAGCACACAAACACAAGAATGTTGCCTAAAAGGCACAAATGAGTATGGGTCTAGATCAACCCAATCCTTGGACTTGTATATAACCCTTCCTTTAGATGTATTTTTAAAGGTGTATTTCCAAAGCCTAAAGTCGGCTCAATTTGCACTTGGTCTTGACTAAAATGAACACACTTCAAACACTTTTTATCCCTAAGGTCAAATGGCTAGTTGTAATGTCCCCTTATGGGTTTAGGGACATCTCCTTCCCCACTTCTTAAATACTGATAGTAATAACATGTTTTAGACTATACGTATACTAATTGCTTATGTATTATGAATATATATATGAAATTAAGTATGACTGTCATACATATTGCAGTCCATATTAATATTACTATTTATTCTGCATAAGAACATTATTGGGCTTCATATATTAAGCATACTTATTAAACACATCCCCATGCATACCACCAAGAACAAGGATGTTACTTCCTGTAACTTAATAATAGTTCTGATCTGATTTGATCCATGGTTTCTTTATGGGACTAATCCTTGTGATCTTAAAATCACATTAATAATGCAATTCAATACTGACTTGTAATTTCAATAAATATTTGTGTATGCATTATCCTTCTTCGTATTCACTTCCTTAGTGAGATCAAAAGGATTTAGATGCAATGAGACGCCCGTAGCGCTTATCAGGCCCAAGAGTGGTTTACTCCTCCTTGGCCTCACTAATGGTAGACCTACAGTCGCCATAGCGGGTGATGTACCTGAGAGAGGCCTAACATCTGCTGACCTCATTGCTCTACCCCATTTCCTCACTAATGGTCCATATGGAATTTATGATTAATTTATTCTCAATTTAAATGCCAACTTATTATTTATATATATATATATATTAAGTATTTTAAATGCCACATGGATATGCCTAGTTATCCACTATTCTAATTTGAATTACTCTGAAGTCATACCCATTCAATATCTATTTGGCTGATAATAATATATTTTAAATTCATCTTACGAGATGGAACCCTCGTTGCTTATCGGTCATGGTATTTGCCTCTGTTTATTGACTAGAATAATTCGTTGATTCAATCTTACCCTACAGGATGGCAAGATCATAGCTCTGATACCATTTGTTATTGAATTTTATTTCAAAGTGGAATAAATATAATGAGTCTAATTAGCCATATCGACAAAGAGGATAGATAGCACAATGTTTGGATACTTGCCTCAAGTATTAATTAAATGGACTATGCTTAACCCCCTATTCGCCATTAATGAAAGAGAAAATATTTAGACACAACGAGACGCCCATAGCGCTTATCAGGCCCAAGAGTGGTTTACTCCCCCTTGGCCTCACTAATGGCAGACCTACAGTCACCATAGCAGGTGATGTACCTGACAGAGGCCTAACATCTACTGACCTCATTGCTCTACCCCATTTCCTCACTAATGGTCCATATGGAATTTATGATTAATTTATTCTCAATTTAAATGCCAACTTAATATATATATATATATATAATAAGTATTTTAAATGCCACATGGATATGCCTAGTTATCCACTATTCTAATTTGAATTACTCTGAAGTCATACCCATTCAATATCTATTTGGCTGATAATAATATATTTTAAATTCATCTTACGAGATGGAACCCTCGTTGCTTATCAATCATGGTATTTGCCTCTATTTATTGACTAGAATAATTCATTGATTCAATCTTACCCTACAGGATGGCAAGATCATAGCTCTGATACCATTTGTTATTGAATTTTATTTCAAAGTGGGGACATTACACTAGTTGTGATAAATTTAGCCCACATCTTGATATTTCTTCAACTTTGGTACTACATACCTTATGAATCCCGCCTTGGCAGGTAAGGATGTGATAAACTAAGTCTTGCACGAGCATAAAAAATAGATGATCCCTATGATGGGGGAGTCACCACTTTTATCAAGCCACAAGTGACTTTTCAAAAAGCTATGTTTCTACTCAAGGAAATATGTATGGTGAGTATCTTGGGAGAAAAACCATCTATGCTCTTGCACTAAATTATATCGCAAATATCCTCAATCAATAGAATGGGTGGGCTACTATTTAAAGGTGTTTAGTCATGTTCGATGTTTTTGGACATAAGTTCATTCTGTAGTGACTCACTTAAGAGCCTTGTAACTAGTGGTGGGGCCCATTTGTCCTTTCGGTTAGTTACACTGTAGGAACAGCTATACCCAAGGCTACAGCTTTCCCTCTCACCTGATTTCTATAGTGGCTCGAAGGATTTACCGCGCGAGGTCATTCCCAAGAGTGATGTGTCTCTTGGCAGGTCTCTCTTAAAAAGATAAAATTTTGAGTGTTACTAACACTTTTCTCTTGCACCTAGGACCATGAAAGCCAAGGGAGAGGATAGTGTGTGTTAGAAGTAGGACCACTCGACCAACTCTTTGCACAAGCGTGCCAAACACAAAAAGCACTTGTTCTTTTTAATCTGCCATTGCAATGTGATCTAACTATTTGGAGATGTTGCTCCAACAGTCATGGTGTTCTTTTTAACTTCAATGGCAAAATGTGTTGTAATCTAGAAATTGGAAATCCTGGTCAACTGAATTTGAAGCACGTATAAAGAAAAATCGCTTTGCAAAAAGTTTTTAAACAAGTTGATTGTGTATTTTATGTGCACCAAAAATAGAAGTGTGGATTGTAAATTCTTTTGATGCAAGAAAAATAGAAGTGTTGATTTTAAGCCCCGAATGAAGTGTGTTTCCTAACTTGTAAGAAAACAAATGTTTGTTTTATTCAGTTTTAATGCACCAAAGAAACAAGTGACCCTAACTAAAATAAGGAAAGTTTGTTTGTTCAAGTTTTAAAACACCAAAATAAAGCTTGTGATTTTAAAGGGTGAGTTTTTTAAACCTGCACAAACAACAACCGATTAGTAAAATCCATGTCTAAGGGGGGCTTCCACAAGCCTAAAAAACCTTCACTTTTTTGGTTACAAGGTCCTTTGTACAACGCTCTATTACAATAGTGCTAGTTTGTGTTTGAACAGAAGCACTATTTAACACAAACACGCTAAAATAAAAAGAAAGACAGAGAAGGCAAAAGCGCTGAAACAGGGTGAATAGCGCCAAAACAGTGTCAAACGTGCCAAAACAGTGTCAAAAGCGCTAAAACTTGATACAATAGCGCTATTGTAAGAACAATAGCGCTAGAACAACAAGTATCAATAGCACTAGAACGAGATCAATAACGCTAAAGTGCAACCTGTGTGACAATTTCAACATTCAAACATGTTATTGGTTAAAAAAAAAATGATCTTTTTGGTGTTTGGATTCACGTCGGGTTCACCAAATGATGCTCTGCAAAATGGACAAGGTTAGCAAATGACAAACAACACAAGACACAAGAAATCGTTAGTGTTAGTCAATCAAAGACTAATCTAAACAGGCATATCAAAAGAGATACTAAAATCATGCTAATATATTTAACAAATGAAACAAAGATAATAAGGCATCTCCAAATGCCTCTTAGCATGCTCTTAGCTCCTTCTCCCTTGTTCCTCTCCTCTCCAAGTTCCAAAATAGTGTAGCTCTCAGTAGCTTTTTGCACTATGGATGCTTATGGAGGATTGAGATTTTAGTATTTTGCTCCAAATGTAAAATGAAAAGCTAAAATACTAGATGCTATAAAAATGATTGATTTTAACCAAAATAACAAGATTTTAGTTTGCTATGCTAAATGCTCTCTAAAATGCCTATAGGTTAAATGCATACAAGTTTTCAGAATCTGGATTATGAAGAAATGGGCTCTATTTATAAGAAAAATGGAGCAATGGATGGTTGAGATTGAGCAATCTCAACAAGGGTCAGGATTGAATGATTTCAAATCCATGTGAGGGCTTTTAACCCAATCTCAGGATGACAAGTGTCAATGTGAGATAGGTTGAGAGGAGAGGGAATAAGCATTAAATGCTTGATATGACCTTGGGAGTTTAAAGTCAAGGTTAGTTGAATGAATAAACTCTTTATTCAAAGAATAAAGCTTTTATCCAATGGATAAACTCTTGTGCAAATGTAAAAAGGGATAAACATGATCAAAACAATATATGTTTGGGGAGACAAGTTTGAAATAACCATAAATGGTTATGTAAGAGCCATAAATGGTCATGTAAGAGCCATTAGTGGTCTTGGAAGACTTTGGGGGTTAATTTGTTGAACACACAAAGCATTAAATGCTTTTCAAAGACTTTTGAAGTCTTTGAGAAGTGACTCCATTTTGCTTAGGAATGTGACAATAATTAGGGGATGGATTAGGCTAATTAGGAAGGGGTTAGAAGAATCTAGAAGGGGATTTAGGAATGCAATTGGATTTGGTGGGTGAGGAAAAATAGGATTTTATTAAAATAAAAATTCATTTATTTCAATAAATGTGTGCAAGTTGCATTTGTAGGAAAATGCAAGTGGGGGGGATAATGATTTAAATAAATGTTTTTATTTAATTTATTTAAAAGAGGAAAAGGGGATTTAATTAAATAAATAGATTTTATTCATTTAATTGATTGTGAATTTGGTTTAATGAATTAATTAAAATAAATTGAATAATTTATTTAATTAATAGGAGAATGTTTGGAGATGAATTAATTAAATATTTATTTAATTAACTGATGGCTAGTGGATTTTTAATGAAATAAATAGCAAATATTTATTTAATTAAGCTGGACAGATTTGTGTGACTACACTATATATTGTGATAATACTGCAGCAATTGATATATCTAAGAATCCGGTATTACATTATAAAACAAAACATATTTCTATCAAACTGAATTTTCTAAAGGAAAAAATTGAAGAAAATGAGATAAAACTGGTTTATGTGAATACTAAAGAACAACTTGCAGATATTTTCATAAAACCTTTGCCTAAGGAGACTTTTGAATATCTCAGAGATCAGCTTGGAGTCATATCACCACTGGTAGAGACTTAGATAGTTGATGATTGTCATCAATTGGCAGAATTAAAAGACAAATCTTTTACTCCAGTCTTTGATGAGGAAGCTACTTCTCAGGGGGAGTAGTTGGTATTGATTGGTATTGGTTGGTATATTGAATTGATTGGTATTTTGTATATGAATTTGGTTTTATTATAAATTTGGCATTTGATGTCAAAGGGGGTGAGATATCTATGGAAAAACACATTATCTTTTAAGGAGAGATTGGTATTGAAAATCCTTGGATAAACACATGTTGCTCCTAGGGGGAGAGATTGTTGTTTAGGAGAGATTGTTGATTTTTGGTATTTGGCATTTCTGTTTTGGCACTTTGATGGTTTTTCCATCTTGTGTTGCCATCAATACCAAAGGGGAAGATTTTTGGTTTTTTGGTATGGTTTTGTCATTGATGTCAACACCTACTAAAACACTAGCACTTTGGAGATCCAGCAGCATTCACTGACAAGCAAGTAACTATTGCACAATTACTAGTATATGGTTCATGGATAGGATATAATGATCACCAACACTTGGAAGACACTTGGTAATGTTGAAGACATCGTATGGACACTTTGTTTTGAAGAATTAATCATTGGTATATTCATATTTACATATTTGCTTTTACCAGCAAATAGGTCCAGGGTTACCTAGGGTTACACCGATAGGTTTATCTTTTCTAGATCAGCATGGCACACTATGGAGATGATTTATTATTGTTGTAAATTCATTAAGCTGACATGTTCAATCAATTATTGCATCAGATATTATATTGTTTATAAAATGTTTTTATTGTAATATCTTGTAGAGCCAACCTACTAAAATTGGTCTTAGGTTATGGTATAAATGTAAGATCTTATTTGTAAGATCGAATGTGGAATGCAAGAAAAAGGATTGTGAGAAGGTATATGCAAGATTAAGCAGAGGTATACATGAAGACATCATTTGAAGGTCAAGCTAGGTTTTTGTAGAAGCATATCAGTATTACACTAGTACTGAATCCAGCATATGAAGATGCTATTTTGTGTAGTACATTCTTATTGGATTTAATCATCCAACTGTAGTTAGTGTGACTCCCATTTTGTGATTGAGCAGTGAGCTCTAGGCTGTTGGCCTTTCTGCATGCGCAGACCCCATTTATGTACACTTACTATCTGCATTAGTATCATCTAATTGTGGGTAAGGTTTCCCACTGTGGTTTTTCCCTTACAGGGTTTCCACGTACAAATATTAGTGTTATGTGTTGTGGATGACTTTATGTTTATGTTTCATGCATTAAGCTTTACTGGTATAGCAATTTACTATTAACACTGTCTACCAATATACTTAACTGGTTTACCAGTATTAAGCATTAAGTTGGTTTAATGGTTTTTGAATTGAATTTATTAGACAACTGATTCACCCCCCCCCTCTCAGTTGTCTCTGGGACCTAACATTTATTGCATTGGTATTATCACAAAATATACTCACCGGTTTAGATATAATCACTTTGAAGCCATTCAGTACATGCTTCATCCAAATTGCCTAAGTGCAGTTTATAAATGTTGCCACATACTCCACTTCAGCTGTAAACTGGGAAATATAGCTCTTCTTCTTGCTCATCCATGAGACTAGTCTTCCACCAAGGAAGAACGCTCCACCAGTTGTGCTCTTCCGGTCATCCACATTACCTACCCAATCTGCATCAGTAAACACTTTTAGATCAAAATCATCATTGTGTGGATACCACAATCCATAATCAACTATCCCTTTCAGGTATCTAAGAATCCTGTTTATCGCAACCAAATGGGATTCTCTTGGACTCTTATGAAAATGGGCCACTATGCCCACTGCATGAGCAATATCCGGTTTGTTGTGCACCACATAGTGCAACTTACCGATCATTGACCGGTACTTCTCATCCACCAACACTATATCATCCTCCTTTGTTAGTTTGTAGTCGGTCACCATCGGCGTTCCAACTAGTTTGCTCTCCTCCATGCCAAAGTTCTTCAATACCTCTTTGATATAGTTGGACTAGGTAATGAAGATACCCTCTTTCATCTGCTAAATCGGTAGACCAATGAAAATTTTTATCTCTCCAAGCAGAGACATCTCAAACTCCTTTTTCATCTCATCTGCAAATGCATGACTCATATCATCATCTCTACCGAAGATTATACCATCTAAAAATACTTCACATATCAAAATCTAACCACCTTCAGATTTCAAGTAGATGTTGTTGTCCTCACTTGTTCTCTGATATCATATCTTCACAAGATGAGAGTGTAACCGTTCGTACCATGCCCTTGGTGCCTATTTCAATCCATACAGGGCCTTATGTAATCTGCACACCATGTCACTATCTTCTGACAAATCAAACCCATCTGGTTGCTCAATATACACTTCTTCCTCCAGGATTCCATTCAAGAAGGCAAACTTCATATCCATCTGGTATACCTTAAATCCCTTAAATGTTGCAAATGCAAATAGCATTCGGCCACCTTCCAGTCTAGCCACTAGGGCAAACATTTCTCCATAGTCTTCTCCTTCTTCTTGAGCATATCCCTTGCATACAAGTCTTGCCTTGTTCCTTACCACTGTGCCTTCTTCATTTAGCTTATTCCTGAAGACCCATTTGGCACCTATGACATTCTTGTGTTCTGGTCTGGGTACCAAGGACCATGTTGTATTCTTCTCTATCTGGTCCAACTCCTCGTCCATTGCCTTTATCCAGTCTTCATTTGTAAGTGCCTCTCTAGCAGTCTTAGGCTCAAATTCTGAAATCATGCAAGAATTTTCTTTCACCTTTCTCCTTCTAAGTATTCCTGCATCTTTGTCTCATATGATCTGCTTCAGATCATGATGCAGTCTTACATACCTAGGAATGACTGTAGTAGGTTCCGCTTACTTTTCCTCTTCTTTTTCTGCTTCATCTTCTTCTTCACCCACTGAAGCTTCTATCGGTACAGAAACACTGAGGTCTTTGCAATGTTTGTCACTTATTTGTTTCTTAACTGGTTCCCAGAAGGCTAAACCCAATTCATCTTTTGTTTGCTCACTATCAGTTTCCTCAGGCTTCTCAGGGGATTCATCAACCCTGACATTGATATACTCTCAACAATCTTCTGAGTCCTATTGTTGTAGCACTTGAGAGATTTTCTTTTGGTGGAATATCCCATAAATATTCCTTCATCACACGTAGCATCAAACTTACTCAGGTGCTCACCTCTCCTGATATAGAATTTTTCCCAAACACTTTGAAATAACTCACATTAGGAGTTCTCCCATTCCAGTACTCATAGGGGGTTTTGTCTGTACCTTTCTTAATGAGTACCTAGTTCATGGTATAGACTGCAGTGCTCATCGCTTCTCTCCAAAATGTGTGAGTGACATTTCCTTGGATCAAAATGTTTCTGGCCACTTCAACCATAGTCCCATTATTTCTTTCTACTATGTCGTTCTAGTGTGGTGTCCTTGGGGGAGACAATTGCCTCTTAATCTTGTTCTCCTCGTAGTACTTATTGAATTCATCAGAAGTGAATTCACCTCCCTGATCAGTCCTTAGGCATTTTATCCTTCTACCACTCTCCTTCTCCACCAATTCCCTAAAGGCTTTGAACTTTCCAAATGCCTCATATTTGTCTTTCAAGAATGTGACCCACATCACTCTTGAGCAATCATCGATAAGAATCATGAAGTACTGATCTCCTTGAATTATTCTAGTGTTCATCGGACCACACAGATCAGTGTGCACTAGATCAAGTAAGTTCTCCACGGAAAAGACTTACCTTTGAATGTTGAGGAAGACATCTTCCCAAGTTGGCATTCTCTGCACAAGGCATTCTCTAGTTTGTTCAGCAAACGCAATCCTCTTACTGCCTTGATCTTAGTAGCCTTTACAATATTGTCAAAATTTATATGAAAAAGTCTCCTATGCCATATCCAACTGTCATCAAATTTTGCCATCAGACACTGACTAATCTTAGCATTTAGCTGAAATAGGTTTACTCTGGTCTGCTTCTCAGTGGCAATAAGTTCACCACTCTTTCCAATTATTCTACAAACTCCACCTTTGAATTCCAGTATGAGTCCTTTGTCGTTTAGTGGAGAAACACTCAAAAGATTATGCTTAAGCCCTTCCACTCAGTAGACATCATCCGCACTGCTCTTTCCATTTGGTGAGATGGATCCTTTACCTTTCACCATGCAAAGTGCATCGTTGCCAAATCAGACAACACCACCATCATATTCTTCAAGAGACAAAAACTTTCTTCGGTCATCGGTCATATGGTGAGAACACTTGCTATCAATGATCCACTCCTTAGAGTTGTCAGTATGTGAGACAAGGGTATTCTTGTTAGACAACTCTTCCTTGACAACCACAAACACTATGTCCTCATTCTCTTCATCCTTACATTCCTTATCGGTAACACCTCCATCCACTGCAACAAGACAATTTCTCTTACCTACTCCTTTATACTTCCTATACCTCTTCGGTTTTTCCTTATGTCACTGTTAGGACAATTAACAGCTATATGTCCTATCTTATTGAAGGAAAAACAATTAAGAGGAAGCTTACTTATGTATTTTCTGATGCCTTTTGGAAGTCTCTTGGCAAGAACAGCTTCAAACTTCATCAGAATATCCTCATCGTCCATATCTCTACTTGGACTAGATTCATAACTGAAACTAACCTCTTTTCCTTTCCTAGTCAGTGCGGAGGAAGCAGACACTCTAAATGCTGACTCGATCTTCTGAACACTACCATCATAGCTATTCAATTCATATGCAGTCAACATTGCAATAATAGAGTCTAAAGATACCTTGGTTTTGTCGATAGACCTTAGCTCCTAAATGGAAACAACCCTGATTGTATAGACCGGTAAAAGTGATCTCAGAACTTTACTGACAACAGTGGCATCATCAATTGTTCCACCAGTGATCTTGATCTCTCCAACCACCGTCTTGATTCTTATGCCATACTACTAAATGGTCTCTCCTTCAACCATCCTCATATCTTCAAACTTTCCTCTAAGGCTTTCTTTCTTAGCCTACTTGACATGTTCATCACCACCATAAATGGATTCCAGTTTGTCCCATACCTTTTTTGGATTGTCCTTATCTTGTACATAAATGAGCTCTACATCGGACAAGCTACTAATAAGGGCTTACATGAATTGCTCATTTTCTTGTATCTCTCTTTTTTGATCGTCAGTTAGAGTGCCAGAGGGGATTACATAGGCATTCTCAACAAATTTCCAATGTTGTGCACCCAAACTCTTGATATATATTATCATGTCCTTCCATATTTTAAAGTTGTCCCTGTTCAACTTAGGACCTTCCCTTTTCATCATTAAAACATGATCTTTTGCCTCAAGCGGTTAAGCTTATATCACCGAGGACCTGGATATGCTTTGATACCAATTGATGAATAATGATGAACTACTAAGGTCCTAACCGGTACTGAGAGGGGGGGGGTGAATCAGTACACACAAAAAAAACTGCTTCAACACTTTGTCATATCAAAACACAGCTGATCGGTTGTCTTCACCACTAAACTTGACCATAGCTATACCAGTTAAACAAAAATACATCAGACAACATTCAATAGATTTCAAACCTTGATAACTACTTTACTAATATAATCATGCATGAGTTGTACCAATAATACCACAACCATTTAACAATGCATGCATATCTAACTTAATCAAAACCACACAATCATCACACGAAAATATCACAACCCATAACACATAGATTTTTCACGTGGAAACCCAAATGGGAAAAACCACGATGGGAATGAATACCCACAAGCTATTTGTGAGCTCTTTTGAAATCCGCTCTGTTAAGAGCCTAGTCCGGTTAAAGACTTTATAATAAAGGTCCTGTTAGGAACTGATCCTATTAGGGATCACCCAGTTAAGGGATGGCTATATACCCTGTTAAAGGTTGAAACCCTGTTAGGAGTTACCTTGCTAGAGGATTTAAATAACTCAATAATCTTGACCCACTTGGTTAAAGGATTTACAGCAAATCCCGTTAAAGCTACCCAGTCAAGGGATTTACCTTCTGTTGAAATGGTTAGAAGACAACGGGTAAAACACAAACCTAATAACAACACTTCTTGCTAAGGCAGATCCTTTTCAGTTCCTCTCTTCTGCAATCACACTCTGCAGATTCCTCACTCTAGTTTGGCAAGTATCAAATCTCCAACATGTAGACACAAATACAACTTTTCCCAATTACTACAATAACAAAACTCATTGACCTTATAGACAACAACAGATCGGTAGCATAAACTGTAAACCCTAAATATTTCAAGTTTACACTTACAAGTGGTCCAATCATGACCATCCAAACACATTACATAGAATCAAATGATCTAAAATAGATCTCAAGACATTATGCATCATCTAAACCGCATCTAAAAATCAATAGCCCATCACGCGCTCTTCACACACCGCTAAGAAAAATGCTCATTTCTGAGGTAAGCATTCAATGCATTCAATCTTCACATGCAAGAACCACAAAGAAATCCTTCACGTGCATACAACTGATGTGGTATCTCAATCCTTATCCTTATTCCTTGACTAACTGGTCACAAAACATCATCAGTTGCACCACACAAGCCAAACCGGTAACCCTAGAGCTGAACTGAGACTACCAACCTGTAGTCACACTTAGTGAATGCTGACACTGATCCACTCCATCCCTATTGACCATAACCGCTTCTGATCTTCATATCAGTTCACCTACTTGAACACTTATTGACATCAATGAAAACATGCATTATCACCGTTTCATCATATGCCAACACTACATTCTTCTCCACTAGATCTTGGAGTGCCTTTTTCAGCAGTGTGGAGCAGTTTACCACCTTTGGAGGGGGTATCTTGCAGCATCAACATGGGGACACTTGAGCAGTTTTCAGAGATTCCATTCATCATGAGTATTTTTCCTACATCTTCCCTTCATGATTGGGGAGACTTCATGAATACACCTTTGGTTTTTTTTCTTCCCAAAGGGAGGAACGTTGTTCGACATTCATGGAGTAGTTTCTTCATACATCATTGAGCTTCTATCATTGGTGTAGATTCTACATTGAGGGGGGCTACCTAGCTTCTTCTTCTTCTCTCATATAGGGGGGACTTTTTCCTCACATGGGGTTTTGTTCCTCACATGATTTTATGAAAGTTCTCTTGTATAGTTTTCATCTCTCCTTTAGGGGAGGGTTTTTTCCCATTGGGTTTGTCTCTCTTTCCCCACTTTATGAGAGATTCCATTGCATTGGTTTGAATGAATTTGCATTTTTACATGGGTACCTAACATGGCCTCGTAGCAGGGACCCATCTTGCATTGTTTAGTTGCATTGCAGACTTAAGTGCATTCCCCTAAGTTGCACTTAAGGGGGGGTGTTGGTGTAATTAATTATTCATGTTGGATATTATTACACCTTACTTAAGTTTACTTAGGTACATGCATATCATAGTAGTTTGGGTATGAGACACTTGGGTGTTTGTGCCACATTGGGATAGTGTGTGTAGGAGAATTTCTACCTTTTGTGGTCTTATCTTGTTGTTACATTCCACCTTCGATGGGTGATCCACCTCATGTGGAATATTATATTATTTTTCCTACCTAGTACATCTATATCCTACCTACCCTTGTTTCTTATTGAGCCACATGTCATGTTTGTGTTCTCACATATCCATATAGCCTTGCCTATATAAGCAGGCTCATATTCATTGTATGTAATGGTTGATGATCCAGTTGATCAGTATTTTATCTTGATAGAATATAGTTTATTCCTATCATACATTTTGTTCTCTCTTATTTGTGTTTTCCATTGCCTCTAGATCTTGGCAAAATCTCACAATGATTCTTAACGCTCTCATTAATAGTGATAGAGATAGATATCTCACTCTCTTAGTACAAAATGGGTCCAAGCTACTGCCAAGGGTAGATATTTCAACAATACTGCCACAAGGTGTGATATTAAACTAGAATATACCTCAAATACCCATTACAATGCAGACACAAGGAACAATTGCTACAACAATGCAAGGTATATCTCAAAATGAAAATATGGCTACAACCTCAATACAGTCGACAGTGACATCACCAAGTGCCAATCTTACAATATGGACAACAACAAATATGACACTGCAAGCTCCAATATCTCACACCACTACCTTGGCAAATATAACTCAACTAGCAGTCTCAGTTGGTTCCACCTACAATAATTAGAATATGAATCCAGGGACAACGAGCTTGGCTCAACCAAATGCTACTCCACAATTTGTATACTTCACACCGCCTACTGGGACTTATGGGACATAGTTCCCTAGTCTGTCTACATTTCAACAAGCTCAAAGGTACTCAAATACTATTCCTTTTGTAGGGAACATTCATCAGGTCAACACACCAATAACCCAAAAAAAACTTCTGACTCAACAAATGGAGAACCTTCAAAATAAAATGGCCAATATACAAGCGGGGAATGATAAAAATATCTATACCATGGAAGATCTTTGTCCTTATACCTTTGACAGAAAAATATACATGGCACCTTTTCCCCCATATTTCAAAACGCCAAAATTTGACAAATATAGAGGGAAAGGAGATCCTCGAGATCATATAAGAGAATTCTTCATGACATGCATTGAAGTAGCTCATAATGATACATACTTGATGAGATTATTTTAAAAGAGCCTGGGAGGGACATCATTAGAGTGGTTTTCACACCTTCCGCCAAAAATTACTTCATGAGGAGAATTAGCTGAGTTATTGATATCCAACTTTGGCTTCAACATAGATAATCCAATCACATTAGTGAATTTATGTGCAACGAAAAAAAAATAAGGTGAGGCTTTCACCACATTCTTACAAAGATGGAGAGGCCTATATCGTAGATGTCTAAGTCACATCCCTAAAGTAGAACAAGGAAACATCTTTAATGAAAATCTTATGCCTCTGATTAAATATCCATTACAAATGCAATGCCTGAATAATTTGAAAGACATAACAGAAAAAGGCATCAAATGTGAGAAAGGCCTATTAGAACAAGGGATATTGAAACACTAAAAGGATATCAGACCAACCACCAGCACAAATAATGAAAGATAAAAAAAAACATCACAAACGACAGAGTTGTTGATGCACGTATTGTGAACATAGCTCAGCCAACAATATCTTTACAAGGACTAACTGATAAGAACCAGTCTCAGACAAACAACACCAATGTACTTGTTGACTCTAAATTTTGCTTCGAAAACAAACAGCCTTATGGGAAATTCAATGCTGAGGACCAATTTGTGTAGGTTACACTGAATGACCTCTGGGATTGAGAAGTCAGCTCTTCCTTGGGTTTTGAGAAAAGGGAAAGAAAACAAACACCCTTAAAGTAATAGAACTAAACTACTGAGGCGATACGCCAGATCATTAAAAGACAATGAACATATAGAAATCAAGAAACATACAACTTCTATAAGCTCATTCAACAATCTACAAGTCTAGATCAAGAACATAATCAGAAGTTACAATCAAATTTATCTGCAACATAAGGAAATAGTCATCATGCATTTACCAGATAACAAGTACGAGACATAGTTCAATCAGCAAAATCTTAGATGGATATATTCCCAAAGTTACTGGATTTTTAATGCAACGGCACATAAAATACAATCAAAAGCATACTGAAAGAGGCATCATAAAGGCCGCAGGCACAATTTGAATAACCTTCCTCAAGTAGAACCATGATAATTTTAAATGGCTAGAAATAAAGACTCCTACTTAGCAAACTTAATTGTCTTTCTTTTCAAAGTTCTGAACCCCCTTGCAAAAGGGAAAAAATAGCATTTAAAGAGCTCCCGCTCCTGAAAACAACTCCCCCAAAATGCCAAAATGGTATCACCCCCTTGAATAGAAAAAACATGCTGTGTCACTATGGAGGTCACACCCAACAAAACAGACCCTGAAATTCCATTTTTCACCTGCAACACTCTGCATACTACCATGAATTGAAAAGATTTGGCTAACCGTGGATGGGCTACTGAAAAAGACACAAATGTGAGAAACCGCTCACATACTGCGCTAACAGGTGGGCTTGCTGAAAATAGTCAGCATGCATTTCCATTTGTCACCATTGCGCTGCTTTAAAAACTAGATGCCAAAAATGAATCAAGGGAGCAACGTCATGATGCCAAGTGTCCTTCGTGCCCCGCACTGTTGGATAAAAGCGAAAACAACCGGGCCCGCCGAAAACTTAGACCGGGGAAAAATAAAGTGAAAATTTTATGGCGACTAACAAGGGAAATTCTGCCTGTGGAATAGGAGAACCAAAAATTACTGGTTTCACAGACCAAAACTCAGGCCGCACCGAGATGAAACAGATCGAAATCTTGTTGCAAAGACAACCATTCGTCCTTAGAGAGCATAGCTTACGCTTCTAAATCTTGAAAATATTGATCCAGGCAAATTACTGTTGGCATTTTTGATGTTTATATTGTGATTGTCATTCATGGACACACACTTTCATTAAGATCCCCTTTATATGTATGAGCTAGAGCTCAACTGGTATCTGTTCCAACTAGTATGTTGTATTCTAGCCTTTAGACTATTGGTGATTTTGCAGAATGTGTTTCCCGGTCTAAAGCGACATGTCGACCCCAAGCGGTTCGTAGATCTCAAGTGGTATGAGGGAGCAAAGTGGCATAACACATTCTTACCAGTCTTCATTTTTGTCAAATCGGCAACTAGTATTTTGTACGAACCGGTAATACTCTGTGTTGAGTTACCAATCGGCATTTTGTGATGAGTTACCAATCCACCAACTGGCGGTGCTTCTTGTGTCATGTTACTGAGTATGTCTAGATTCATTGAACCTAGGAAATTGAAATGTAATCCTATTGGACCAACATGAAATCAGACTCTTTTAAAAGGACATCACGTCTAGGGTTTTAGGTTGTTGTTGTAAGGGTTTATGTTGTGACTAGGGTTTAAAGTGGTTGAGGAGTTGAAAAGAATATGAATGTATAGAAGACTGAAGTAATGCAAGAGTGCATTAAGAATGAGCTATCAAGGATCTAACCGACCAGTCTGTGCTATTAGATAGATCAAACAATTGTTGATTAGTCACATCTTTGACAAGTCTGTAGCCTTTAACTGGGTAGGCCCTGTTGTCTTCAAAATCTGATTTCCTTTAACATCCTTAGAATAATAAGGTTAAACTCGGTGCAGAAGAGACATTAAAGATAAGGAAATTCTCAAGACAACATATGACAAGGTTAGATTGAACCTTCTACACTTCGGACTTACTCAAAGCCCAGGTGGGTATACCTTTGTGAATTGAATTCACACTTTCAAACATAAACCCACAGCAAGCCAGTCTAGAAAACCCGTGGATCTATTCACCTTGAAATCAACTGAAAATAAAGAATGGAAATTGTACTTAAATTCAACATTTCGATCAACAAAACATGCAATAAACAACTTCAATTAATACCAGTGCCTTATCCAAGGTCACAGAGTCATCTAAACTCAAATAAGACTCCTCAAACAAAATATCTTTATGTTTCCCGTTGGCTTGCTTCCTATTAATCCTTGTATATCCCTGACACCTACAAGAATTTATGCATTCCAAATTAAACTATGATCATCAAAATTCAAAATCTCTTCCAAAGAGTTTACTGGTATAAGAGATCCCCACATCTTTAATTTCCCTCTTAAAGAGAAAAGCTAACGAACACTTCTACTAAAATTGCTTTGCAATTCCATTCAAACAGAACAACCCTGGATTATTCAGAATGAAAGTAGTTAAAAAATTTGTAAACAGACTTGAAGACAACACAAAGCTTTACTCAAAACCGATGGTCTGTATATTGATATTTGGCTCAAGAAATATTACAAGAAATTTTGAGTATTCTCCATTAGACTTAGAAAAGCTCAGATAAATTTCTACAACGTTTTCTTAAAATTCTTTGCGATCCCCTTTCCTCTAGTCCTGGTAACCATTTATAACAACATGGATGCACAAAGCTTCAGACTTCTCGAGGAGAGTTTGTTACAATCATTTCTTTCAAAATAAAGAGGTTACAAGATTTTCCCAAAAACAGTTACAAGCTCTTTTCAGCCTCTGCAGTTCCTTCAACAAGATGTTCAGTTGCAACCTCTTCTACCTTTTCAGGGGTGCTCTCCAACTATTTCGGATCATGGGTGGCATATTTAGTTGTCCACTCACCATACACCTCTTCTATCGGCCATGAGAAATTAATCACTTTATCTTTAGTCTTAGTCAACCTTTTCCAAGAATTTCTCATTTTGTTGACTTCTGAATTGAGAAAACCATAATGTGACTTAGTTTTCTCTATCTCTTGTATTGTCACAACAAAGAAAGAAGCATCATCAAGATCAATAATTCCTTTAACTCTTGCTGACAATTTAGCTTCTATCTCCTTAAGCCACATTTGTTTGTCCTTTAATTGATCCGGGCTAGCAAAAACTCCCGGGAGCAACTCAAAAACTTGATAAGTGTACTCCTTGCACAAATTAACCTTCCTATCCACATTATCCACCTCTGCTGCTAATTGTACTAAGACTTTAGCGACATCAGAAGTGGATTTGATGATGGGATTGGCCCTTGCCTCATCATAGGATACACACATAAACTCTAAATCTTGCTCCCTAGGCCTCCATTTATCAAAAATAGGTGTCAAAACGGCCTTGTCTCTCCTGAGCTCATTCCATATATCCATAATTTTACCTACATTGTTGTAGAGCAATGAGGCATTTATTGTATCTGCAAAATTGGAAATTGTAGCTCTTACTCTCTCCTCATACTTCTTTGCATATAAGGCCTGAGCCTGTTTCAAGTTTTCCAGTTCTTGAGGAGTAATTTCAACCATTTGAGAGCTAGAGGGTGCTGGTGATGGTGGAAACTCAATGATAGGGCTGGTAGGTGGAGGTCTTGCAAGAGAAGAGGAAATCATTAGTGTTGAAGACTCACCTTGATGGTATTGTCCAGTCAACTGGCTCTGCAGCTTGGCAATGATGCTATCCTTACCTCTTACCCCCTCCTTGGCATTGTTATAGGCCTTCAAAACTGTTTCCTACTTAGCTTGGAGGGCCTCTTTCTCTTTGGCTTCATTCTCTGCTACTACAACACTAAATTTTGCAGTCTCTAACACAGTGCTAGCAGCCTCCACTACCCCTGTACTCTGCACTCTCTTCAACATCATTCCACCAAGGTAACTTGACCCTGGGGTGTCTTTTCTTTTCTTACTCTCATTTCTCTTGAGAGACCACATGACGAGTGCAGCATTGTCCTTATTGAAAGTAATCCCCTCCATGGGTTTAGTCTCTTTTCTCACTGCATCTAGTACTAAGGCGTTCGCTATATCCCATTCGGGTAAGATAAGCACTCCAGCTTGTGCTACCATATCTCTTCCCTACTCAGGGGTGATGGTTTTGAATTATTCCATCATCTCTTGCTTTATTTCCTCTTCCACCAGGGTTGGATCTTTATTGGGCTGCTTAGCCTTTCTCGTTTCACATCTAGCATTATATTTATCTATGTGTTGTTTCCATATAAACTGCATAAATGCTTTTGATGTGACAAAATTGTTATCAGCTAAAAAGGCACTACTTGCCTATTTTATCTCAGGATCCCACTCTTGGCCTTTGAGTTCAATGGTAGTGATATCCATTTCTGCAGCAATGGGTTCTTCTCGCATTCCTTCCTCCACTTCATCATAAGTGTATGCAATTTCCCCTAGATTACCTAACTGTAGGAGTTACTAAGCTGCTGCTTGCTCATTTCCTATATGGATAGGGGATTGGGATTGCGAAGCATAACTATTGGGCAGCTTAGTCCTGTGAAATAGCGTCGACCGTCCGATCAAAAGAAACTTGATCAAGCGTTAGATTAACTAACAATTTTGGCTCCGCATGGGGTCCCGCTTCTCTATTGGCTATATGATACCACGTGGCACCCAACCAGTGGCCTTGAAATTTCCTTTGCATTCCACTTGATACTGGCTACGTGTCTTTCTTTTATACTATGGGTTCCACCTTGGTGGGCCCACAACTTTCTTCTTAGACCACGTGTCACCAGACACGTAGATGACTCTCGTGCACTCTCACTATTTCGTGTGGTATAAAGAACGAGCATCTTACCCTTGCGAAATAGCGCGGGCCGTCAGATCATCTCTTAAGTTGATCGGCTTTTAATCATCTAAAAAGGCTCTCGGGAGGGGTGGGCCCGCTGACTCACTATGAACACCTGGCGTCCAGTCACTTTCGGAGCTGACTTGTCACTTTTTCATTTGCCGAGAGAAAACCACGGGGCCCCAACAAACTCTTAATAGCTGTATCCTCCATAGCTGCCATCATAACACGTGGACGACTCTCGTGCACTCTCGCTATTTCGTGGGGTATAAAGAATGATCATCTTACCCTTGCGAAATAGCACGGGCCGTCGGATCATCTCTTAAGTTGATCGGCTTTTAATATTCTGAAAAGGCTCTCAGGAGGGGTGGGCCCGCTGACTCACTGTGAAAACCTGGCGCCCAATCACCTTCAGAGCTGACTCATCACTTTTGCATTGGCTGAGAAAAAAAAACAGTGCCCCAGTAAGTTATTGACAGCTGTACCTGCCAGGTCATCTCCATCTGCGACCTGACTCACCTCTGGGGCCCGCCTTTTAGCCTTTAATCATGACCCGCTGACTGTTGTGACTTGTGCCACATGCCGCCATTTCACTCGCTGTCAACAACCAGCTGGACCGTCTATGTGGCATGCCATGTGGTTTTTGCAACTTCGCTGGTTTTAAACTATGCACAACTTCACCTAGCGAAATAACGCGAGCCGTGGATCCATCCGTGAGATGCGCACTAGTTACTGGGCCCGACAACTTTAGGAGAAAAACATATGAGGCATAAATTTTTTGATTAATTAACATGACCACTTAGGCAAACAACAAGGGGGGACACTTCCTACGACCCCATGACCCATTACTTAAGTGAATAAAGTAATGAAAGATTAGAAATCAGAGGTTTAAAACAAACACAAGAGGATCTAAAAAAAAAAACCCTTAAACCTCTGAGGTCTAGAACAAAGCTAAAGCATTTGAAACTGCTTCCTATTCAAGATTTGAACAAACCATAGCCAATCATGGGAAAAGAGAAGCCCATTTTTAATCAGTGATAACAACGGCTCTGACTGGGGATGGTTGATCGCAAGGTCAACACAAGAAAACTCAGAAACTCTGGAGGAATAGATCAAAACACAGACCAAGATAAAAAAGCAGGAAATGAACAAAATATGTACAAACAAAGGACCTACCGTGCATGAACATTAAGAGAAATAATGCTTCAAGAATTGTCCATGCACTGGAAATTCCTGCATTTCATCATCCATATTCTTCAAGAAATATGAATCCTTCCCATTTAAGTCACAAACCACAAAAGGGCCAATCCATAGTGATTCAAATTTCTTATGCTTTCCCTTATCCTGTCCTTTTGCATTCCACTGAAGAACCATGTCATCAATTTGAAACATCCTTAGTGATGTCCTTTTATCAAAAAGATACTTTGACTGCAACTGGATCTTCTGATTTTTCTTATGGGCAGAAGTCCTAAGCTCCTCCATTTCTACAATTTGGATCATTCTATTTTCCATTGGTTTAGATACCTCCATGTCCTCATCTTGCAAAAACTTATACGCTGGAAGAAGGTTATTTACTGGCAACCTAGCCTGGGCGCCATAGACTAATTCAAAAGGTGACATTCCAATGGATTTCTTAACTATTATTCTATCTGCCCACAGAGCTAACTTCAACTTTTAATCCCAAGATCTTTTATTCTCTTCTAGGATTTTCTTGATGATATTCAACAGGCTTTTATTGCTAGATTTTGCTTGTCCATTCCCCTGAGGATGATAAGGTGAAGAGTATGACATGAGTATACCATGACTAGTACAAAAGCCTACAAATTCTTCTGATCTGAAACACATGGCATTATCCATCACCAATTTTGCAGGTGTTCCAAATCTAGTTACAATATTATCCATCAGGAAATCAATGACAACTTTACTAGTAGCTCTTCTTATAGGGATGGCTTCTATCCATTTGGTGAAATAATCAGTGGCCACTATGATCCATCCATGACCTCTCCTTGACTTCTCAACAATATTTCTAATAAAATCAATGCCCCACTGGACAAAAGGAGCTTCTACAGAGACTGAATTTAGGGGTAAGGCTCCTTCATACTTGAGCTTGGATGAGAATCTCTGACATGGGTCACATCTCCAAACATATGCATGGGTATCTTTAAATAAGGTGGGCCAATAATACCCAGCTCGAATTATCTTACTAGCAATAGTCTTAGCAGAATAGTGACCTCCACATACTCCATCATCCATTTCAGTCAACACCTATTTAGCTTGAAATTCATCCAAACACATTAGTAACACTCCATCTCTTTTTCTCTAGAAAAGATCACCCTGAATGAGCACATATTTTTGGGACTTGAGTTTTAGAGTTCTTTTCTGATTGTATGTCATTTCTTCTGGGAGGGTATCACCTCTCATAACATGGATTATCTCTGTATACCAGGGTTGCCTCTCAATACTAGTGACCAAAGCATCTCTAACCTCAACATTGTGTATTTCTACATTCATGAGATTCGAATCAGTCATGAGCTTAGCCAAACCTAAACCTCTCACCAATTTGGTGATCTTTATCTCCAAGTTGAATTCTTGAATTCTATTAATCCATCTGCATCTCTTCCCAGTAACCTCAGACTGAGACAAAATATCTTTAACTGCAACATGTGGGACATAGGCAATGATATTTGCATTCACTAAATATGGCCTAAAAGCCTTAACAGCTTTAACTAGGGCATAAGCTTGTTTCTCCATGGTTTAATATTTTAGTTCTGCCATCTGCAAAGACTTACTATAGAAGGCTATGGGATGTTAATATCCTTCATTGTCCTTTTGTAGTAATACTGCAGCCACCGTATGATATGAAGCAAAAGAAAATAGAGAAAAAGACTTACTATAATCAAGAGATTTCAACACTGGTGCCTCCTCGATTACCTTCTTAATCTCAGCAAAAGCTTTTGAAGCTTCTTGATCCCAATGAAATTTTGTATCCTTCTTAAGCAATTTGACGATAGGCTTCACTATCTCTACGAAGTTTGCAATGAATCTCCTGACAAAATTTACTTTACCTAAAAAGGATTGGATACCTTTCACATTTTTAGGTTCAGACACTCTATTGATTGCTTCAATTCTCTCAGGGTCTATTCTTACCCCCTCCTTAGAGACTATGTGTCCCAGTAACGTTCCTTCAGTGACCCCAAAATGACATTTCTTGGGATTCAATGATACACCAAATTCCAAGGCTTTATTGAACACCTTCTCTAGATGTCCACAATGATCATCACCCCTTTTAGAGAAACAAGTTAGATCATCTTGATAAACCACCATGATGATGTTTATGAATTCTTTGAAGGCAACATCCATAGCTCTTTGAAATGTAGCTCCTGCATTTTTTAATCCAAATGGCATTCTCACATATACATAAGTTCCCCATGGAGTAGTGAAAGCTATCTTAAACTGTTCAGACTCCTTTACCAACACTTGATTATATCCTAAGAAACCATCCATCATAGATAAAACATCACATCCTGTCACTCTCTGTAGCATGGCTTCCATATTTGGGGATGAGTAGTTATCTTTCAAAGAAGCAACATTTAGATTCCTAAAATCTACACACAATTTGATATCTCCATTCTTCTTCCTCATTGGGACCAAATTGGAGACCCATGAAGAATGCCTTATTGGTTTGATAATCCCCCCTTCTCTCAATTTAGTCAACTCTTGTTGCATCTTAGTTTCTAACAAGGGATTGATAGGCCTCTGTTTCTGTCTAAAAGGCTTAGCATCTGGAAGTAAAGGAACTTCATGTTGAAAAAGATCTTGTCTATACGACTTTAGGTCTTCATAAGACCAAGAAAAGACATGCTTATACCTTTTCAATAAATTAACAAGGTTAGTCCTGACATGAGGGGGTAGTTTCTTTCCAATATATACCAACTTAGGGGATGATTCTGTCCCCAGGTTTACCTCCTCTAACTCTTTGAACTTGGTGGTAGACTGTTGATCTAAATAACTATCATTATAACTAAACATGCTCTCTAGCTCCACCAGCCCTTTAGGTATTTCATTGGTTTCCAACTGGACCACATCATTTCCAAACACTGTCTCTCTGTTGTCTACCACTTCCACCAATGCATTACAATCAATCTTTTGTCCATCATAATCATCAACACATTGGATAAACCTAAGAATGTCTTCATCATCAGCAAAAACTTGCCAATTGTACACATTATCAGGAATAGTAGGCCTAGATTTTATTTCCATAGTGGAAATACCGGTTAGTGTTGCATCATCATTTTTCAAAGCAACATTAGCTAGGAAATTTGTCAGGATATTTTTTGCTCGCTCTATCCAATTAATAGAAAATGCATCAAAATGCTCAATAACATCCCAAACAACATGCTTATACTACTTTAATCTATCATTCTTGGATGCATATTTAGATCTCACTTGAGAAACAACCAATTCTGAATCCCCCATTACTTTCAACAGTTGGATTCCATGCCTTTTTGCAACCTCAAGTCCTAGTAATAGGGCTTCATACTCTGCAGTATTATTTGTGCACTAGAATGCCAATAAAAATGAGTACTTTAAAGTTATACCTCATGGGGACACAAAAAGAACCCCTGCTCTAGATCCTTCTTTAGAGCAAGCTCCATCAAAATACATTTGCCACAACCCATACTGATGTGCTTGTAGCTCAATCACAATAGGGTCAGTATTCTTCAATTGAGGTGAAATTGGTTGAAGTCTAAAATTATCTAAATCTACATCAATCATACAATTAAGCATACTAGGGTCTACATTTTCAATTACCCTAGGAGCTCGTGGCTCTCTGTATAATTTGACCTGATTACCACTAATAGAAATGGTAGCATAAGATAAGTCCAGTTGGACATTTCCCCCTACTGCTGCTGCCCACTATCTGGAAAGTAACATACCATAGTGGGGTTTAGTGTCAGTAACAATAACATCCATTTTGTAAGTGTTTTCAAGAAATGCTGCTATTTTTATTTCTACATCTTTCATTGTACCTATCACAGGTACTTCTCTGTTATCCATGGCATAGCATTTCCCATACACAGTGGTTACTGATAACCCTAATTCTTTCATAACACCATAGGGCATTACATTAGCAGTAGCTCCTGAATCTATCATGCATTTTTTAATCAACCGGTTGTTGACTAACAAGGTAACATAGAAGGGATCTACCTGAGAAGGCTCCTGAGTGATAGTGGTTCCAACATAAACCTCTGGGGTTCGGAACTCTTGATCCTTTCCAACTTTAGCTAAATCAGTGGGTAATACTGTGTCACTATCAGATATAATAGAGAATAAAGACAAAGCTGTATCCTTATGTTCTTTAATCTTTAGCAATTCTATGAATGGAACAGTGACTTTCATTTGAGTTAAAGCTTGGGCCATATCAAATGTAGAATTAATGCATTTTTCAGTATTAACCCTAACTTTTTCTGTTTTGAATTGACTTGCCTTTCTCACTGTCTCTGCTCGTTGTACATCACCAACATTTTTATTATCTTTGCCTTTATGTACATATTTAACTTGTTCTCCTTTCTCTTGACTGACTTTAGGAACAGTAGTAGCACTACTTGATGCCCCCCTTTTTTTAACTTCCTTTACAAACATAGAACTCAGCTCACCCTGATCAGTGTTTCTCTTAGTGCTTCTTAGATTATAGTTATGTTTTGCTTTGGCAATTGTAGCCTTAGTGAGATTTATAACTTCTTCCTCACTAGGCCTCCTAAGATGAACCTCTTCATCTTCAATTGTCACCACATTCAATGTAGGATGCCAACCTAAGGATAACTGTCCTTGCACTATCTTTTCACTATCCAGCACATCACTGTATTCACTTTGCACAGATTCCTCATCACTTTCTATGATGGTTTCAAACATATTAATGTCAGGCTCTGCTTCTGGTCTCATAGATTCCTCAAGAGCTTGAGCCACTGCACACTGATGAGGATAATGTGGTCCATCACAAGCAATACACCAAGGAGTATTTTCTATATTGTGAACAGTTTTCCCTTCAAGGGATCCGGTGTGTCTTGACTTTGGGTAATTTTGGGTTTCTAAATTTGGGGTTTACCATCCTTCCAGTTGGTATTATAGGGCATATCATGTAATCCAGGGGGTCTATCTTGCCAGTTATAATGAGGTTTATCATTTTTGTTAACCTTGGCAGTCAAATCTTTCATAGCAGCAACCAATTTCTCTATTTTATCATCCTCTTTAGCAACTTTATTAGGTTGTTGTTTGGTTTCTTGCCATAATCTACCATCTATCCTTCTTCCTAATTTTCCAGATGCTTTTCTGTTACTTTCTACATTTATGGTAATTCTAAAAGCATCTCTCAAGTTATGGGGATTTTTATCTCTCAAGATATAGACCATTTTGGAATCAAATGCATTGTGATATGTATTAAGACACATGTTATCATCTAGTCTTATCACTTGATACAATCTGTGCATGGCCTTCTGGAATCTGGCATTGAAATCAGCGACGATTTCATTTTCAGATTTTCTAATATTGTTGAACTCATTTAGCATGAAACTCACATTAGTCTTGTCACCATACTGCTCTTGAAAGCAATTTTTAAAATCTTCCCATGAACCTATGCTATTGACTGGAAGACCTCTGTACCAATCTCTTGCATCATCAACCAAAGATTGAACAAACAGTTTCATAATAACATCTTCATCTGCTATCTCATAATCATTTATTAGATCCCCAAAAGATTTCAGATGTTCCTCAACACTAATTGCATTGTTCCCAGCAAATTTATGGAGTCTGTCTCTTAACTCAGTGGGAATATGATTTGGATATCCCGGGATCCCATCAAAGAACAATTGTCTATATTGTTCTAAATTGATTGGTCTTATTTGAAAAGGGGTAATAGCACTATTATTTCCCATGGTCATTTTAGCTTTTGGGATTGTCGATTGAGGTGCTTGGGTATATTGTTTATTCACAAGTATTTGGCTTACTGAGGCAATATTAGCTTGTACTGCAGGTTGAGTATTAACCTGAGGAAAGGAAATGTGTTGGGGATTAGGCTTGCTAAGATCCTCTGATGGGAATGTAATAGGGGGAGCCTTTAAGTAATTAATCTTTCTTTTAACTTCCTAATTCGCTGCTTCTAACTCAGCCTTTTCCAGTTCCATTTGGAGATCTTCATTTTCCTTCCTCATCCTTTCCATCTCTCTCTCATGTGCTATAATCCTATGAGAAATCTCTTCTGCAGTTTTAGATTCTATTCCATCATCTACCCATTTCTGTTTTCCTTTATCTAAATTGGCTTTAGGAAACTGGGAGTCATTAAATACTTCCCTAGTTGGCTGGGCTACTGACTTACAAGCTTGTTTAGTTTTGGGAATTAGAATTTCTCTAATCACAGGGCCTTCCTCATCACTTTTTTCTTTCTCTTTAGCAAGTACTTCAAGATCAACTATCTGTCTAAGAAGCCTATCCCTTTCCATTAGTTTGGCTTTAACTTCCTTCTCCTTATTTGCCTCCTTTTGGGGTCTTAAGGATATTAAATGATGGACTCTTCTATTTAAATCTTCAATCTATTGAGACACTTTATCCTCATCAGGGAAGTTTTCTTAAGAGTCTGATGCATTAACTTGATCTATGTCAATCAGACTAATGTTTCCATCAATTGTCCTAGGAACAGAGTGCCTAATTGCATTTGAAATGGTTCTATCTTTTGCAGAAAAACTAACATAAGATAGATCTTGATTTAAAATAGGTGCATCATTAATATTTCCAAACAATCCCGAATGGAAACCTAAAATATCATGCTCTGAATCTCAGGAAGATGAATTAGACTTTGCATAAATAGGTCGATCAGGCATCTTACCAATATTATTGTTTTTCTGCACCCAAGCAACATTTGATGGCTCATGCAACACAGATCTCTTCTGGCCTCTCCATGACTGTTTTGGTAGACCTTCTTGCAAAGTTTCACGAGGATGTTTCTTCATGAATGATCTTGTTTTTTTTGCTCCTTGCATCTCGCTTGTCTTCCTTTCAGAAAAATTTGTATCTCACAAGGACTGGTTCAAAAGTAACAGAGTTGCCACCCACAAAACTATGGGAAAAATGAAAACAAGTAGTCTTATCAACAAACACACAATAATTTTCTTTACAAGCCTCAACACAGATCTGTGCTGATATCTTTATTATAACTCTCCCTAGTAGAGTCGCCACTTTTGTTGTCTTCAAAATTTGATTCCCTTTAACATCCTTAGAATAATATGGTTAAACTTGGTGCAGAAGAGACATTAAAGATAAGGAAATTCTCAAGACAACATATGACAAGGTTTTGATTGAACCTTCTACACTTCAAACTTACTCAAAGCCCAGGTGGGTATACCTTTGTGAATTGAATTCACACTTTCAAACATAAACCCACAACAAACCAGTCCAGAAAACTAGTGGATATATTCACCTTGAAAACAACTGAAAGCAAAGAATAGAAACTGTACTTAAATTCAGCATTTCAATCAACAAAACATGCAATAAACAACTTCAATTAATACTAGTGCCTTATCCAAGGTCACAGAGTTATCTAAACTCAAATAAGACTCCTCAAACAAAATATCTTTATGTTTCCCGTTGGCTTGGTTCCTATTAATCCTTGTATATTCCTGACACCTACAAGAATTTATGCATTCCAAATTAAGCTATGATCATCAAAATTCAAAATCTCTTCCAAAGATTTTACTGGTATAAGCGATCCCCGCATCTTTAATTTCCCTCCTAAAGAGAAAAGCTAACGAACACTTCTACTAAAATTGCTTTGCAATTCCATTCAAAGAGAACAACCCTAGATTATTCAGAATGAAAGCAGTTAACAAATTTGTAAAAACACTTGAAGACAACACAAAGCTTTACTCAAAATTGATGGTCTGTATATTGATATTTGGCTCAAGAAATATTACAAGAAATTTTGAGTATTCTCCATTAGACTTAGAAAAGCTCAGATAAATTTCTGCAACGTTTTCTTACAATTCTTTGCGATCCCCTTTCCTCTAGTCCTGGTATCCATTTATAAAAACATGGATGCACAAAGCTTTGAACTTCTCAAGGAGAGTTTGTTACAATCATTTCTTTCAAAATAAAGAGGTTACAAGGTTTTCGCAAAAACAGTTACAAGCTCTTTTCAGCCTCTGCAGTTCCTTCAACAAGCTGTTCAGTTGCAACCTCTTCTACCTTTTCAGGGGCGCTCTCCAACTATTCTAGATCATGGGTGGCATATTTAGTTGTCCACTCACCATACACCTCTTCTGTCGGCCATGAAAAATTAATCACTTTATCTTTAGTCTTAGTCAAGCTTTTCTAAGAATTTCTCATTTTGTTGACTTCTGAATTGAGAAAACCATAATGTGACTTAATTTTCTCTATCTCTTGTATTGTCACAACAAAGAAAGAAGCATCATCAAGATCAATAATTCCTTTAACTCTTGCTGACAATTTAGCTTCTATCTCCTTAAGCCACATTTGTTTGTCCTTTAATTGATCCGGGCTAGCAAAAACTCCTGGGAGCAACTCAAAAACTTGATCAGTGTACTCCTTCTTATAGAAATTAACCTTCCTACCCAAATTATCCACCTCTGTTGCTAATTGTACTAAGACTTTAGCGACATCAGAAGTGGATTTGATGATGGGATTGGCCCTTTCCTCATCGCAGGATACACACATAAACTCTAAATCTTGCTCCCTAGGCCTCCATTTATCAAAAATAGGTGTCAAAACGACCTTGTCTCTCCTGAGCTCATTCCATATATCCATAATTTTACCTACATTGTTGTAGAGCAATGAGGCATTTATTGTATCTGCAAAATTGGAAATTGCAGCTCTTACTCTCTCCTCATACTTCTTTGCATATAAGGCCTGAGCCTGTTTCAAGTTTTAAAGTTCTTGAGGAGTAATTTCAACCATTTGAGAGCTGGAGGGTGCTGGTGACGGTGGAAACTCAATGATAGGGCTGGTAGGTGGAGGTCTTGCAGGAGAAGAGGAAATCATTAGTGTTGAAGACTCACCTTGATGGTATTGTCCAGTCAACTGGCTCTGCAGCTTGGCAATGATGCTATCCTTACCTCTTACCTCCTCCTTGGCATTGTTATAAGCCTTCAAAACTGTTTCCAACTTAACTTGGAGGGCCTCTTTCTCTTTGGCTTCATTCTCTGCTACTGCAACACTAAATTTTGCAGTCTCTAACACAGTGCTAGCAGCCTCCACTACCCCTGTACTCTGCACTCTCTTCACCATCATTCCACCAAGGTAACTTGACCCTGGGGTGTCTTTTCTTTTCTTACTCTCATTTCTCTTGAGAGACCACATGATGAGTGCAGCATTGTCCTTATTGAAAGTAATCCCCGCCATGGGTTCAGTCTCTTTTCTCACTGCATCTAGTACCAAGGCATCTGCTATATCCAATTCGGGTAAGATAAGCACTCCAGCTTGTGCTACCATATCTCTTCCCTGCTCAGAGGTGATGGTTTTGAATTCTTCCATCATCTCTTGTTTTATTTCCTCTTCCACCAGGGCTGGATCTTTATTGGGCTGCTCAGCCTTTCTCGTTTCACATCTAGCATTATATTTATCTATGTGTTGTTTCCATATAAACTGCATAAATGCTTTTGATGTGACAAAATTGTTATCAGCTAAAAAGGCACTACTTGACTGTTTCATCTCAGGATCCCACTCTTGGCCTTTGAGTTCAGTGGTAGTCATATCCATTTCAGCAGCAATGGTTTCTTCTTGCATTCCTTCCTCCACTTCATCATAAGTGTATGCAATTTCCTCTAGACTACCTAACTGTAGGAGTTGCTCAACTGCTGCTTGCTCATTTCCTATATGGATAGGGGATTGGGATGGAGAATACAAATGTGTATCTAATTGTACTTCTTTCCCCACCCTTTGCTTCTTTGGTCTTTCTTGGATGTCAATGACATCTTGTATCTTCCTCTTTCCTTTGGAGGTAGAGGGCTCCCCTGTTGTAGGCATCAAAACACTATAACTGGATTTCTTATGTAGTGTGTAATCACCAAGAGGGATTGCCTTACTGGAAGCTGTCCTACTTAGGATCATTCTTTCCTTCTCAAGGTTGCTCTTGATTACAGCTTCCCTCTTCTCCTTCAGTGTCTGCATCACATCTTCAAAGAAAACAATCAAAAACTTTATTTTCTCCTCCAGTGGGAAAAAGCTAGACAATGGGTCATAGCTGGCATCAAACTGATGCACAAAATCCAAGGTTTTCTTATAAGCCACCCACTTCTCTTTCCTTAGCTCCTGCTCATCTAGATCAAACTCATTTCTGATGAGGTCTTCAAGAAACTGGAATTGATGAGTCCTACCTCTGCATGCTACCTTCTTCCTAAACACACCGTTGAAGAAGTCTTCTGGATCAGCACACCTAGACACTGCAGTGGACAAATGATAAGGCTTGAGGAAATCCTCAAAGCAATTCCAGCCTCCTTTTGTTATTACAAACTGGTGAGCTATGTTAGCTACAGGGAAAATAGTCCCTTTACCCCTGCCTGTTAACTCTGCCTCTTGTAAGCCACCAATTTGTCTAAGGATCTCTGTGACTCCTACCTTGAGAGGGACATAGTAAGGTAGCAAAAATGGGGTGCCTCTGAAACCAAACACTCTGAAAACTGTGGAGACTGGATACAAATAAATGTCACCCCAGTTACGAACAATTTTTATGTTCTCTGCGAATTCTTTTGGTCTTATGAATTCCAGAAGAACTTTGGGGATTCTTGGGTTCTCAGAGCAGAGGAGAGTCCTTATCTTGGATGCAAAATATTTATCAAACTTCAAAAAACTGGCATCCTCTCTATCCCATGACAACACAGTACTCCATAATTGCACTGACATTTTTTCTCCTTCCTTCTCCTTAACAAGGTCCAGTCCACTGGCAAAGTAATCACCACCTTTGAAGAGAAAAAGATGCATCAGGAGTGAGTACCATCCGAAAGGCCTATCCACCTTTCTATTCTTGATTCCTATTAACCCTCCATGAATAGCATCAGCAATATAAGAGGCATAATCAAATGTAATTGCAAGAGAAGGATTCAAAATCTGAGCAATCATTAACAAGTAAAGATTCGACATATTTGCTTCAGCATCTTCTCCCAAAACTTGGCAAAGTGCCCAATACATTCCTTTAGCCCTCAGGGTGAACATACTTAATGAAAAGGGCTCTTGTGTGTTGGGTCCTACAACTGTTAACCCTCCTATTTTTATAAAAAATTCTTTGAGAGGCCCATTCTTGAGATGACTCCTCTGAGCGCCGTAAATTTGGGCTAATGATGTGAAATTTATAGGTTCTAGAAAATTGGTGAACTCATTAAGCCCAAAAGCTATCCTGAACTCTTTAGCATTAATCTCAACAAGGGTTTTCCCATTTACATCCTGAATACTTCTTGTGACTGGATCATAGTTGACTGCAATTTGGGTCAACAAATCTATGTCCATAAATACCCCTGGGACTACTAATTTCCCGACATCTAATTCCTAGATACTGTTTTGCGGGGTAGGAGAATTTCTCATTCCGAATCCAACTTTAAACAACCCCAACCTAGACAATCCAACTTGTGGGTCTCTCAACCAGTTACCCTTGTCATATAATCCTTCTCCTATCTTTAAACGGGGAGCCTTGGGCACTAACTCTCTTGCCTTTGAAGCCTGATTAGTTGACAATGTCAACTGTTCTAAAAAATCATCACAGACACTCCTTTCTAAACAGTTAACTTTGCCAGAAAACTCTCTTTTAGAAGCCATTTTGAGAACGTAAGAAATGAATACCACTTCTAAACAATTCTGTGATGAATCAATTATCTTATCTAAAACACTACACAGGAATTGATACACAAGAACACGAGAGAACCTGTTCTTCGCTTGAAAGAATTTGCTCTGCAACTGAACTGACTTGCTCTATACCTGAAGAAAATAACTCTGCATCTGCTCTTCTACATAATCCATTAAAATATATCTTCACCTGGTTGATAGGAAATCAAATATTGTACTGAGGGTCTTAACTACAACATTGATTCCACATGCTTCGACCGTCCCTTCAAGATTGAATTCATACGAGAATTCGTATTTTTCACTCCAATGGGTCACAACGTTCCTGCAAGTGTTTCATTTTGCCCTTTCGCAACTTCGCGAAGCATAACTATCAGGCAGCTTAGTCCTACGAAATAGCGTCGACCGTCCGATCAAAAGAAACTTGATCAAGCGTTAGATTAACTAACAATTTTGGCTCTGCGTTGGGTCCCGCTTCTCTATTGGCTATATGATACCACATGGCACCCAACCAGTGGCCTTGAAATTTCCTTCGCATTCCACTTGATACTGGTCGCGTGTCTTTCTTTTATACTACCGGTTCCACCTTGGTGGGCCCACAACTTTCTTCTTAGACCACGTGTCACCGGACACGTGGACGACTCTCGTGCACTCTCGCTATTTCGCGGGGTATAAATAACGAGCATCTTACCCTTGCGAAATAGCGCGGGCCGTCGGGTCATCTCTTAAGTTGATCGGCTTTTAATCATCTGAAAAGGCTCTTAGGAGGGGTGGGCCTGCTGACTCACTGTGAACACCTGGCGCCCAGTCACCTTCAGAGTGGAGTCATCACTTTTGCATTGGCCGAGAAAAAAAACATAGGGCCCGAGTAAGTTATTGACAGCTATACCCACCAGGTCATCTCCATCTGCGACCTGACTCACCTCTGGGGCCCGCCTTTTAGCCTTTAATCCTAACTCACTAACTATTGTGACTTGTGCCACATGCCGCCATTTCACTCGTTGTCAACAACCAGCTGGACCGTCTATGTGGCATGCCATGTGGTTTTCGCAACTTCATTGGTTTTAAACTATGCGCAACTTCACCTAGCGAAATAACGTGAGCCGTGGATCCATCCACGAGATGCGCACTAGTTATTGGGCCCGACAACTTTAAGAGAAAAACATATGAGGCATAAATTTTTTGATTAATTAACATGACCGCTTAGGCAAACAACAAGAGGGGACACTTCCTATGACCCCATGACCCATTACTTAAGTGAATAAAGTAACGAAAGATTAGAAATCAGAGGGTTTAAAACAAACACAAGAGGATCTAAAAACAAAAACCCTTAAACCCTTGAGGTCTAGAACAAAGCTAAAGCATTTGAAACTGCATCCTATTCAAGATTTCAACAAACCATAGCCAATCATGGGAAAAGAGAAGCCCATTTTTAATCAGTGATGACAGGCCCAAAAGCCTTTTATAAAATCCTCTAACAAGGTGATTCACCTCTGTGAATCTAAAATCCTCTAGCAAGGTAGTCCTTGATCGGACTTATCTCCTAACAGAGATTGAGATTCCTAACAGGATCTGTTTTGGTGAAGAACATTGTAAGATCTTAACCGGTCTGGTTTCTATTCTGCAGATAGTGACTTGTGAGTTCCATCTCACCGTGGTTTTTCCCATTTGGGTTTCCACGTCAAATATCTTGTGTTATAGTTGTAGCATCCTAAAATTGTGACACTTGCAATTTCGACTGCATTTGGGTTTTCACGATGGTGACGCAACGTTGAACCTGAATGGAGACCCCAAAACCTGTTTACAACATCAAAAACTGCATATTTTTGCACCTTGGCCTGATCCTTCCTTGCACCCTGTTGTCCCAGGAGGTGGGACCATGGCGCCCAACACCCTGGTCCTTCAGGACCATGGCGCCTAGCACCCTGGTCCCCCAGGACCATGGCGCCTAGCGCCCTGGTCCCTGGCCCTATTTTGGGCCTGGTCTCTTGTTGGGCATCGGGTCTTTAAGTTTGCAATTCGGAAAACAATGCTTTTAGGTCGGCCTAAGGTCGGAAAAATCAATCTCCTAACCCTAATTGACAAGTATATAAACTACTTTTCCTCTCCTAGAAAAAGAAGAAGGAAGTAAGCAAGAGCAAGACGCGGAAGTGATATTCAAACATTCAAACATTCAAGCATTCAAGCATTCCTTCAAGAAATTGAGCATTCTAAGTCTCCATTCAAGGCTAGGTGTTGCATTCAAGACAAGGATTCAACCATTGAAGAGGAGATCACTTACAACATACAACATACAACATCATTACACCTTCGCATGTAAGAATACAAACATTCTTACAACAAGGTATCAGTACTTATTTACATTACAAACATTTACATTTACAGCATTCTCATTTCTTGGTTAATTCCAAAACCGGGGTTTGACCTAAAGGCAAACCCCTAATCCCTAACCCCCTAATCATCCTCTCTTTTCTATGTGTAGGTTGTAGGTACGCGGCTATAATTGAAGATCTGGAATCCTTGTGCAGAGACGAACAGATCCCCCTTCATTTCGCGGATTTTTCGAAGGACCGTGTGCACTCTGGGTGCCATCGTCCGGTCAACTTTTGCTCAAATTTGCAGAACAGTATCGTCTCGACATTTTACTGCTAATTTCAGGTCCATAGCTTCATCCGGTGTCTCTATCTCCATTTATAAGTGAATCTTTCCTACTTTACATGCATTCCTAGTTCAATCATTCTATCTACATTCTTTACAAAAGAGGGTATCCTTGATGTCTTAACCCTTGAAACTCATTTAGAATCCAGTCTTGCATTGTGTGTGATTGGATCTTGTGGGTTTCAACCCCTCTTTTGAATGTAAAGTCTCTCCTAAGTGAAAACCGTCAACCCTAGTGACCTCCTTTCTCTCTCCATGGAGTGGGGGAACACCTAGGGTTCAATTTTCTGCTTTACATTTTGGTGAACCCGACGTGAACATCCTAATTTTGATTATTCATGGTTACATCTGAAAAAAAAAATTTGCTTCCTTAATTACATTTCCATGTTTGATCTTTTGCAAATTTTAGAGGTTAATTGCATAAAAACCCTAAATTTTCTTTTTAGTAATTGAGCTTGTGAAATGTTTAATTGTTAATGCTTGTTTCAGATCTACCCTTCTATTGCAAATGGTCAATTCATATTTGTGCTTTAATTCTGAAAATTAAGTGGTTAAGTGTCAAAACCCTAATTTTTAAAACCCTCTTGATTCAACCTTTGACTGACAATTTCACTGATCAAAACACCTCCAAATCGGCTGTAACTTTGGATTCCACAACAAAATCATAATATCTATCATCCCTGAAAATTTTTTAAAAAGTTGCGAGGACCGTGTGCACCTCGAGCGCCATTGTCCCCGACATTTTTTCTGAAATTTCGGGAGCTAGATCTTACTGTATTTTTCTGCTAGAATCCAAAATCTTGGCTGATTTCATCAATTCTAACACTTTCAAAATTAAAGTCAAAGTTGGTCTAGTGATTGCTTGGATAAAGGCTTATAATCATTCAAAAATTGTTGAAATTGCAATTTGTGTTAAAATTGTATTTCTTACTGTCCTAGATCTGAAAAGTGTGTTGGCATTCATTCAAAATTTCAGTGCTTTATTTAAATTTTTGCAGTTTGTGACTTTTGAAATTAAATGTTTAATCGTAACAACCTTGATTTCCACTTTCAAAAGTGAAATTTTGCATGAAATTGAGTCAACTTTTAAATTTCAAAGCCTGCATTGCTTTCAGTATTCCCTCTAAAATCATAAAATTCAAAATTTCAGTTTCCCTCTCTTTTTCAAAATTCAAATTCTGCATTTTTCAACAATCTTGGTAGGGTTCAACTTTGAGATTGCAACTTTAATTTGGCCTATCTATAGATCGTAAAATCACTCAATTTTTTCAGATTAGCTTTAAAATCATCATAGCTTTCATCCCTGAAAATTTCAAAAAAAGTTGCAAGGACTGTGTGCACTCTGTTTGCCATGGTCCCTGACATTTTTTTCGAAATTTCAAGAGATTGTCCTGATTGTATTTAACAGCTTAAATCTAGGAGATTGGCTGATTTTATTGAAATTTGCTACCTCTAAAATTCAAAATCTTCTCTCTCTCTTTAGTGCATGAGTTTTACAACAATAAGCCCTACTTACACTATTCCCGTTAGACGAAGCCTTAGAATTAAGTCTTTCCAAGGTTTAATTACTGAGGAGATGGAACATAATTTGAATGGCCTTTTTAACGAGGACATGGATAATTCCTCTAATCCTCTTAATGATGAAGAAGCTCTCCATGAGGTTCCTGTAGAACAACTTTCGAAATTAGATAACCAATTTGATGATTTTCAGTGATGGATGTCTCAAGAATACCCCGATAGTCAAGCTCTTTCATTAATTAAGGGTCTAAAACGTATGGTTCAAAGTGATAAGAATGGAATTGATATTTTGCGTAGTATTGCACACATTGTGGATTCGAATGTGATGCCTATGAAGAGTTGTGCCGAAACTTTAGGTTATACACAACCTCCTACTCAAGTCAATCATTCTATTCCTTTGACAACTCCTATTGCTAGTATACCTACTTTTACATCAAACATAATGACTACTTCAATACAAGACATTCCACCTATGATCACCAGTCATGGGGGCAATCCTTCTTCTTCAATCAACCCTCTTCCTTCATTCAATCCTACGTCTTCATTCATTCCTTCAATGAGTGTTCCTTGTAGTGTTCCTCCTTTCCAATCATCTCCTATGACTAACTATCATAGTGTCCCACCACCTTACTCTCAATCAATACCTTCTTTCAATAACATAATACCTCCATCACAATCTAACACATCTAATATGAACTCTTCGACTAAAGCGACCATTAACAATCTTGCACAAATTGTCTCTTCTTTACAGCAACAGATTGCCTCTATGAATCAATCTAAGTTTAGTGTGCCCACATTTGATGTTGCGAGCCCACTTTCTCTTGACGTTGTTCGAGCTATTCCCCCTAAGCATGTTGAAATCCCGCAATTGGAGCTTTATAATGGTCAGGGTGATCCTCTAACACATGTTAAGACCTTTCAAACAATATGTATTGATTTTGCTCATGACCAAAGGTTGCTTGCAAAACTGTTTACTAGAACATTAAGAGATAAAGCTCTACAATGGTATTGCTCGTTGCCTTCCTATTCTGTCACTTCTTTCCAACAACTTGCAAATGCTTTTATTCAACAATTTCAAAACAATATAAGTCCTAAAGTTACTTTGATTGATTTAATGCATTGTAAACAAGGTGTTAAAGAGAAAGTGACTGATTTCATTGGTAGATATAAGCATTTGTATGCTCAAATTTCTTTTCCAGTACCTAACAATGATATTCAAAGAATCTTTATTTCTAATTTACAAAAAGATATTAGAGAAAAACTTTTGTTTTTTGAGTTTACTTCTTTCCAACAGTTGTGCGCAACTCTTCACAATTATCAACTGACTGTGAGTCAAATGGAACAAGCAAATCCTATGGCTCCGAGTGATAAGGGTGATAGTAGTCAACAACCATTTGGGAAGTTTAAACTGAACATAGAGTCCATTAAGTTCAATGAAAACATCATCAACAACAATGTGAATGCAGCATCAGGTGTGCCTCCTATTTCTAAATTTTTCAAGAAAGAAAGAAAGTTTACTCCTTTGAATGAATCATTGCATAGTATTATGAATAAGATATTGGAAAAAAATGTGCTTACCCTCCCTCCTATAAGGCAAATAGATCTTGCAAAGATTAATTCACCCTATTTTGATAACAAATCTTTTTGTCAATTTCATCGTCAACCTGGGCATGATACCGAAAAATGTTTTTCTTTAAAGAGTAAAATTCAAGATTTGATTGATAATAATACTATCTCTGTTTCTGGTGTAAATGATAAAGGCAACACATCTATAGCTCCTCCTAACCAAAATCTTAAGATTTTTACTGATCCATTACCTTCTCATACCTCTAATGTGATTGAGACTAATGATTCCTCTTTCTCACCTGATAGTCTTGTGTCTATGACTCCGAATGTAATTAACTTTGTAGAGTAGCAAAAAATCCCTAAAGAACCTTCCATCACATTTGATTCCAGTGAAACTATTAGGGCACCTGATGGTCCTTTATATATAGTTGCAAAAGTCAAGAATAAACCTTTTCGTGGAGTGCTTATTGATCCTTCTTGTATGGTTAATGTCATTACTGAAGAATTTCTTTTTACTTTGCAATTGAATCAAGTGATCTATGACAAAACAAATGTGGTTGTGAAATTATTTGATGCATTTTCTTCTCCTATAGTTGGTTCTATTACATTTCCTATTGAGGTCCATAACAAACCCCTTGATGTGGACTTTTCTATTATCCCATCGTCCGAACAATTTCGTGTGAAGCTAGGCTATCCTTGGCTATCTTCCATGAAAGCTATTGCTTCTCCTATTCACAAGTGTTTGAAATTTCCCCATAATGGTGAAGTTGTTACTGTCAATCATAGTCTCTTTAAACCAGCTGAAAGAACTTCTAGCGTTCCTATTGATTATTTTTGGCCTAAACAATTCCAATCTCTTCCACCACGGAGTGACCATCTTTTCAAATCTTATCAAAAGTGGAAAAAAGATATTATCCTATCTCTAAGTGAACCTAGAACACCCAAACTTGATATTCCTATCGTTCTTGAGAAGGAAGTTCTTCCTTTGAAAGATAAAACTAATGTCTTCCCTCAAGAAGATTCCCAACCCTTCCCTATGAATGTGACTATGCCTATATCTAATAAACTTCCTAAAAGTAGACCTATACCTCCTCGTCATGATGGACTTGGTCTCCTTCCTAAACCAAATATTCCTCCTTTATATGGAGCAGTTCCTCCTCCTTCCTCTTATAGAGAGAAGAGACCTTCCTCTTCTCCTATTATTCAACCTAAGAGACCACAACCTAAACACCCAAGTGATAAGGATGAGAACATTCCTCCTCCTCAATCTTCTCAACTTCCTACTAAGACTAGATGAAATCGTTCTACACGTGAACACCGATGAAAGTGTCGTCTTAGAGCTCGTGCAACTACTTCTCAAACTTTGCAATCCCCAAAAACACCTTCAGCTAGTATTATTCTATTTTCTCCTCAGCCAAAAATTGAGCCAAAATCTCCTAAACATAAGATGCATGATGGTCTTGATCTTGTGCAAGTTAAAGATCCTATTTTTATAAATCTTGATGATGATATAGATGAAAATGTTATTCATGATGAAAATGTTACTCCTCTTTCTTCTGATAGTGAATATGAATATGTTGATGTTGATAACCATTTATCTAACGCATTTTCTAAAGCACTTATCCTAGCTCCTAGACAAGAACAACGTGGCTTGGAACATGAACATAGCCCTTGTTTGGATCTTGTGATAGCTCCATCTGCTGTGTTGGATGTTCCTCCTCTAGCGTGTTTCCTGCCTTCCTGAAATATTGATCAACAAGATCGGGGGGTAGATGATGTGCTGGACTAGTTTCATTAGCATAGCAGACTCTCTCCTCCTCTCTTGATCTCTTTTGTTACTTCTTCTATGTGTTATTCTCATTGTTCTATTTGTTGTCCTTAGTGTTGTTTACTTGAGGACGATGCAAAGCATTGAGATCTCTTTTGGTCTCTCTCATGTTGACTCAAAAGACACATGTGTTCCCTTCTTCTAGGTGACCTTCCTTGATTGGGGAATGAAGAACAATTATGCATACATACATATGATATACATGAATTATCATACAGCATACTGACCCCAAGGAAAGCGAAGTCACCTCTTGCTTTGTGTTTTGTGTCTATTATCCTTGGGTTTATCTCACACTTGGGGGCTAAATCTTTGTGATAATGTGCTCCTTTCCCTTCTCATTTCTTATGTATCACTACCTTAAAGCAATCACCCCCATTGAGGCGTGTGCGATTGCTTTAACGTAGGGGGGAATACACCCCGTTCATATCTCTTCAAGATACTTGAAAATGTCTTGACAAACTTAGCTTTGCCTTGAAAATTTTTGGTATTTTTCTTGCATGACTCATAGTGAGGGAATCTTACTACTGATATTCATGGTTCTCCCTCGTGATCTTCCCTTTTACTTTGTCAATCGAAGTCGTAAGATCCTTAGTCCATTGGGGGCTTGGTGTATCTTGCCTCCTTAACGTGGTGAAAGTTTTTCAATGTTGTTTCCTTGTACTTTACCGGAAGTATGGGCGTACGCTTATACTCCCGCTAAAGTGGGGGCTAAATGTACCATCCTAAAATTGTGACACTTGCAATTTCAACTACATTTGGGTCTTCACGATGGCGGCGCAATGTTGATCTCTTGTTGGGCATTGGGTCTTTAAGTTTGCAATTCAGAAAACAATGCTTCTAGGTCGGCCTAAGGTCAGAAAAATCAGTCTCCTAACCCTAATTGACAAGTATATAAACTACTTTTCCTCTCCTAGAAAGAGAAGAAGGAAGTAAGCAAGAGCAAGACGCGGAAGTGATATTCAAACATTCAAACATTCAAGCATTCAAGCATTCCTTCAAGCAATTGAGCATTCTAAGTCTCCATTCAAGGCTAGGTGTTACATTCAAGACAAGGATTCAACCATTGAAGAGGAGATCACTTACAACATACAACATACAACATCATTACACCTTCGCATGTAAGAATACAAACATTCTTACAACAAGGTATCAGTACTTGTTTACATTACAAACATTTACATTTACAGCATTCTCATTTCTTGGTTAATTCCAAAACCGGGGTTTGACCTAAAGGCAAACCCCTAATCCCTAACCCCCCAATCATCCTCTCTTTTCTATGTGTAGGTTGCAGGTACGCGGCTGTAATTGAAGATCTGGAATCCTTGTGCAGAGACGAACAGATCCCCCTTCGTTTCGCGGATTTTTCAGAGGACCGTGTGCACTCAAGGTGCCATCGTCCCATCAACTTTTGCTCAAATTTTCCGAACAACATCGTCTCGACATTTTACTGCTAATTTCTGGTCCGTAGCTTCATCCTGTGTCTTTGTCTCCATTTATAAGCGAATCTTTCCTACTTTACATGCATTCCTAGTTCAATCATTCTATCTACATTCTTTACAAAAGAGGGTATCCTTGATGTTTTAACCCTTGAAACTCATTTAGAATCCAGTCTTGCATTGTGTGCAATTGGATCTTGTGGGTTTCAACCCCTCTTTTGAATGTAAAGTCTCTCCTAAGTGAAAACTGTCAACCCTAGTGACCTCCTTTCTCTCTCCATGGAGTGGGGGAACACCTAGGGTTCAATTTTCCGCTTTACAATAGTTGTATTGCTTTTGTGGGTGAATATTTTATTTGCATTTTGGTTTGCATGTGTGATTACCCATCTGTCTATTAAATTATTTTACCGGTTTATCTTCAGACTGTTTAAGTGTTTTAGTGCAATATTTTTTGGCATCCTAATTCACCCCCCCTCTTAGTATTCATCAATTGGTATCAGAGCCTACCTTTCTATAAGTTTAACCACTTGGAAAGAGATATGGGGGAATACACCTTGAGAGAACTTACTCAACGGCTCACTCAGTCTGAGCAAGCCTATGATGATCTTATGGTCAAATACAAGGCATCTCAAGCAAAAAGGAGAGAACATGCAGAAAAGCTGACGGAGCTATCTGAAAATAGTTCTGCAGATGAAGTAGACATGGAAGTAATGATAGCAGAAGTAAATAAGTTGAATGATTAAAACTCCAATCTGAGAAAGGAGTTGGAAGGACTGACTATCCGGTTTAGTCAAGAGCTTGAGAACCATAGGAAAGCTAAAGATCTGGTGAAGGACAGAGATCATGAGATCTCCAAGTTGAAACAAGAGATTAGTGCACTCACTGCTCGCCTTCATGAAAGCAAAATGGAAAAAGAAGGAGTACAAGATAAACTGAACATAGCCATATCTGAAAATACAAGCCTAATGGAGACAAATACTGCTATTTCCAAAGAACTCTTTGAGTCAAAGGAAATATTTGCTAAGTTCAACAAGAGCACTATTAAGCTAGAGAAAAAGCTTGAGTCATCTAGACTGGCAAAGAATACCAATGGACTTGGTTTCTCTGGACATGAGGAAGGAGAATCCTCAGGAACAAATGCTGAAGCATCAAAGAAGCAACCAGAATTCAAAGGAAAAGGTAAGCAAAAATTCAAACCTGTTTGCTTTAACTATCTTAAAGAAGGACACACTGCCAATGTATGTAGGAGCAAAGCTTACAATAATTTTCCTTACTTTATTAACAATGTACCTAGATCCAATAAATTCAATGGTCATTGTTATGCATGCAAAAAGTTTGGGCATAGAGCATTTGAATGCAGGTCTGTGATGAATAACACTGGAAGATATCCTCAAAGGACCCAAGGAGTTGGTCCCGAACCTTTTGTAAACCGAAACCACAACCAGTTTAATGTCTTGAATCATCAGCCAAGAAGCGGTGGCCATCAAGTGGCAGCCGGATGGAGAGAAAACTGTTGGATTTGTCATGGTCATGGTCACATTGCTACTACATGTAGAAGGAAGAATGGAAACATGAACAATGGACCCTGGAGAGCACCTGGAATGATTTGCTATCATTGCAACAAATCGGGTCATGCGGTAAGATTCTGTAGAAGTAGAAAGAGTGTATCTGATGATATACCGGTCACTCCGGAAGGAGAAATTGATGTTGAAATAGTTCAAGCGGACATGAACAAAACCTGGAGGAAGAAACCAACAATGTTGGAAGAGGAACCAGTTTCTGCACCTAGTGTGGAAATATTGGAACCGGCAAACTAAGCTTCAAAAGGCTTAGGGGGAGCAAACGGTGAAATGTTTTCGAACCCCCGGTTTACATCGGTTAAAGACCTTAACTAGTATGTGATACCTGTCGCTTGGTAGAAGATCGGAAATGGTAAAAAGGTAAATTAGGGTTTACGCCCTAATAGAGGAGCATTAATGGTGGTAGGTGAGAGACATGTATAAAAACATTTTTCAAATCATTTCTCACTATCTATTTTCAAGTGAAGAAAATTTTTTCAAAGAGAAGAGCGAAGAAAAGGTGATTTGAGCTGAGATTTCAAGAAATTGACAAATCACGAAGGAGATTCAAATTCAAATTGCAAACGGTCAAGTGGAGAACATAAAGCGGTGATTCAGCAACCGACGGAGTGTGGAGTGAAGGAGAACCAGAAGCCCTAAATTCACATTTTAAAGGTATTTCTCGAGTTCTTAAAATATTCTACAATGGCTTCCACATCTCATACCAGTTCTAGTGCATCCATTGAGTTTGAAAGTTTCATTCAAAGGAAGTCAAAGTATAATACCCTATCACAAGTTCTGGTTGGAGTGATAGTAGAAGAGGGAATTTCTGACTATATTGATTGCAAAATTGAAGACCTAGGGTCTCTAGCCATCCACTCCCAACTAGGTCTATTTTGTGGAAAGGATAAGAAAATCAAACTGGAATATAGTATCTTAGAGAAGAAGAAACTCCATAATGTTGTATACTTTCTAGAAGACTTTACAGAGGATCATATTAGGATCATTTTAGGCAGGTTCCATGGTGAAAAGATGTACCTGGAGAGGATGCATGATATCATGCCACAGGCAATTCATGCAGTCACCAGTTTCTGCAACACAGGGAAAGTGTCAGCCCTAAGGACAATAAGCAAAATGGAAATGTCAAGGCTCACCAGTTCAGTGAGCGATTCACGAGGCATGATAGTCAACTCCATCAAGGATGATCTAGTTAAGTATGCCTACATGGTGATAGGCTATCAAACATTCTCTACCAGTAGAATTAACTCTGTATCTACTACAGCAGTAAATGGCACTTACCGGATGATTAAAGAGGATGCATCATTTGACCTGTGCACCAGTATGCAGAGGCAACTCTTGTCCAATCTGAAGTCGATCAAACAGGATAATGCATTGAGATTCAAGTTCAAACAACTATTGGTTGGGTTGTTCTTCTATTTCCAAGACTACTTTCCTAGAGTAGGAGATGTCCAGTGGTCTCTTGACCAACCGGTAACCAAGCAGATCAAGGAAATCATTCAAGCAATCAAAACTGGTTACCCTGATGTGCTGAACAAGTATTTTGATGAGTTTAGATGGAAAATGAGTCAAAGGATGAGGATTTCAGGTGACATCGTCAAGAAATATGAAGATGACATTTGTTTCACCATCCAGGTGGACAAATGCTTAATGGAGGTTGTTGAGCCTAGAATGGAAGAAGTGGAGTCAATGGGCTATGAGGTGATGTACGATATGCTGGAAGGGTATGCCTCAACCCCTATTACCTCACCTCTTGATCCTAAGGCAAAGAGGACCAGAACCTAACTAGAAAGGATTGCACAGGTCGAGGAACCCTCTGTTAAGAAAGGAAAAGAACCGATAGCAAAGAAGGCAAAGGCAGTGCCTGCAGCATCGGCACCGACTACTACTGCAACTCCAAGAGTGACCAAGCAGTCACCTGCAAAGAAGAAACCAGAAGTGGCACCGGCAAAAGTCTTTGAAAGAAAAAGGAAGACTAAGTCAAATGAACTGGAATCTGAAGAGACTGAGTCTGAGGAGATGCCAAAGAAGGCTAGATAGACAAAGAAGATGAAGAAGAATGAACCTGTTGTCTTCAAAATCTGATTCCCTTTAACATCCTCAAATTAATATGGTTTAAAGCTTGGTACAAGAGAGATATCAAAGATAAGGAAATTTTCAAGGCAACATATGACAAGTTTTGGATAGACCTTCTACACTTTGGGCTTCCTCAGAGCCCAGGTGGGTATACCTTTGTGAATTAAATTCACACTTTCGAACATAAACCCACAGGAAATCAGTCCAGAAAACCAGTGGATTTATTCACTCTGAAATTAACTGAAAACAAAGGATGGAAATTGTATTTAAATTCAGCATTTCGATCAACAAAGCATGCAATAAACAACTTCAATTAATACCAGTGCCTTATCCAAGGTCACAGAGTCATCTAAACTTCAAATAAACCCCTTAAACAATACGTCTTTATACTTCCCGTCAGCTTGGTTTTTTTATTAATCTTTATATATGCCTGACACATACAAGAATCCAATCATTCCAAACTAAGCTATGGTCCTCAAAATTCTAAGGTCCTCCCAAAGAATTTACTGGTATGAGTGATCCCGCATATTTAATTTCCCTCCTAAAGAGAAAAGCTAATAAACACTTATACTAAAATTGCTTTGCAATTCCATTTAAACAGAATAACCCTGGATTATTCAGAATGAAAACAGTAAATAAATTTGTGAACAAACTTGAAGACAACACAAAGCTTTACTCAAAACTGATGGCCTGTATATTGATATTCAGTTCAAAGAGTATTACAATAAATTCTGATTCTCCATTAGACTTAGAAAAGCTCAGATAAATTTCTACAGTGTTTTCTTACAAAATTTTGTGATCCCCTTTCCTCTAGTCCTGGTATCCATTTATAACGACATGGATGCACAAAGCTTCGGACCTTTCAAGGAGAGTTTGTTACAATCATTTCTTTTCAAAAATTAAGAGATTACAAGTTTTCCGCAAAAAACAGTTACAAGCTCTTTTCAGCCTCTGCAGTTTGTTCAATAGGCTATTTGGTTGCAACCTCTTCTGTCTTTTCAGGGGCGCTCTCCAACTATTCCGGATCATGGGTGGCATACTTAATTTCCCACTCACCATATATCTCTTCTGTCGGCCATGAAAAATTAATCACATCATCTTTATTTTTAGTCAACCTTTTCCAAGAATTCCTCAGTTTGTTGACTTCTGAATTAAGAAAACCATAATGTGACTTAATTTTTTCTATCTCTTGTATTGTCACGAAAAAGAAAGAAGTATCATCAAGATCAATGATTCCTTTGACTCTTGCTGACAATTTGGCTTCTATCTCCTTAAGCCATATCTGCTTGTCTTTTAACTGATCCGGATTAGCAAAAACTCCTAGGAGCAACTCACAAACTTGATCAGTGTATTTCTTCTTAAGCAATTTAACCCTTCTATCCACATTACCCGCCTCTGTTGCCAATTGCATTAAGACCTTAGTGACATCAGAAGTGGATTTGATAATGGGATTAGCTCTTGCTTCATCACAGGATACACACATGAACTCTAGATCCTGCTCTCTAGGTCTCCATCTGTCAAAAATGGGTGTCAAAATTGCCTTATCTCTTCTCAGCTCATTCCATATCTCCATAATTTTTCCCACATTGTTGTAAAGCAATGAGGCATTTATCGTATCTGCAAAACTAGAGATTGTGGCCCTTACCTTTTCCTCATATTTCCCTGCATATAAGGCCTGAGCCTGCTTCAGGTTTTCTAGTTCTTGGGGTGTGATCTCAATCATTTGAGAGGTGGAGGGTGCTGGAGATGGTGGAAATTCAATAATAGGGCTAGTAGGCAGAGGTCTTGCAGGAGAAGAGGAAATCATCAATGTTGAAGACTCACCTTGTTGGTGCTATCCCATCAACTAGCTTTGCAATTTGGCAATGATGCTATCTTTTCCTCTTACCTCCTCCTTGGCACTGTTATAGGCCTTTAAAACTGTTTCCAACTTAATTTGGAGGGCCTCCTTCTCTTTGGCTTCCTTCTCCACCACTGCAACACTGAATTTTGCAGTTTCTAACACAGTACTTGCAGCCTCTACTACCCCTGTACTCTGCACTCTTTTTACCATCATTCCACCAAGGTAACTTGACCCTGGGGTGTCTTTGCCTTTCTTGCTCTCATTTCTCTTAAGAGACCACATGACTAGTGCAGCATTATCCTTATTGAAGGTAACCCCTTCCATGGGTTTGGTCTCATTCCTTACTGCATCTAGCACTAGGGCATCAGCAATATCCCACTCTAGCAAGATAAGCACTCCAGCTTGTGCTACTAGATCTCTTCCCTGCTCAGGAGTGATGGTTTTGAATTCTTCCATCATCTCCTGTTTTATTTCTTCCTCCACTGAGGCTGGATCTTTATTAGGCTGTTCAGCCTTTCTTGTCTCACATCTAGCATTATATCTATCTATATGCTGTTTCCAAATGAATTGCATAAATGCTTCCAATGTGACAAAGTTGTCATCAGCTAAAAAGGCACTAATTGCCTTTTTTATCTCTAGATCCCACTCTTGGCCTTTGAGATCAGTGGAGGTAATATCCATTTCAGCATCAATGGGCTCTTCTGGCATCCCTTCCTCCACTTCATCATAGGTGTATGCAATTTCCCCTAAGCTTCCCAACTGTAAGAGGTGTTTAGCCGCTGCTTGTTCATCTCCTATATGGATAGGGGATTGGGATGGGGAATATAAGGGTGTATCTGATTGCACTTCCTTCCCCACCCTTTGCCTTTTTGGGCTGTCTTGGATGTCAATGACATCTTGTATCTTCCTCTTTCCTTTGGATGTAGAGGGCTCCCTTGTTATAGGCACCAACACACTGTAACCTGATTTCTTATGCAATGTGTAATCACCAGGAGGAATTGCCTTGCTGAAAGTTGACCTGCTTAGGATTACTCTGGCCTTTTCAGGGTTGCTTTTAATCACAGCTTCCCTCTTCTCCTTTAGTGTTTGCATTACATCTTCAAAGCAAACAATCAAAAACTTTATTTTTTCTTCCAATGGGAAGAAGCTAGACAATGGTTCATAGCTAGCATCAAATTGATGCACAAAATCCAAGGCTTTCTTGTAAGCCACCCACTTTTCTTTCCTTAATTCCTGCTCATCTAAATCAAATTCATTTCTGATGAGGTCTTCAGGAAATTGGAATTGATGAGGCCTACCTCTGCATGCTACCTTCTTCCTGAACACACCATTGAAGAAGTCCTCTGGATCAACACACCTGAACACTGCAGTAGATAAATGGTAAGGTTTGAGGAAATCCTCAAAACAATTCCAGCCTCCATTTGTTATTATGAATTGGTGGGCTATGGTAGCTGGAGGGAAAATAGTCCCTTTGCCTCTGCCTGTTAACTCTGCCTCTTGTAGGCCACCAATTTGCCTAAGGATCTTCGCTATTCCCACTTTGAGAGGGACCTGGTAAGGTAACAAAAATGGAGTACCCCTGAAACCAAAAACTCTGAAAACTGTGGAGACTGGATATAAATAAATGTCGCCCTAGTTATGAACAATCTTGATGTTCTCTGCGAATTCTTTTGGCCTTATGAATTTCAGAAGAACCTTGGGGACTCTTGGGTTATCAGAGCATAAGAGAGTTCTTATTTTGGATGCAAAATATTTGTCAAACTTCAAAAAACTAGCATCCTCTCTGTCCCATGACAACACAGTACTCCATAATTGTACTGGCATTTTTTCTCCTTCCTTTTCCTTAACCAGGTCTAGTCCACTGGCAAAATAATCACCACCTTTGAAGAGAAAAAGGTTCATTAAGAGTGAATACCATCTGAAAGGTCTGTCCACCTTTCCATTCTTTATTCCTATCAAGCCTCCATGGACAGCATCGGCGATGAAGGAGGCATAATCAAATGTGATAGCAAGAGAAGGATTCAAAATCTGGGCGATGATTAGCAAGTAATGATTTGGCATATTTGCTTCAGCATCTTCTCCTAGGACTTGACAAAGTGCCCAATACATTCCTTTAGCCCTCAGGGTAAACATACTCAATGAGAAGGGCTCTTGTGTATTGGGTCCTACAACTGCTAACCCTCCTATTTTCACAAAAAGCTCCTTGAGAGGCTCATTCCTGAGATGACTTCTCTTTGCACTGTAAACTTGGGCTAATGATGTGAAATTTATGAGTTCTAGGAAGTTTGTGAAATCATTAAGCCCAAATGTTGTCCTTAATTCTTCAGCATTAATTTCCACAAGGGTTTTCTCATTTACATCTTGGATGCATCTTGTGACTGGATCATAATTCAATGCCATTTGGGTTAGCAGGTCTGTATCCATGAATACCCCTGGGACCACTAATTTCCCAACATCTAGTTCCTAGATACTGTTTTGAGGGGTAGGATAATTTCTCATTCCAAATCCGACTTTAAACAACCCCAACCCGGACAGTCTCACCTGTGGGTCTCTCAGCCAATTACCCTTGTCATACAATCTGTCTCCTATCTTCAGACGGGGAGCCCTGGGCACTAACTCTTTGGCCTTTGATGCTTGATTGGTTGACAACGTCAACTGTTCTAAAAAATCATCACATAAACTTCTTTCCAAATAATTAACCTTGCCGAAAAATTCCCTTTTAGGAGCCATTTTGAAGATGCAAGAAAATGAATATCACTCTAAAACAATCCTGCAATAGAAGAATTATCTTACTTAGAACATCACACAAGAATTGCTACAAAAATATAAGAGAACCTGATCTTTGCTTGAAGGAATTTTTTTCTGCAACTGAACCGTCTTGCTCTGGATATGAAGGAGATAACTCTGCATCTTCTCTTCTGCAAAATCTTTTAAAAGTAATCTTCGCTTGGTAGTTAGGAAATCAAATATTTGTACTCGGGCCTTAACTGTAACATTGATTCTGCATGCTCCGGCCGTCCCTTCGAAATTGAATTCATATGAGAATTCATATTTTTCGCTCCAACAGGTCACAACATTCCTGCAAGTGTTCCATTTTTCTCTTTCACAACTTCGCGAAGCATAACCATAGAGCAACTTAGTCATGCAAAATAACGCCAACCGTTCGATCAAAAGAAACTTGATCGAACATTAGATTAGCTGACGGCTTTTAACCTTTTTCTGGGTCCCACTTTTTTATTGGCTGCATAATACCACGTGGCATGGAATCATTGGCCTTGAAATTCCCTTCACATTCTACTTGATACTGGCCACGTGTCTTTCTTTTATACCGACATTTCCACCTTGGCGGGCCCACACTTTCTTCTTTGACCACGTATCATCATGACACGTGGATAGTTCTTGTTCATTCTCTCTATTTCACGGGTATAAAGAGTGAGCACTTTACCCTTGTGAAATAGCGTCGGCCATTGGATCATCTCTGAAGCTGATCGATATTTAATCCTTTGAAAAGGCTCTCAGGAATGGTGGGCCTGCTGACTCGTCATGAACACCTGGCATCCAGTCACCTGCGGCGCTGATTTGTCACTCTGTCATTCGCCAGAAGGAAACCACATGGCTCCAGGTGTTATTAACAGCTGTACCTACCAGGTCATATCCACCTGCGGCCTAACTCACCTCTAGGGCCCGCATTTTAACCTTTAACCCGGATCTACTGACTGTTGTGATTTGTGCCACGTGCCACCATTTTACTTGCCGCTAACAACCAGCTGGATCATCTATGTGGCATGACATGTGGTTTTTGCTATTTCGTGGGATATAAACTATGCGCAACTTCGCCTAGCGAAATAGCGTGAGCCGTAGATCCATCCGCGAGATGCGCATTAGTTACTGGGCCCGCTAACTTTAGAAGAAAAGCATACAAGGCATAAATTTTTTCAAATAATCAACGTAACCGCCTAGGCAAATAACAAGGGGGGACACTTCCTACGACCTCACGACCCATAACTTAAGTGAATAAAGTAACGACAAATTAGAAACCAGAGGGTTTAAAACAAATAAGATAGGATCTAAAAATCAAAAACCCTTAAACCCCTAAGGTCTAGAACAAGGTTGAAGCACTTGGATTTACACCCTATTCGAAAAATTCAAAAAACCATAGCCAATCATGGGAAAAGAAAAACCCAATTTTAATCAGTGATAACAGAACCGGCAGCGTCTGCACTTGTAAATATTGATATCTCCTCATATAAACCTTTGACATATTGTCAAAGAACAATAAAGAATATTAGGAGAAAATTACTTCATAACTTTGTAGATTATTATGATGATTTTAGTGATGAGGAGAAAGAAGAAGTACTACAAGAAATTATTATTTATTTGTGTAAGAATGATCGGTCACCATCAGAGATTAAATCTCAGACACCAGATTCCTTATATAAGGCATTAGATAATAAATAGCACATTGCCATAGAAAAAGAATAGGAGATTAGGGAGAAAGTCTTTGCACAGTACTTTCCCAACCTCTCAAACTTAGAATTATTTGATGTTTTGGACCAAAATAAAGGACTCTTCTTCACAAGGAGAAGAAGACTCTGGCTATTAGAGGAAAGAGTTGATGATGTTGAAAAAGACACTCATCAGTATATGGATCATGCTATCCATGCTCATAAAGCACGTATGGCCAACCTACAAGCGGAAAAAGAATTGGTTATATCCAAACCGGATGAAGTTTTTGATGAAGAAGGAAACCCAGTTGAAGAACCAATCGACACTATTGATGTCGATGCCCTGGACGTAGAAGATGTCACTCATTACATACCTTTTGAGGGAATGAGACAGGTGCAATAGGCCGAACAGGGTAGTGAGCAAGCCAAGGATAGACAAGAAGCGACTAAGGAACAAGCAGAGAAGAAGAAGAGGGATGAAGATGAGAAAAAGCGGAAAGAGGAAGAGAAGAGAAAAGAGGAAGAGGAGAAAAGAAAAGATGAAGAGAAAAAGAAGCAAAGAGATGAGAGGAAAAAGAAAGAAGAAGAGGATAAGGAAGAAAAGAAGAAAAAGGAAGAGGAAAAGAAGAAGAAGGAAGAGGAAGATAAAGAAAAGGAAAAGTGAAAGGAAGAAGAAAAGAAGAAGAAGGAAGATGAAGAGAAAGAAGAGGAGAAGAGGAAGGAAGCTGAGAGGAAAAAGAAAGAAGAGGAAGACAAGGAACAAGAAAAGAAGAAGGAAGCAGAGAAAAGGAAGAAGGAAGAAGAAGACAAGGCAGCAGAGAAAAGCAAAGCAGAGAAAAAGAAAGTGGAAGAGGACAAGACAGAGGAAGTGGTGAAGAACACATAGATGGAGACTCCAAAGGCAACCGGGAGTCAAGCCAAACCGGCTGATATCACCAGTCCTACCGATCTCCAGTCTGCAAGTGAATTGGAGCTAATGCAAAGCATCAAGGTTGCTCAAGAGTGCCTTGAAATCATTCGAAGGAAAAAGGAGCAAGATATAATTCAAGCAGCTGTAGACACCCTTACCGGTTTGATCCTCCCCGGTACCAATCTTCCCAACACTGAATCACCACTACAAAAGATTAAGCTACTATGTATAGTAGTGGATGATCAGGTGCAGAGCCTGGAAGAAGCAGCTGAGGCAAATGTCAAGAAAGAGCATCAAAAGGTTCTTAACATTGCTCTGGTGAAGAAGTTGAATGAACTCTGGTCTGAACTGCTGAAAGACCAAAAGGATATAAGGGACGCTTTCGATGAGGGAAATCTTCTACTAAGCAAAATCTATCAACCCCATCTATTCTATGATGATGTACTAGCTCATAAGCAAGAGCTTCAAACAGACTTATAGTCTTACTTGAGCACATTTAAGCCACCTTATGATTCCTTTGCAACTTATGGGCAAATCGTTCACCAGTTTCAGATCCAGTCAGCCAAAATGGAGCAAGAGATCAGTACACGGTCTAGAGATTTGTAGGAGCTACAACTAGTTTTATTTCCACGCCTGCAAATTCTTCAGAAGTGTTATCTGAACCTTGATGCCTTGACAGTTACACAGGAGATGAGCATAGTTGATGCCATGGAAGAATGGGTCTCCCAGATGCAAACAGAGAAAGAAGTGGCCACCTCCCTACTTGAGTCCTGGTCTCTATCAATGAAACAATTTTTGCAGGACTATAAATCAGTTTTTGACAAGTATTATTCTTTGTTGTCATAAACTTTTATTATTTTAATATCAAATGGAAACAGGGTTGTTCAGCGGTACTTTGTCATTGTTGGCAAAGGGGGATAAGTACTCTATCTATTTTGGAGAAGTATAGGGGAGAAGTATCTGGCTTTAAAATTTTTGCTATATGCTTTGATATATGTTATATGCTCTGATATCTCAAAGTTTATGCTCTGTATGCAAAATTGCTATATATTATACTGATTAAGGGATAGTGTATATGCTTAGGGGGAGCAATTTTGTTAATGGCATGTTTTTGGTGTAAAACACTTAGATGTCAAAATTTTATTTTCTTGAGTGTTGCCATCAATGCCAAAGGGGGAGATTATTGGCATTTTTGATGTTTATATTGTGATTGTCATTGATGGACACACACTTGCATTGAGATCCCCTTTATATGTATGAGCTAGAGCTTAATCGGTATCTGTTCCAACCGGTATGTTGTATTCTCATCTTTAGACTATTGGTGATTTTGTAGAATGTGTTTCCTAGTCTGAAGCGGCATGTCGACCCCAAGCGGTTCATAGATCTCAAGCAGTATGAGGGAGCAAAGCGGCATAACACATTCTTACCAGTCTTCATTTTTGTCAAACTGGCAACCAGTATTTTGTATGAACTGGTAATACTCTATGTTGAGTTACCAACCGACATTTTGTGATGAGTTACTAATCCACCGATTGTTTGACGGTGCTGACACACTGGCGGTGCTTCTTGTGTCGTGTTACTGAGTATGTCTAGATTCATTGAACCTAGGAAATTGAAATGTAATCCTATTGGACTGACATGAAATCAGACTCCTTTAAAAGGACATCATGTCTAGGGTTTTAGGTTGTTGCTGTAAGGGTTTATGTTGTGACTAAGGTTTAAGGTTGTTGAGGAGTTGAAAAGAATATGAATGTGTAGAAGACTGAAGTAATGCAGGAGTGCATTAAGAATGAGCTATCAAGGATCTAACCGAGTAGTCTGTGCTATTAGATAGATCAAACACTTGTTGATTACTCACATCTTTGACAAGTCTGTAGCCCTTAATCGGGTAGGCCAAAAAGCCTTTTGTAAAATCCTCTAACAAGGTGGTTCACCTCTGTGAATCTAAAATCCTCTAGCAAGGTAGTCCTTGATCGGACTTATCTCCTAACAGAGATTGAGTTTCCTAACAGGATCTGTTCTAGTGAAGAACATTGTAAGATCTTAACCGGTCTGACCTTAACTGGTCTGGTTTCTATTTCGCAGATAGTGACTTGTGAGTTCCATCTCACCGTGGTTTTTCCCATTTGGGTTTCCACATCAAATATCTTGTGTTATGGTTGTATTGCTTTTTTGGGTGAACGCTTTATTTGCATTTTGGTTTGCATGTGTGATAAACGGTTTGTTTGTTAAATTGTTTTACCGGTTTATCTTCAGACTGTTTAAGTGTTTTAGTGCAGTGTTTTTTGGCATATTAATTCACCCCCCCTCTTAGTATTCATCAATTACTTCATCAAAGGGAAGAGGTACAGGCTCATCTTGGACCTATTTCAGGAGAGCAGAGAGTTGGGCTAGAGGATGCAAAAGACACCACCTCATTCACCAAAATGGGATTCCCCAGCTGTGGCAGGAAAGCTCTATCCTATTGCAAATTTTTGACCTGCTGCAATACTTGTTCAATCCCTAACATAGAATCATCTGCAAGGAAAGGAGAAGGTAAGCCCAAAGAAATGAACTTCTTTAAATGTCATCTGATGTCTGGAACTCAAAATTACAAAGGTGCCAGAGCAGCTGAAACCTGCATGACTATCCTGTGTCGGTTTATGAAAACATTAGTCTTTTTGATCAATTGTCAGCAGTCTGCAATCCCTTTCTCCCTAAGTTCCTCATCCTGAGTAGAATATAGCAACTGAATAAGATTTTGGGCTACTAGGAACTTAGGCCCGATGACAAGCATAGAACTATTAATAAGAGCATTGGCTTCAGCACAGAGGGATTGTGCATCACTAAGAAATCTTAACACCAGCTGCAGGGATGGGCAATACTATTTTACCTTTTCCCAATGAGAAACATATAGTTCTGTCAGCATGATAGAGAAATCTGGAGCAATTTGCTATGGAGGTGGAAGGCTCAGTAATCGAGATATTTCATTATCTTTCACCATCATCTCCTGCTGGAGTTAGTTGCATTTTCTTTGTTCAATGGCCACTTGATTCTCCAAGGCTAGGATCTTTGCCTCTCCAGTCCTAACGGCCTGCTGCAACTGCAATGCACAATCCTGCTCCTGTCATAGAAGAGTCTCCAAATCTGATACGCACTCACTGGATTGTCTAAGGCTAGTCTCTCTCTCTTTCAGCTCTGCCTCAAAATTTGTCTTTACTTCTGACCATGATACTTGGGCTTCACTTAGTTGACAGGCATAATCCTCTTTGAGAATGATTTCTTTGCAAAACTGCATCTGGACCTGCGTGACATACTTGGAGGCAGCCTTGAACCGTTGTATTTTTGTGTCCTTCTATTGTAATTCCTTTAGAGCCACATTTCTTGTCGCTTCTTGACTTTTTAGATGAGAACTTACATTGTTAAGAGCTGACTATAACTTCCCTTTCTCTAAATTAGCCTGAGTTAGCAGACCTTGTAGACAATTGATCTTTAAGCCCCAATCCTTATCTTCCTTCCTTTGTTGGGTAAGGGAATCATGGAGACTAACATTCTCTCCTTGCAGCTTTTCCAAATGATGGCTTTTCTTAATAAAGTCTGTGGATACCGCTTTGGAAGTCTCCTCCATCATTCTAACCTTGTCAAACGTTGTGGCTCTTTGGAGACTAACGTTTATGGCCTGTAGTGTGTAGTCATCAGGTCTCATCTAAGATTATCACTTGTCAACCTTGGAAACTAGATTTGCAAAGTAGAAGAAATCCCTTTGCTCACTGAAATGTGTTTGTAAATGAGGTTGGGCGTGACGAGCACCTTCCTTCTCCTTTCACTTGCTGGTCTTACTCAAGCTTGTGGTTCCATCATAAACAACCTGCTGCTGGAACTCATCTGGATGATCGATGACTTGAACTGCAAAAGCTACACTAGGAGGGACTGCAAAAGGGAAATGCAAAAAAAAGGGGCAGCAAAAGAAGGTTGGATGGGATGGGTTACAGCTAGTGGGGAAAATAATGGGACAAAAGGGGAACCACTAATGGGAAAGGGTTGGAAGACGCTGTGCCCATAGCCTGGGGAGATGACTCTTCAAAACCTAGCCTACACGATACATGGACTGCTTCTAATGCAGGCGATTGAAAAGCTACGGATATGGAAACCACATCTGGGAACAGGACAAAAGTCTATACGAGCACATCTTGGGGATTAACCGGCATAACCATCGGGGCTAAACTGAGAGCAATAAGGACTGAGGTTTGCATCATAGTCATGGGGGTAGTTTAAAGAACATCTGGAGCTTGAGAAAAAGGGAAAAGAGAGTGTACTTGAGCAGTAGAAGGATGCGGCATCTGAAGATCTGAAGATGTTTCCGTCAATGTATTAGGTGGGATCCCTCCTGACACGCTGGGATATGGCTTCTTCTTTGGAGGACTCTCAAAGGACTGCTTCTCGGACCACCTCTTACTAGCCTGCGAATGAGGCCTGCGAGTTGCGCTATCTAAAGGAGGAAGAATTTGTGGCTCTGGTTCCTGCCCTTCGATATTTATAATCCCAAACTCCTCTTGGGCAGCTATCTTGGGAGATGAGTCTCTGCATGAGGAACTGTCACCTGTCTCATTGTCAGATTTATTTACTTTACCCCATTCTTGTTCAAAATGCTCATCTAGGGATACATTCTCGAGGCTGGCTCTAAGCTGATTTACCTCTTGACGATAAAACCAAAAATCTTCTTTTCTTTCTAGACCAGGATAAAGTCTTGATGTTTTCCAACAATGCCTGAGGAATAGGCTTCGCAGGGTTGAACCTTTATCCTGGAGAATAAAACTTTAACCATGAAGGGCGTTCCAAAATAGAAAAATCATCAGGGCCCACATATTTGCTAGGGTCATCAACCCAGAGATTTGTGCACTTAGTCCATAAGTTCTGAGGTTCATGCCTCACGGCATTTTTCCTTTTGCTTAAGTAGCCATCAAGGTCGTAATTCCAAGAATCATTAATTACTACAAAACCCAGCTGCACCAATTCTGAAGTCAGGGTTTCCTTAGCTACTTTTCTTCTTACTAGAGTAATTGGGCCAATGGCCTTGTTATCTTTAGTGATGGAGGTATCATGCTTTCCAGTGCCAATTGCTTGCTCAATTCTTGCCAACTGCCTTACCATTTCCAGAGCTAGGGTTCGGTCAATTACTTAAGTGGGTAGCCGGAAAGGTTCCTCGAAGAACCCATGCACACGGATGAAAGAAAAATCAGGGCCCACAAACCAATCGCAAGGAGGGCGTTCATTCTGCATACAGTTCATCTGAATTTAGGAGAAATGAGCTAAAAGTTCATCGAGAATCACTCCAAATTCTTTGAGCACAGGAGACATGAACAAATCTAAAAATAGGTAGGTATCATAAGAGGCCAACAACAGAGGTATCTAACAAGACACCGGCATTACATTTCTTGACTCATCATAAGTAGCCAAGTGCATGAACTATGTGAAGAAAGCTTCATTTTGATGCAAAAGCAAGTGTACCAATACTGAAGAAAATCTGAAGCATCGCAACTGTTGGAACTCAGATAATTTCTTAACGATGGCCTTAGCGATTGTCATAGAGAAGTCGAAATGGAAAGAGTCTCTTTGCTTCCTATATTTGAAAAGAAAACCCATCATGGAAGTTGTGATATCCTGGTCATTATCATGACCACACAACCATGCCAAGGTAGATGAGATATCCTTGAGGTCATATTGCTTTAGGTTGCTGTAGGACAAAGGGAACTTTGGAAGTCTAGCTGACAAGCTCCGATTGAGGGCACTTTGACAGAAAGACAAAGCATCTCTCCTGGTACTCCAGAACTCCTCCATGGATTTTTCTGAGAAGACCTCTGTATTTACAAAGATTGGGAAGCATAGCATTTCCCTAATAGCTTCTAGAGATATGGTCAATTTCAGGTGAGAGCCACTAACGGAGCACGAAGTGGGATGAAAAGCCTTTGCACAAGCAGCCACGAGCTCAGCGCAGTATGGAACTGCGAAAACCTAAGATTGAGGAGCACCACTTTTCCAGAAATGCACTGTTACAGAATGAGGATCATTTATGTGATGTAGCATCCTCGAGCAAGCAACCTCTCTAAGGTTTTTAGGCTGTCTTCGGACCTCAGGCTCGTAGATATTTTCTAAAGAATCTGTTGTCTTCAAAATCTTATTCCCTTTAACATCCTTAAAATAATATGATTAAACTCAGTGCAGAAGAGACATCAAAGATAAGGAAATTCTCAAGACAACATATGACAAGGTTTGATTGAACCTTCTACACTTCAGACTTACTCAGAGCCCAAGTGGCTATACCTTTGTGAATTGAATTCACACTTTCAAACATAAACCCACAACAAACCAGTCCAGAAAACCAGTGGATCTATTCACCTTGAAATCAACTGAAAACAAAGAATGGAAACTATACTTAAATTCAGCATTTCGATCAACAAAACATGCAATAAACCACTTCAATCAATACCAGTGCCTTATCCAAGGTCACAGAGTCATCTAAACTCAGATGATACTCCTCAAACAAAACATCTTTATGCGTCCCATTGGCTTGGTTTCTATTAGTCCTTATATATGCCTGACACCTACAAGAATTTATGCATTCCAAATTAAGCTATGATCATAAAAATTCAAAGTCTCTTCCAAAGAGTTTGCTGGTATGAGTGATCCCCGCATCTTTAATTTCCCTCCTAAAGAGAAAAGCTAATGAACACTTCTACTAAAATTGCTTTGCAATTCCATTCAAACAGAACAACCCTGGATTATTCAGAATGAAAATAGTAAACAAATTGTCAACACACTTGAAGACAACACAAAGCTTCACTCAAAACTGATGGTCTGTATATTGATATTTAGTTCAAGAAATATTACAAGAAATTTTGAGTATTCCCCATTAGACTTAGAAAAGCTCAGATAAATTTCTGTAGCATATTCTTACAATTCTTTGCGATCCCTCTTCTTCTAGCCCTGGTATCCATTTATAACAACATGGATGCACAAAGCTTTGGACTTCTCGAGGAGAGTTTGTTACAATCATTTCTTTCAAAATAAAGAGGTTACAAACTTTTCACAAAATAGTTACAAGCTCTTTTCGGCCTCTGCAGTTTCTTTGATAAGTTGTTCAGTTGCAACCTCTTCTATCTTTTCAGGGGCACTCTCCAACTGTTCCGGATCATGGGTGGCATATTTAGTTGTCCACTCACCATACACCTCTTTTGTCAGCCATGAGAAATTAATCACATTATCCTTGGTCTTAGTCAACCTTTTCCAAGAATTTCTCATTTTGTTGACTACTGAATTGAGAAAACCATAATGTGACTTAATTTTCTCTATCTCTTGTATTGTCAAAACAAAGAAAGAAGCATAATCTAGATCAATAATTCCTTTAACTCTTGCTGCCAATTTACTTTCTATCTGCTTAAGCCATATTTGTTTGTCCTTTAATTGATCCGGGCTAGCAAAAACTCTTGGGAGCAACTCAAAAACTTGATCAGTTTACTCCTTTTTGCACAAACTAACCTTCCTATCCACATTATCTACCTCTGCTGCTAATTGTACTAAGACTTTAGCGACATCAAAAGTGGATTTGATGATGGGATTGGCCCTTGCTTCATTGCAGGATACACACATAAACTCTAAATCTTGCTCCCTAGGCCTGCATTTGTCAAAAATAGGTGTCAAAATGGCCTTGTCTCTCCTGAGCTCATTCCATATATCCATAATTTTACCTACATTGTTGTAGAGAAATGAGGCATTTATTGTATCTGCAAAACTAGAAATTGTAGCCCTTACTCTCTCCTCATACTTCTTTGCATATAAGGCCTGAGCCTGTTTCAAGTTTTCTAATTCTCGAGGAGTAATTTCAACCATTTGAGAACTGGAGGGTGCTGGAGATGGTGGAAACTCAATGATAGGGCTAGTAGGTGGAGGTCTTGCAGGAGAAGAGGAGATCATCAGTGTTGAAGACTCACCTTGATGGTATTGTCCAGTCAACTGGCTCTGCAACTTGGCAATGATGCTATCCTTACCTCTTACCTCCTCCTTGGCATTGTTATAGGCCTTCAAAACTATTTCCAACTTAACTTGGAGGGTCTCTTTCTCTTTGGCTTCCTTCTCTGCTACTGCAACACTAAATTTTGCAGTCTCTAACATAGTGCTAGAAGCCTCCACTGCCCCTGTACTTTGCACTCTCTTCACCATCATCCCACCAAGGTAACTTGACCCTAGGGTGTCTTTGTTTTTCTTACGCTCATTTCTCTTGAGAGACCACATTACAAGTGCAGCATTATCCTTATTGAAAGTAATTCCCTCCATGGGTTTAGTCTATTTTCTCACTGCATCTAGTACCAGGGTTTCTGCTATATCCCATTCGGGTAAAATAAGCACTCCAGCTTGTGCTACCATATCTCTTCCCTGCTCACGGGTGATGGTTTTGAATTCTTCCATCATCTCTTGCTTTATTTCCTCTTCTACCAAGGTTAGATCTTTATTGGACTGCTCAACCTTTCTCTTTTCACATCTAGCATTATATTTATTTATATGTTGTTTGCATATAAACTGCTTAAATGCTTCTGATGTGACAAAATTGTTATCGGCTAAGAAGGCATTACTTGCCTGCTTTATCTCAGGATCCCACTCCTGGCTTTTAAGTTCAGTGGTAGTGATATCCATTTCAGCAGCAATGGGTTCTTCTGGCATTCCTTCCTCCACTTCATCATAAGTGTAGGCAATTTCCCCTAGACTACTTAACTGTAGGAGTTGCTCAACTACTGCTTGCTCATTTCCTATATGGACAGGGGATTGGGATGGGGAATACAAAGGTGTATCTGATTGTACTTCTTTCCCCACCCTTTTCTTCTTTGGGCTTTCTTGGATTTCAATGACATCTTGTATCTTCCTCTTTCCTTTGGAGCTAGAGGGCTCCCCTGTTGTAGGCATCAACACACTATAACTGGATTTCTTATGCAGTGTATAATCACGAGGAGGGATTTCTTTGTTGGAAGCTGACCTACTTAGGATCATTCTTGCCTTCTGAGGGTTTCTTTTGATTATAGCTTCCCTCTTCTCCTATAGTGTCTGCATCACATCTTCAAAGAAAACAATCAAAAACTTTATTTTCTCCTCCAGTGGGAAAAAGCTAGACAATGGGTCATAGCTGGCATCAAACTGATGCACAAAATCTAAGGTTTTCTTATAAGCCACCCACTTCTCTTTCCTTAGCTCCTGCTCATCTAGATCAAACTCATTTCTGATGAGGTCTTCCAGAAACTGAAATTGATGAGGCCTACCTCTACATGTTGCCTTCTTTCTAAACATGCCGTTGAAGAAGTCTTCTGAATCAGCACACCAAGACACTACAGTGGACAAATGATAAGGCTTGAGGAAATCCTCAAAGCAATTCCAACCTCCCTTTGTTATTACAAATTGGTGGGCTATGGTATCTGCAGGGAAAATAGTCCCTTTACACCTGCCTATCAACTCTGCTTCTTGTAAGCCACCAATTTGTCTAAGGATCTCTACGACTCCCACTTTGAGAGGAGCTTGGTAAGGGAGCAAAAATGGGTGCCTCTAAAACTAAACACTCTGAAAACTGTGGAGACTAGATACAAGTAAATGTCACCCCAGTTATGGACAATTTTTATGTTCTCTGTGAATTCTTTTGGTCTTATGAATTCCAGAAGAACTTTGGGGATTCTTGGGTTCTCAGAGCAGAGGAGAGTCTTTATCTTGGATGCAAAATATTTATCAAACTTCAAAAAACTGACATCCTCTCTATCCCATGACAACACAGTACTCCATAATTGTACCGACATTTTTTCTCCTTCTTTCTCCTTAACAAGGTCCAGTCCACTGGCAAAGTAATCACCACCTTTGAAAAGAAAAAGATGCATCAGGAGTGAGTACCATCCGAAAGGCCTATCCACCTTTCCATTCTTGATTCCTATTAACCCTCCATGAATAGCATCAGCAATGAAAGAGGCATGATCAAATGTAATTGCAAGAGAAGGATTCAAAATCTAAGCAATCATTAATAGGTAATGATTTCGCGTATTTGCTTCAGCATCTTCTCCCAAAACTTGGCAAAGTGCCCAATACATTCCTTTATCCCTCAGGGTGAACATACTTAATGAAAAGGGCTCTTGTGTGTTGGGTCCTACAACTGTTAACCCCCCTATCTTCACAAAAAACTCCTTGAGAGGCCCGTTCCTAAGATGACTCCTTTGTGCACCATAAATTTGTGCTAATGATGTGAAATTTATAGGTTCTAGAAAATTGGTGAACTCATTAAGCATAAAATCTTTCCTGAATTCTTCAGCATTAATCTCGACAAGGGCTTTCCCATTTATATCCCAAATGCTTTTTATGACTGGATCATAGTTGAGCTCAATTTGGGTCAATAGATCTATGTCCATAAATACCCTTGGGACTACAAATTTCCCGACATCTAATTCCCAGATACTGTTTTGCAGAGCAGGAAAATTTCTGATTCCGAATCCAATTTTAAACAACCCCAACCCAGACAATCCAACCTGTGGATCTCTCAACCAATTACCCTTGTCATATAGTCCTTCTCCTATCTTTAAACGAGGAGCCTTGGGCACTAATTCTTTTGCCTTTGATGCCTGATTAGTAGACAACGTCAACTATTCTAAAAAATCATCACAGACACTCCTTTCTGAATAGGTAACTTTGCCAGAAAATTCTCTTTTAGGAGCCATTTTGAAAACGTAAGAAATGAATACCACTCTTAAACAATTCTGTGATGAATCAATTATCTTATCTAAAACACTACACAGGAATTGCTACACAAAAATACGAGAGAACCTGTTCTTCGCTTGAAGGAATTTTCTCTACAATTGAACTGACATGCTCTATACCTGAAGAAAATAACTCTGCATCTACTCTTCTGCAAAATTCTTTAAAATATATCTTCACCCGGTTGATAGGAAATCAAATATTGTACATAGGGCCTTAACTACAACATTGATGCTGCATGCTTCGGCCGTCCCTTCAAAATTGAATTCATACAAGAATTTGTATTTTTCGCTCCAACGGGTCACAACGTTCCTGCAAGTGTTTCATTTTGCTCATTCACAACTTCGTGAACCATAACTATCGGGCAGCTTGGTCCTGCGAAATAGCGCCGACCGTCTGATCAAAAGAAACTTGATCTAGCGTTAGATTAACTAACAACTTTGGCTCTACGTCAGGTCCCGCTTCTCTATTGGCTATATGATACCACGTGGCGCCCAACCATTGGCCTTGAAATTTCCTTCGCATTCGACTTAACGCTGGCCGCATGTCTTTCCTTTATACCGCCGCTTCCACCTTGGCAGGCCCACACTTTTTTCTTAGACCACATGTCACCAGACACGTGGACAGCTCTCATTCACTCTTGCTATTTTACAGGGTATAAAGAATGAGCATCTTGCCCTTGCGAAATAGCATGGGCCGTCAGATCATCTTTTAAGTTGATTGGCCTTTAACCATCTGAAAAGGCTTTTAGGAGGGGTGTGCCCACTGACTCACTGTGAACACCTGGCGTCCAGTCACCTTCGGAGCTGACTTGTCACTTTGTTATACGCCGAAAGAAAACCACGGGGCCCCAACAAACTCTTAATAGCTATATCCTCCAGGGCCACAATCATGACACATAGATGACTCTCATTCACTCTCACTATTTCGCAGGGTATAAAAAATGAGCACCTTACCCTTGCCAAATAGCGCGGGCCGTCAGATCATCTTTTAAGTTAATCAGCATTTAACTATCTGAAAAGGCTTTCGGGAGGGGTGGGCCCGCTGACTCACTGTGAACACCTGGCATCCAGTCACCTTCGAAGCTAACTTGTCACTTTTTTATTTGCTGAGAGAAAGCCATTGGGCCACAATTTATTCTTGATAGCTATACCCACCAGGTCATCTCCTGACTACCACCTAACTCACCTCTAGGGCACGCCTTTTAGCCTTTAATCCTGACCCACTGACTCTTGTCACTTGTGCCGCATGCTGCCATTTTAATCACTATCATCAACCAGCTGGACCGTCTATGTGGCATGCCATGTCATTTCTGGAACTTCGCTGATTTTAAATTACGCGCAACTTTGCCTAGCGAAATAATGCAAGCCGTGGATCCACCCACGAGACGCGCACTAGTGACTAGGCCCAACAACTTTAGGAGAAAAACATATAAGGCATAAATTTTTCAATTAATTAACATGACCGCCTAGGCAAACAACAAGGGGGAACACTTCCTATGACCCCATGACCCATTACTTAAGTGAATAAAGTAACGAAAGATTAGAAACTAGAGGGTTTAAAATAAACAAAAGATGATCTAAAATCAAACCCTTCAACCCTTGAGGCCTAAAACAAATCTGAAGCATTCGAAACTGCACCCTATTCAAAATTTCAACAAACCATAGCCATTCATGGGAAAAGAAAAGTCCATTTTTGATCAGTGATAATAGCGGCTCTGACTGGGGATGGTTGATCGCAAGGTCAACACAAGAAAACTCAGAAACTCTGGAGAAACAGACCAAAACACAGACCAAAACAAAAAAGCAGGAAAGGAACAAAATATGTACAAACAAAGGACCTATCGTGTATGGACATTAAGAGAAATAATGCTTCAGGAATTGTCCATGCACTGGAAATTCCTGCATTTCATCATCCATATTCTTCAAGAAATATGAATCCTTGCCATTTAAGTCACAAACCACAAAAGGGCCAATCCATAGTGATTCAAATTTCTTATGCTTTCCCTTATCCTGTCCTTTAGCATTCCACTGAAGAACCATGTCATCAATTTGAAACTTTCTTAGTGATGTCCTTTTATCAAAAAGATACTTTGACTGCAACTGGATCTTCTGATTTTTCTTATGGGCAGAAGTCCTAAGCTCCTCCATTTCTACAATTTGGATCATTCTATTTTCCATTGGTTCAGATACCTCCATGTCCTCATTTTGCAAAAACTTATACACTGGAAGAAGCTTATTTACTGGCAATCTGGATTGCGCACCATAAACTAATTCAAAAGGTGACATTTCAATGGATTTCTTAACTGTTATTCTATCTACCCACAGAGCTAACTTTAGCTTTTGATCCCAAGATCTTTTATTCTCTTCTAGGATTTTCTTGATGATATTCAACAGGCTTTTATTATTGGATTCTGCTTGTCCATTCCCCTGAGGGTGATAAGGTGAAGAGTATGACATGAGTATACCGTGACTAGTACAAAAGCCTACAAATTTTTTTGATCTGAAACACATGACATTATCCATCACCAATTTTGCAGGTGTTCCAAATCTAGTTACAATATTATCTATCAAGAAATCAATGACAACTTTACTAGTAGCTCTTCTTGTAGGGATGGCTTCTATCCATTTGGTGAAATAATCAGTGGCCGCTATGATCCATCCAAGACCTCTCCCTGACTTCTCAACAATTTCTGCAATAAAATCAATGCCCCACTGGACAAAAGGAGCTTCTACAGAGACTGGATTTAGTGGTAAGGCTCCTTCATACTTGAGCTTGGATGAGAATCTCTGACATGGGTCACATCTCCAAACATATGCATGGGTATCTTTAAATAAGGTGGGCCAATAATACCCAGCCCGGATTATCTTACTGGCAGTAGTCGTAGCAAAATAGTGACCTCCACATACTCCATGCATTTCAGTCAACACCTGTTTAGCTTGAAATTCATTCAAACACATTAATAACTCTCCATCTCTTTTCCTCCAGAAAAGATCACCCTGAATGAGCACATATTTTTGGGACTTCAGTTTCAGAGTTCTTTTCTGATTGTATGTCATTTCTTCTAGGAGTATGTCACCTCTCAAAATTTGGATTATCTCTGTGTACCAGGGTTGCCTCTCAATACTAGTGACCAAAGCATCTCTAACCTCAACATTGTGTATTTCTAAATTCATGAGATTCGACTCAGTCATGAGCTTAGCCAAACCTAAACCTCTCACCAATTTGGTGATCTTTATCTCCAAGTTGAATTCCTGAATTCTATTAATCCATCTGCATCTCTTCCCAGTAACCCCAGATTGAGAGAAAATATCTTTAACTGTAGTATGTGGGACATAGGCAATGATATTTGCATTCACTAAATATGGCCTAAAAGCCTTAACAACTTTAACTAAGGCATAAGCTTGTTTCTCCATGGTTTCATATTTTAGTTCTATCGCCTGCAAAGACTTACTGTAGAAGGCTATGGGATGTTCATATCCTTCATTGTCCTTTTGTAGTAATACTACATCCACCGTATGATATGAAGCAAAAGAAAACAGAGAAAAATGCTTACTATAATCAGGGGATTTCAACACTGGTGCCTCCTGGATTGCCTTCTTAATCTCAGCAAAAGCTTTTGAAACTTCTTGATCCCAATAAAATTTTGTATCATTCTTAAGAAATTTGATGATAGGCTTCACTATCTCTGCAAAGTTTGCAATGAATCTCTTGACAAAATTTACTTTACCTAAAAAGGATTGGATACCTTTCACATTTTTAGGCTCAGACACCCTATTGATTGCTTCAATTCTCTCAGGGTCTATTCTTACCCCCTCCTTGGAAACTATGTGTCCCAGTAGCTTTCCCTCAGTGACCCCAAAATGACATTTCTTGAGATTTAGTGATACACCAAATTCCAAGGCTTTATTGAACACCTTCTCTAGATGTCTACAATGATCATCAGCTTTCTTAGAGAAACAAGCTAGATCATCTTGATATACCACCATGATGATGTTTATGAATTCTTTGAAAGCTACATCCATAGCTCTCTGAAATGTAGCTCCTGCATTTTTTAATCCAAATGGCATTCTCACATATACATAAGTTCCCCATGGAATAGTGAAATTTGTCTTAAACTATTCAGACTCCTTTACCAACACTTGATTATATCCTAAGAAACCATCCATCATGGATAAAAGATCACATCCTGTCACTCTTTATAGCATGGCTTCCATATCTAGGGATGAGTAGTTGTCTTTCAAGGAAGCAACATTTAGATTCCTAAAATATACACACAATCTGATGTCTCCATTCTTCTTCCTCACTGGGACCAAATTGGAGACCCATGAAGAATGCCTTATTGGTTTGATAATCTCCCCTTCTCTCAATTTGGTCAACTCTTGTTGCATTTTAGTTTCTAACAAAAGATTGATAGGCCTCTGTTTCTGTCTAAAAGGCTTAGCATCTGGAAGTAAAAGAACTTCATGCTGAAAAAGATCTTGTCTATATGCCTTTAGGTCTTCATAAGACCAAGCAAAGACATGCTTATACCTTTTCAATAAATTAATAAGGTTAGTCCTGACATGAGGGGGTAATTTCTTTCCAATATATACTAACTTAGGGGATGATTTTGTCCCCAGGTTTACCTCCTCTAACTCTTCCAACTTGGTGGTAGAATGTTGATCTAAATAACTATCATTATAACTAGACATGCTCTCCAGCTCCACCAGCCCTTTAGGTATTTCATTGGTTTCCAACTGGACCACATCATTTCCAAACACTGTCTCTCTGTTGTCTACCACTTCCACCAATGTATTACAATCAATCTTTTGTCCATCATAATCATCAACACATTGGATAAACCTAAGAATGTCTTCATCATCAGCAAAAACTTGCCAATTGTACACATTATCAGGAATAGCAGGCCTAGATTTTATTTCCACAGTGGAAATACTGGTTAGCGTTGCATCATCATTTTTCAAAGCAACATTAGCTAGGAAATCTGCCATAATATTTTTTGCTCGCTCTATCCAATTAATAGAAAATGCATCAAAATGCTCAATAACATCCCAAACAGCATGCTTATACTTCTTTAATCTATCATTCTTGGATGCATATTTAGATCTCACCTGACAAACAACCAATTCTGAATCCCCCATTACATTCAACAGTCGGATTCCATGCCTTTTTGCAACCTCAAGTCCTAGTAACAGGGCTTCATACTCTGCAGTATTATTTGTGCACTGGAATGCCAATAAAAATGAGTATTTAACAGTTATACCTGACGGGGACACAAAAAGAACCCTTGCTCCAGATCCTTCTTTGGAACAAGCTCCATCAAAATACATCTGCCACAACCCATACTACTGTGCTTGTAGCTCAACCACAATAAGGTTAGTATTCTTCAATTGAGGTGAAATTGGTTGAAGTCTAAAGTTATCTAAATCTACATCAATCATACAATTAAGCATTCTAAGGTCTACATTTTCAATTACCCTAGGAGCTCGTAGCTCTTTGTATAATTTGACCTGATTTCCGCTAATAGGAATGGTAGCATAAGATAAGTCCAGTTGAACATTTCCCCCTACTGCTGTTGCCCACTGCCTGGAAAGTAACATACCATAGTGGGGTTTAGTGTCAGTAATAATAACATCCATTTTGTAAGTGGCTTCAGGGAATGCTGCTATTTTTACTTCTACATCTTTCATTGTACCTATCACAGGTACTTCTCTGTTATCCATGGCATAGCATTTCCCATACATAGTGGTTACTGATAACCCTAATTCTTTCATAACACCATAGGGCATTACATTAGCAGCGGCTCCTAAATCTATCATGCAGTTTTTAATCAACCGGTTATTGACTAACAAGGTAACATAGAAGGGATCTACCTGAGAAGGCTCCTGAGTGATAGTGGTTCCAACATAAACCTCTGGGGTTTGGAACTCTTGATCCTTTCCAACTTTAGCTAAACTGGTGGGTAATACTGTGTCACTATCAGATATACTAGAGAATAAAGATAAAGCTGCATCCTTATTTTCTTTAATCTTTAGTAATTCTACTAATGGAACAATGACTTTTATTTGAGTTAAAGCTTGGGCCATATCAAATGTAGGACTATTGCATTTTTCAGTATTAACCCTAACTTTTTCTATTTTGAATTGACTTGCCCTTTTCACTGTCTCTGCTCCTTGTACATCACCAACATTTTTATCATCTTTACCTTTATGTACATCCTTACCTTGTTCCCCCTTTTCTTGACCGACCTTAGGAACAGTAGTAGCACTACTTGATGCCCCCCTTTTTGTAACTTCCTTTACAAACATAGAACCCGGCTCACCCTGATCAGTGTCTCTCTTAGTGCTTCTCAGATTATAGTTATGTTTTGTTTTGACAATTGCAGGCTTAGTGAGATTTCTAACTTCTTCCTCACTAGGCCTCCTAAGATGAACCTCTTCATCTTCAATTGTTACCACATTTAATGTAGGATGCCAATCTAAGGCTAACTGTCCTTGCACTAGCTTTTCATTATCCAGCACATCACTGTATTCACTTTGCATGGATTCCTCATCACTTTCTACGATCGTTTCAAACATATTAATGTCAGGCTCTGCTTCTGGTCTCATAGATTCTTCAAGAGCTTGAGCCACTGCACACTGATGAGGAGAATGTGGTCCATCACAAGCAATACACCGAGGAGTATTTTCTATATTGTGAATAGTTTTCCCTTTCAAAGGATCCGATGTGTCTTGACTTTGGGTAATTTTGGGCTTCTCAATTTGGGGTTTACCATCCTTCCAATTGGTATTATATGGCATATCATGTAATCTAGGAGGTCTATCTCGCCAGTTATAATGAGGTTTATCATTTTTGTTAACCTTGGCAGTCAAATCTTTCATAGCAGTAACCAATTTCTCTATTTTATCATCCTCTTTAGCAACTTTATTAGGTTGTTGTTTGGTTTCTTGCCATAATCTACCATCTGTCCTTCTTCCTAATTTTCCAGATGCTTTTCTGTTACTTTCTACATTTATGGCAATTCTAAAAGCATTTCTCAAGTTATGGGGATTTTTATCTCTCAAGATATAGGCCATTTTGGAATCAAATGCATTGTAATATGTATTAAGACACATGTTATCATCTAGCCTCATCACTTGATACAATCTGTGCAAGGCTTTCTGGAATCTGGCATTGAAATCAGTGACCATTTTATTTTCAGATTTTCTAATATTGTTGAACTCATTTAGCATGAAACTCATATTAGTCTTGTCATCATATTGCTCTTGAAAGCAACTTTTAAAATCTTCCCATGAACCTATGCTATTGACTAGAAGACCTCTGTCCCAATCTCTTGCATCATCAATCAGAGATTGAACAAATAGTTTCATAATAACATCTTCATCTACTATCTCATAATCATTTATTAGATCCCCAATAGATTTTAGATGTTCCTCGGCACTAATTGCATTGTTCCCAGCAAATTTATGGAGTCTGTCTCTTAACTCAGTGGGAACATGATTTGGATATCCCGAGATCCCATCAAAGAACAATTGTCTATATTGTTACAGATTGATTGGTCTTCTTTGAAAAGGGGTAATAGCACTATTATTTCCCATGGTCATTTTAGCTTTTGGGATTGGGGATTGAGGTGCTTGGGTGTACTGTTTATTCACAGGTATTTGGCTTACTGAGGCAATATTATCTTGTATTGCAGGTTGAGTATTAACCTAAGGAAAGGAAATGCGTTGGGGATTAGGCTTGCTAAGATTTTCTGATGGGAATGTAATAGGGGGAGCCTTTAAGTAATTATTTTTTCTTTTTACTTCCTGATTCATTGCTTCTACCTCAGCCTTTTCCAGTTCCATTTGGAGATCTTCCTTTTCCTTCCTCATCCTTTCCATCTCTCTCTCATGTGCTAGAATCCTATGAGAGATCTCTTCTACAGTTTTAGATTCTATTCCATCATCTACCCATTTTTGTTTTCCTTTATCTAGATTGGCTTTAGGAAACTGGGAGTCATTAAATACTTCCCTAGTTGGCTGGGCTACTGACTTACAAGCTTTTTTAGTTTTGGGGATTAGAATTTCTCTAATCACATGGCCTTCCTCGTCACTTTTTTCTTTCTCTTTAGCAAGTACATCAAGATCAGCTATCTGTCTAAGAAGCCTATCTCTTTCCATTAGTTTGGCTTTAACTTCCTTCTCCTTATTTGCCTCCTTTTGGGCTCTTAGGAATATTAAATGATGGACTCTTCTATTTAAATCTTCAATATTTTGAGACACTTTATCCTCATCAGGGAAGTTTTCTTCAGATTCTGATTCATTAACTTGATCTATGTCAATCAGACTAATGTTCCCATCAATTGTCCTAGGAACAGAGTGCCTAATTGCATTTGAACTGGTTCTATCTTTTGCAGAAACACTAACATGAGATAGATCTTGATTTAAAATAGGTGCATCATTAATATTTCCAAACAATCCTGAATGGAAACCTAAAATATCATGCTCTGAATCTCTGGAAGATGAATTAAACTTTTCATAAACAAGTCAATCAGGCATCTTACCAGTACTATTGTTTTTCTGCACCCAAGCATCATTTGATGGCTCATGAAACACAGATCTCTTCTGGCCTCTCCGTGACTATTCTGGCAGACCTTCTTGCAAAGTTTCATGAGGATGTTTCTTCATGAATGATCTTGTGTTTTTTGCTCCTTGCATCTCGCTTGTCTTCCTTTTAGAAAAATTTGTATCTCACAAGGACTTGTTCAAAAGTAACAGAGTTGCCACCCACAAAACTATGGGAATTATGAAAACAAGAAGTCTTATCCACAAACACACAACAATTTTCTTTACAAGCCTCAACACAGATTTGTGTTTATATCTTTATTGTAACTCTCCCCAGCAGAGTCGCCACTTTTGTTGTCTTCAAAATCTGATTCCCTTTAACATCCTTAAAATAATATAATCAGTGTAGAAGAGACATCAAAGATAAGGAAATTCTCAAAACAACATATGACAAGGTTTGATTGAACCTTCTACACTTCGGACTTACTCAGAGCCCAGGTGGGTATACCTTTATGAATTGAATTCACACTTTCAAACATAACCCACAACAAACCAGTCCAAAAAACCAGTGGATCTATTCACCTTGAAATCAACTAAAAACAAATAATGGAAACTATACTTAAATTCAGCATTTCAATCAACAAAAAATGCAATAAACCACTTCAATCAATACCAGTGCCTTATCCAGGGTCACAGAGTCATCTAAACTCAGATGATACTCCTCAAACAAAACATCTTTATGCGTCCCATTGGCTTGGTTTCTATTAGTCCTTATATATGCCTGACACCTACAAGAATTTATGCATTCCCAATTAAGCTATGATCATCAAAATTCAAAGTCTCTTCCAAAGAGTTTGCTGGTATGAGTGATCCCCGCATCTTTAATTTCCCTCCTAAAGAGAAAAGCTAACGAACACTTCTACTAAAATTGCTTTGCAATTCCATTCAAATAGAACAACCCTGGATTATTCAGAATGAAAATAGTAAACAAATTGTAAACACACTTGAAGACAACACAAAGCTTCACTCAAAACCGACGGTCTATATATTGATATTTAGTTCAAGAAATATTAGAAGAAATTTTGAGTATTCTCCATTAGACTTAGAAAAGCTCAGATAAATTTCTGTAGTGTTTTCTTACAATTCTTTGCGATCCCTCTTCCTCTAGTCCTGGTATCCATTTATAACAACATGGATGCGCAAAGCTTTGGACTTCTCGAGGAGAGTTTGTTACAATCATTTCTTTCAAAATAATGAGGTTACAAGCATTTCGCAAAAACAGTTACAAGCTCTTTCGGCCTTTGCAGTTTCTTTGATAAGCTGTTCAGTTGCAACCTCTTCTACCTTTTCAAGGGTGCTCTCCAACTGTTCCAGATCATGGGTGCAATATTTAGTTGTCCACTCACCATACACCTCTTCTGTCGGCCATGAGAAATTAATCACTTTATCCTTGGTCTTAGTCAACTTTTTCCAATAATTTCTCATTTTGTTGACTTCTAAATTGAGAAAACCATAATGTGGCTTAATTTTCTCTATCTCTTGTATTGTCAAAATAAAGAAAGAAGCATCATTTAGATCAATAATTCTTTTAACTCTTGCTGACAATTTAGCTTCTATCTCCTTAAGCCACATTTGTTTGTCCTTTAATTGATTCGGGCTAGCAAAAACTCTTGGGAGCAACTCAAAAACTTGATCAGTTTACTCCTTTTTGCACAAACTAACCTTCCTATCCACATTATCCACCTCTGCAGCTAATTGTACTAAGACTTTAGCGACATCAGAAATGGATTTGATGATGGGATTGGCCCTTGCTTCATCACAGGATACACACATAAACTCTAAATCTTGCTCCCTAGGCCTCCATTTGTCAAAAATAGGTGTCAAAATGGTCTTGTCTCTCTTGAGCTCATTCCATATATCCATAATTTTACCTACATTGTTGTAGAGCAATGAGGCATTTATTGTATCTACAAAACTGGAAATTCTAGCCCTTACTCTCTCCTCATACTTCTTTGCATATAAGGCCTAACCCTGTTTCAAGTTTTCTAATTCTTGAGGAGTAATTTCAACCAATTGAGAACTAGAGGGTGTTGGAGATGGTGGAAACTCAATGATAGGGCTAGTTGGTGGAGGTCTTGCAGGAGAAGAGGAGATCATCAGTGTTGAAGACTCACCTTGATGGTATTGTCCAGTCAACTGGCTCTGCAACTTGGCAATGATGCTATCCTTACCTCTTAACTCCTCCTTGGCATTGTTATAGGCCTTAAAAACTGTTTCCAACTTAACTTGGAGGGCCTCTTTCTCTTTGGCTTCCTTCTCTGCTACTGCAACACTAAATTTTGCAGTCTCTAACATAGTGCTAGCAGCCTCCACTACCCCTGTACTCTGCACTCTCTTCACCATCATCCCACCAAGGTAACTTGACCCTAGGGTGTCTTTTCTTTTCTTACTCTAATTTATCTTGAGAGACCGCATGATGAGTGCAGCATTATCCTTATTGAACGTAATCCCCTCCATGGGTTTAGTCTCTTTTCTCACTGCATCTAGTACTAGGGCATCTGCTATATCCCATTCGGGTAAAATAAGCACTCCAGCTTGTGCTACCATATCTCTTTCCTACTCAGGGGTGATGGTTTTGAATTCTTCCATCATCTCTTGCTTTATTTCCTCTTCTACCAGGGCTGGATCTTTATTTGGCTGCTCAGCCTTTCTCTTTTCACATCTAGCATTATATTTATCTATATGTTGTTTCCATATAAACTGCATAAATGCTTCTGATGTGACAAAATTGTTATCAGCTAAGAAGGCATTACTTGCCTGCTTTATCTCAGGATCCCACTCCTGGCTTTTAAGTTCAATGGTAGTGATATCCATTTCAGCAGCAATGGGTTCTTTTGGCATTCCTTCCTCCACTTCATCATAAGTGTAGGCAATTTCCCCTAGACTACTTAACTGTAGGAGTTGCTCAACTACTGCTTGCTCATTTCCTATATGGACAGGGGATTGGGATGGGGAATACAAAGGTGTATCTGATTGTACTTCTTTCCCCACCCTTTGCTTCTTTGGGCTTTCTTGGATGTCAATGACATCTTGTATCTTCCTCTTTCCTTTGGAGCTAGAGGGCTCCCCTGTTGTAGGCATCAACACACTATAACTGGATTTCTTATGCAGTGTATAATCACCAGGAGGGATTGCTTTGTTGGAAGCTGACCTACTTAGGATCATTCTTACCTTCTCAGGGTTGCTTTTGATTACAGCTTTTCTCTTCTCCTTCAGTGTCTGCATCACATCTTCAAAGCAAACAATCAAAAACTTTATTTTCTCCTCCAGTGAGAAAAAGCTAGACAATGGGTCATAACTGGCATCAAACTAATCCACAAAATCCAAAGCTTTCTTATAAGCCACCCACTTCTCTTTCCTTAGCTCCTGCTCATCTAGATCAAACTCATTTATGATGAGGTCTTCCAGAAACTGGAATTGATGAGGCCTACCTCTGCATGCTGCCTTCTTTCTAAACATACCGTTGAAGAAGTCTTCTGGATCAGCACACCTGGACACTACAGTGGACAAATGATAAAACTTGAGGAAATCCTCAAAGCAATTCCAACCTCCCTTTGTTATTACAAATTGGTGGGCTATGGTAGCTGCAGGGAAAATAGTCCCTTTACCCCTGCTTGTCAACTCTGCTTCTTGTATGCCACCAATTTGTCTAAGGATCTCTACGATTCCCACTTTAAGAGGGACCTAGTAAGGTAGCAAAAATGGGGTGCCTCTGAAACCAAACACTCTGAAAACCTTGGAGACTGGATACAAGTAAATGTCACCCCAGTTATGGAATATTTTTATGTTCTCTATGAATTCTTTTGGTCTTATGAATTCCAGAAGAACTTTGGGGATTCTTGGGTTCTCAGAGCAGAGGAGAGTCCTTATCTTGGATGCAAAATATTTATTAAACTTAAAAAAACTGGCATCCTCTCTATCCCATGACAACACAGTACTCCATAATTGTACCGGCATTTTTTCTCCTTCTTTCTCCTTAACAAGGTCCAGTCCACTGGCAAAGTAATCACCACCTTTGAAAAGAAAAAGATGCATCAGGAGTGAGTGCCATCCGAAAGGCCTATCCACCTTTCCATTCTTGATTCCTATTAACCCTCCATGAATAGCATCAGCAATGAAAGAGGCATAATCAAATGTAATTGCAAGAAAAGGATTCAAAATTTGAACAATCATTAACACGTAATAATTTTGCATATTTGCTTCAGCATCTTCTCCCAAAACTTGGCAAAGTGCCCAATACATTCCTTTAGCCCTCAGGGTGAACATACTTAATGAAAAGGGCTCTTGTGTGTTGGGTCCTACAACTATTAACCCCCCTATATTCACAAAAAACTCCTTGAGAGGCCCGTTCCTGACATGACTCCTCTGTGCACCATAAATTTGGGCTAATGATGTGAAATTTATAGGTTCTAGAAAATTGGTGAACTCATTAAGCCCAAAATCTTTCCTGAATTCTTCAGCATTAATCTTGACAAGGGTTTTCCCATTTATATCCCGAATGCTTCTTGAGACTGGATCATAGTTGAGCGCAATTTGGGTCAACAGATCTATGTCCATAAATACCCCTGGGACTACTAATTTCCTGACGTCTAATTCCCAGATACTGTTTTGCGAAGCAAGAGAATTTCTCATTCCGAATCCAATTTTAAACAACCCCAACCCAGACAATCCAACCTGTGGATCTCTCAACTAGTTACCCTTGTCATATAGTCCTTCTCCTATCTTTAAATGGGGAGCCTTGGGTACTAATTGTTTTCCCTTTGATGCCTCATTAGTTGACAATGTCAACTGTTCTAAAAAATCATCACAAACACTCTTTTCTGAATATTTAACTTTGCCAGAAAATTCTCGTTTAGGAGCCATTTTGAAAACATAAGAAATGAATACCACTCTTAAACAATTCTGTGACGAATCAATTATCTTATCTAAAACACTACACAGGAATTACTACACAAGAATATGAGAGAACCTGTTCTTCGCTTGAAGGAATTTGCTTTGCAACTGAACCAACTTGCTCTGTACCTGAAGAAAATAACTCTACATCCGCTCTTCTACAAAATTCTTTAAAAGATATCTTCACCCGGTTGATAGGAAATCAGATATTGTACTCAGGGCCTTAACTAAAACATTGATTCTGCATGCTTTGGCTGTCCCTTCAAAATTGAATTCATACGAGAATTCATATTTTTTGTTCCAACGGGTCACAACATTCCTACAAGTGTTTGATTTTGTTCTTTCGCAACTTCGTGAAGCATAACTATTGGGCAGCTTGGTCCTACGAAATAGCACTGACCGTCCGATCAAAAGAAACTTGATCGAGCGTTAGATTAACTAACAACTTTGGCTCCACGTCGGGTCCTGCTTCTCTATTGGCTATATGATACCACATGGCACCCAACCATTGGCCTTGAAATTTCCTTCGCATTCCACTTAACGCTGGCCGCATGTCTTTCCTTTATACCGCCGATTCCACCTTGGCGGGCCCACACTTTTTTCTTAGACCACATGTCGCCAGACACGTGGACAGCTCTCATTCACTCTCGCTATTTCACGGGATATAAAGAAGGAGCATCTTACCCTTATGAAATAGCATGGGCCGTTAGATCATCTTTTAAGTTGATCGGCCTTTAACCATCTGAAAAGGCTTTTGGGAGGGGTGGGCCTGTTGACTCACTGTGAACACCTGGTGTCCATTCACCTTTGGAGCTGACTTGTCACTTTGTTATACGTCGAAAGAAAACCACGGGGCCCCAACAAACTCTTAATAGCTGTATCCTCCAGGGCCACCATCATGGCACGTGGACGGCTCTCATTCACTCTCGCTATTTCGTGGGGTATAAAGAATGAGCACCTTACCTTTACGAAATAGCGCGGGCCGTCAGATCATCTTTTAAGTTAATTAGCATTTAACCATCTGAAAAGGATTTCGGGAGGGGTGGGCCTGCTGACTCACTGTGAACACCTGGCGTCCAGTCACCTTTGGAGCTGACTTGTCACTTTTTTATTTGCCGATAGAAAGCCATTGGGCCACAATTTATTCTTGACAGCTATACCCGCCAGGTCATCTCCTGAATGCGACCTAATTCACCTCTGGGGCCCGCCTTTTAGCCTTTAATCCTGACCCATTGACTGTTGTGACTTGTGCCTCGTGCCACCATTTTACTCGCTATCATCAACCAGCTGGACCGTCTATGTGGCATGCCATGTCATTTTCACAACTTCGTTGATTTTAAATTACGCGCAACTTCACCTAGCGAAATAACGCGAGCCGTGGATCCACCCGCGAGACGCGTACTAGTTACTGGGCCCGACAACTTTAGGAGAAAAACATATAAGACATAAATTTTTTGATTAATTAACATGACTGCCTAGGCAAACAACAAGAGGGAACACTTCCTATGACCCCATGACCCATTACTTAAGTGAATAAAGTAATGAAAGATTAGAAACTAGAGGGTTAAAAACAAACACAAGAGGATCTAAAATCAAACCCTTAAACCCTTGAGGCCTAAAACAAATCTAAAGCATTCAAAACTGCACCCTATTCAAAATTTCAACAAACCATAGCTAATCATAGGAAAAGAAAAGCCCATTTTTTATCAGTGATAACAGAATCCAGAACAACAGATGTGTTCTGGGTCGTTGTTTTAGCCTTGGCCTTCGTCTTTGGATATTCCTTCCTTGGAGGGATGCATGTGAGGAATAAGATAACTCTTCAAAAACATTAACCCAGAAACCTTTGGGAGCAACACTTGCAGACGCAGCCTCAGAATCCATGTATGCAGACAATCCTCCTTTTCTTTTCACTAGAAAACTAAAGATGGGAGATGGAACTCTGCTTGTCTTCCTCTTGCTTCACTCTTCAAAGACAGAAAAAATAGGTCGATGATAGAGAGAACTTTTGAGCTTTAAAGGCATAACATGCCTTCATTTTTGCGAAAACCAAGTGCTTAAAAGCAAGGATTTGTTTACATGCACGCCAACTCAAATTGTTGCTGTCATTCCCGCTTTCTTAGAAAACACTTTGGTTACCTTGACATTTCTCGAGAAACATTCCTCAAGCAACTTTCTTTGATTGAGGGGATCAATCAAAAATAATGGACGCGCGGATCGAAATAGGCTAGCAGAGCTTAACATTTAAAGCATGACGTACCTGAATGCACGCATGGCTCCTTGCTTCCATCCATTTCTCTCATCGAGGTGACTGACAGGACACCAATATTTTGAAAGTAATCCTATTCACATGAAGTGAATTAATGGAAACATGATAGAGACATCAGAATTAGGAATGCATAAGCTCTAGTTGTCAGTCATCTATCTGCCAAGATTTTTGCTATAAATATGTCTTTTCAGACATTCTTTTACCACAATGTGAGCTCTAATGGGAAGAAATGGATAACCCTGTTTGGCTTGTCAGCAAAAGGGCACAGGTTGCTTTTTTGGGAAACATATTAGACCAGAGGCTGCAAGGGATGATGCGTAGGAAGAACCCTTAATAATAGCCGCAATCAAATGGATACTTGGAGAGGATTTCATTGGCAACCCAGATCGATATAGGGTAAATACAGATATTTTCTCGTGCTTCATAGCCTCTCTGTTAGATTGCAATCAGTTTAGGTTGCTAACAATGCAACTGACTCAGGTGTTTTTTCCTCAGATTACTTGGGTGGGCTCGATGACGTAGTCGCATACCATGTACCCTTCCTAGGGCTCCCTGCAGTGTTTGACTTGGAGTGGTTCATCACGCAGAATGAAGAAGTGGTGTGGGATCCACTTATCGGTGGTTTGAAGACCATGAGTCTGTCTTCCCATCGGTACCATGCCAAGCTCGCTGTAAAATTCCTTCTACATATTCATATGATAGTCCCAATTCCAAAAGGCACGGACTGGTACACTGGGTTCAGAGATTACATTTTTTCGAGCATCTCAACGTCGGATCAGTAGCCAGAACTAGTGGTCATCTTCATGCCCGGGAAGCTTGAGAGCTCTTCTGATTCTGAATGGCTAGGGGAAGAAGAAGACTCTGACACCGATGAGGGAGACATCGAAGAGAGCTACTGAAAGGAGTGGCAAAAAAAAATGACTTGCGCTTGAACTGCAAGATGTAAACAAAAGGAGAGGCAAAGGGCCCACATTTTGTAACAAAAATATGAGAAACTCTTAATATAAATGATTTTACTTTTCTCTTCCATCTGACCTCTCTCTTTTGTTCACTTTTCCTTTTCATGCTTGCTTGGTTGGAAATAATTAAAATAAATAAGCACTATATACATCATGAACACAATATACATTATTTACTTGAAAAGGGAAGGGGACCCTTAATGAAAAGGTTTGAGGTGGAAACCATTAATTGGGATGGAGAGGGGATCTCCATTCATATCTTCTAACTCAAAGGCATTGAAACCTTTGTGACCTATGATGTGGAAAGGACCCTCCCATAGGCAGTCGAACTTGGCGTGCTGACCAGGTTTCATCATTCTCTCATTGTACTCAAAACAAGGTCTCCGAGGGCGAAAATCACATCAAAATTCTTTTTACTGTCAAACCACCTTTTTACGACTTCTTGTCTATCTTGGAGAGTTGTGAAAGCTGCTTCTCTCACTTCCTCTAGCTCCATAATCTCCGCCAACCTTACGGCCATTGGACCATTTTCGACGATATCCATGGATTTTAGCAATTGCAACGCCGGGATTTCCAATGACAAGGGAAAAAGGGTATCTTTCCCATATACCAGCTTATACGGGGAGTTTTTTAGAATCTGTTTGGGCATTATGCGGTCTGCCCATAGTGCGCTTCTTAAGTGGTGGTGCCACTCCCTCTTATATTCAGAACTGTAGCGTCCTAAAATTGTGACACTTGCAATTTCGACTGCATTTCGGTCTTCACGATGGCGACGCAACACGCAACCTAAATGGAGACCCCGAAACCTGATTACGACATTGAAAACTGCATTTTTCAAGCACCCTGGCCTGAACCTCCTTGCACCCTGCTGTCCCGAGAGGTGGGACCAGAGCGCCCAACGCCCTGGTCCTTCAGGACCAGGGCGCCCAGCGCCCTAGTCCCCCAGGACCATGGCGCCCAGTGCCCTGGTCCCTGGGTCCTATTTTGGGCCCGGTCTCCTTTGGACTTCGGGTCTTTTTGTTTGCAATTTGGAAAATAAACTTTCCTGGTCGACCTAAGGTCGGGAAAATCAGTCTATCAGCCCTAATTGACAAGTATATAAACTACATTTTCCTCTTTCATTCGATATGATGGAAAAGGCATGGAAACTATACTCAAGCATTCAAGCATTCAAGCATTCCTTCAAGCAATTGATCATTTCAAGTCTCCATTCAAGGTTAAGTGTTGCATTCAAGACAAGGATTCAACCATTGAAGAGGAGATCACATACTACATGCTACATACAACATACAACATCTATACCTTCGCACATAAGGATACAAACATCCTTAGAACAAGGTATTAGTACTTGTTTTACAGTCATTTACATTTACAGCACTTGCTCATTTCTTGGTTAATTCCAAAACTGGGGTTTGACCTAAAGGCAAACCCCTAATCCCTAATCCCCCAATCGTCTTCGCTTTTCTGTGTGTAGGTTGCAGGTACGCGGCTGAAATTGAAGATCTGGAATCCTTGTGCAGAGACGAACAGATCCCCCTTCGTTTTGCGGATTTTTCGGAGGACCGTGGCGTCGGGCGCCATCATCCTGACAACTTTTGCTCAAATTTGCAAGACAGCGCCGTATCAACATTTTACTGCTAATTCCAGGTCCGCAGCTTCATCCTATATCCCTATCTCAGTTTATAAGTGAATCTTTGTCACTTTCTATGCATTCCTAGCCTAATTCTCCTATGCACATTCTTTACAAAAGAGGGTAGCCTTGCTGTCATAACCCTTGAAACTCATTTAGCATCCAATCTTGCATTGCATGGGATTGGATCTTGTGAGTTTCAACCCCTCTTTTGAATGTAAAGTCTCTCCCCTAAGTGAAAACCATCAACCCTAGTGAATCTCCCTTCTCTCTCCTTGGAGTTGGAAGAGGGGAAAGCAACTAGGGTTCGATCACGATTTTCCGCTTTACATTTTGGTGAACCCGACGTGAACATCCTTTCTGATTTTTCATGCTTAGATCTGAAAAAATTGATTACATTTCCATGTTTGATCTTTTGCAAAATTTTAGAGGTGATTGCATAAAAACCCTAAAATTTCTTTTTAGTAATTAAACTTGTGAAATATTTAATTGTTAATGCTTGTTTCAGATCTGCCCTTCTATTACAAATTATCAATTCATATTTGTGCTTTGATTTTGAAAATTAAGTGGTTAAGTGTCAAAACCCTAATTTTTGAAACCTTCTTGATTCAACCTTTGACTAATAATTTCACTGATCAAAACATCTCCAAATCAGCTGTAACTTTGGATTCCGCAATAAAATCACAATATCTTTCATCCCTGAAAATTTGGAAAAAAGTTGCGAGGACCGTGTGCACTCCGAGCGCCATCGTCCCCGACATTTTTTCCGAAATTTTAGGAGCGAGATCTTACTGTATTTTCCTGCTAAAATCCAGAATTTTGGCTGATTTTATCAATTTTAACACCTTCAAAATTACAGTCAAAGTTGGTCTTGTGATTGCTTGGATTAAGGCTTTTAAACATTCAAAAATCATTGAAACTGAAATTTTGTGTCAAAATTGTGTTCTTACTATCCTAAATCTGAAAAGTGTGTTTGCATTCATTCGAAATTTCAGTGCTTTATTCAAATTCTTGCATTTTGTGACTTTTGAAATTAAGTACTTAATTACAACAACTTTAATTTCCGCTTTCAAAATTGAATTTTGCGTGAAATTGAGTCAACTTTTGAATTTCAAAACTTGCATTGCTTTTGACATTCCCTCTAAAATCATAAAATTCAAAATTTCAGTTTCCCTCTCTTTTTCAAAATTCAAATTTTGCATTTTTCGACAATCTGGGTAGGGTTCAATTTTGAGATTGCAACTTTAATTTGGCCTATCTATAGATCGTAAAATCACTCAATTTTTTCAGATTAGCTTTAAAATCATCATACCTTTCATCCCTACAAATTTCGAAAAAAGTTGCAAGGACCGTGTTGCACTCCGAGCGCCACGGTCCCGGACATTTTTTCTGAAATTTCGAGAGACTGTCGTGATTGCATTTAACAGCTTAAATCCAGAAGATTGGCTGATTTTACTGAAAATTGCTACCTCTAAAATCAAAATCTTTTCTCCCTCTCTAGTGCATGAGTTTTACAACAATAAGTCCTACTTACACTATTCCCGTTAGACGAAGCCGTAGAATTAAGTCTTTCCGAGGTTTAATTACCGAGGAGATGGAACCTAATTTGAATAGCCTTTTTAACGAGGACATGGGTAATTCCTCTAATCCTCCTAATGATGAAGAAGCTCTCCATGAGGTTTCTGTAGAACAACTTTTGAAATTGGATAACCAATTTGATGATTTTCACCAATGGATGTCTCATGAATACCCCGATAGTCAAGCTCTTCCTTTAATTGAGGGTCTAAAACGTATGCTTCAAAGTGATAAGAATGGAATTGATATTTTGCGTGGTATTGCACACATTGTGGATTTGAATTTGATGCCTATGAAAAGTTGTGCCAGGTCAATCATTCTATTCCTTTGATGACTTTTATTGCTAGCATACCTGCCTTTACATCAAACATAATGACCACTTCTATACAAGACATTCCTCCTGTGATCACTAGTCATGGGGGCAATCCCCCTTCTTCAATCAACCCTCTTCCTTCATTTAATCCGACTTCTTCATTCATTCCTTCAATGAGTGTTCCTATTACATCTTCACAAATGAACATGACACAAGGGGGCAATTCATTTAACCATTCCATTCCTCCTTGTAGTGTTCCTCTTGTCCAATCATCCCCTATAATTGACTATCATAGAGTCCCACCACCTTACTCTTTACCTTCTTTCAATAACATAACACCTCCATCTCAATCTAACACATCTAATATGAACTCTTCGACTGAAGCGACCATTAACAATCTTGCACAAACTGTCTCTTCTTTACAGCAACAAATTGCCTCTATGAATCAATCTAAGTTTAGTGTGCCCACATTTGATGTTGCGAGCCCACTTTCTCTTGACATTGTCCGAGCTATTCCCCCTAAACATGTTGAAATCTCGCATTTGGAGCTTTATAATGGTAAAGGTGATCCTCTAACACATGTTAAGACTTTTCAAACAATTTGTAAAAATTTTGCTTATGACCCAAGGTTGCTGGAAAAACTGTTCACTAGAACATTAAGAGACAAAGCCCTACAATGGTATTGCTCGTTGCCTTCCTATTCTATTACTTCTTTCGAACAACTTGCAAATGCTTTCATTCAACAATTTCAAAACAATATAAGTCCTAAAGTTACTTTGATTGATTTAATGCATTGTAAACAAGGTGTTAAAGAAAAAGTGACTGATTTCATTGGTAGATATAAGCATTTGTATGCTCAAATTTCTTTTCCAGTGCCTGACAATGATATTCAAAGAATCTTTATTTCTAATTTACAAAAAGATATTCGAGACAAACTCCTATTTTCTGAGTTTACTTCTTTCCAACAGTTGTGTGCAACTCTTCACAATTATCAACTGACTGTGAGTCAAATGGAACAATCACATCCTATGGCTCCGAGTGATAAGGGTGATAGTAGTCAACAACCATTTGAGAAGTTTAAACCGAATAGAGATTCCATCAAATTCAATGAAAACATCATCAACAACAATGTGAATGCAGCATCAGGTGTGCCTCCTATTTCTAAATTTTTCAAGAAATAAAGAAAGTATACTCCTTTGAATGAATCATTGCATAGTATTATGAATAAGTTATTGGAACAAAATGTGCTTACTCTTCCTCCTATAAGACAAATTGATCCTGCAAAGATTACTTCACCTTATTTTGATAACAAAGCCTTTTGTCAATTTCATCGTCAGCCTGGGCATGATACTGAAAAATGTTTTTCTTTAAAGGGTAAAATTCAAGATTTGATTGATAATAATACTATTTCTGTTTCTGGAGTGAATGATAAAGGCAACACATCTGTAGCTCCTCCTAACCAAAATCTTTAGATTTTCACTGATCCATTACCTTCTCATACCTCTAATGCGATTGAGGCTAATGATTCCTCTCTCTCATCTGCTGGTCTTGTGTCTATGGCTCCGAATGTGATTAACTTTGTAGAGCAGCAAGAAAACCCCAAAGAGCCTTCCATCACATTTGATTCCAGTGAAACCATCAGGGCACCTGATGGTCCTTTATACATAGTTGTAAAAGTTAAGGATACACCTTGCCGTGGAGTGCTTATTGATCCTTCGTGCATGGTTAATGTTATTACTGAAGAATTTCTTTTTACTTTGCAATTGAATCAAGTGATTTATGACAAAACAGATGTGATTGTGAAACTATTTGATGCCTTTTCTTCTCCTGCAATTGGTTCTATTACATTGCCTATTGAGGTCCATAACAAATCCCTTGATGTGAACTTTGCTATTATTCCATCTTCCGAACAATTTCGTGTGAAGCTTGGCTATCCTTGGCTATCTTCCATGAAAGCTATTGCTTCTCCTATTCATAAGTGTTTGAAATTTCCCCATAATGGTGAAGTTGTTACTGTCAATCATAGTCTCTTTAAACCAGCTGAAAGAACTTCTAGCGTTCCTATTGATTACTTTTGGCCTAAACAATTCCAATCTCTTCCTCCGCGAAGTGATCATCTTTTCAAATCTTATCAAAAATGGAAAACAGATATGATCCTATCTCTAAGTGAACCTAGAACACCTAAACTTGATATTCCTATCGTTCTTGAGAAGGAAGTTCTTCCTTTGAAAGATAAAACTAATGTCTTTCCTCAAGAAGATTCCCAACCCGTTCCCATGGATGTGACTATGTCTATGCCTAATAAACCTTCTAAGAGTAGACCTATACCTCCTCATCATGATGGACTTGGTCTCCTTCCTAAACCAAATATTCCTCCTTTATATGGAGCAGTCCCTCCTCCTTCTTTTTATAGAGAGAAGAGACCTCCTTCTTCTCCTATTTTCCAGCCTAAGAGACCACAACCTAAACACCCAAGTGATAAGGATGAGAACATTCCTCCTCTTCAATCTTCTCCACTTCCTACTAAGACTAGACGAAATCGTTTTGCACGTGAATGCCGACGAAAGCATCCTCTTAGGGCTCAAGCAGCTGCTTCTCAAACTTTACAATCTCCAAAAACACCTTCAACAAGCATTATTCCATTTTCTCCAAAATCTCCTAAACATAAGATGCATGATGGTCTTGATCTTGTGCGAGTTAAAGATCCTATTTTTATAAATCTTGATGATGATATAGATGAAAATGTTATGCATGATGAAAATGTTACTTCTCTTGCTTCTGATAGTGAATATGAACTTGTTGATATTGATAACCATTTATCCAATGAATTTTCTAAAGCACTTATCCTAGCTCCTAGACAAGAACAACGTGGCTCGGAACATGAACATAGCCCTTGTTTGGATCTTGTGATAGCTCCATCTGCTGTGTTGGATGTTCCTCCTCTAGCGTGTTCCCTGCCTTTCCAAAACATTGATCAGCAAGATCGGGGGGTAGATGACGTGCTAGACTAGTTACATTAGCATAGCAGATTCTCTCCTCCTCTCTTGTGTTACTTCTTCTATACGTTACTCTCATTCTTCTATTTGTTGTCCTTAGTGTTGTCTACTTGAGGATGATGCAAAGCATTGAGATCTCTTGATCTCTCTCATGTTGACTCAAAAGACACATGTGTTCCCTTCTTCTAGGTGACCTTCCTTGATTGGGGAATGAAGAACAATTATGCATACATACATATGATATATATACATGAATTATCATATAGCATACTGACCCCGAGGAAAGCGAAGTCACCTCGTGCTTTTTGTTTTGTGTCTATTATCCTTGGGTTTATCTCACACTTGGTGGCTAAATCCTTGCGATTACGTGCTCCTTTCCTTTCTCATTTCTTATGTGTATCACTACGTTAAAACAATCACCCCCATTGAGGCGTGTGTGATCGCTTTAACATAGGGGGGCATACACCCTGTCTAGCCCTTCAGGATACATGAAAATTTCTTGGCGAACTTAGCTTTGCCTTGAAAATTTTCGGTATTCCTTTTGCATGACTCATAGTGAGGGAACCTTACTACTGACAGTCATGGTTCTCCCTCGTGATCTTCCCTTTTACTTTGTCAATCGAAGTCGTAAGATCCTTAGTCCACTGGGGGCTTGGTGTATCTTGCCTCCTTGACGTGGTGAAAGTCTTTCAATGATTGTTCCTTGTACTTTACCGGAAGTATGAGCATACATACTCCCACTAAAGTGGAGGCTAAATGTAGCGTCCTAAAATTGTGACACTTGCAATTTCGACTGCATTTCGGTCTTCACGATGGTGATGCAACACGCAACCTGAATGGAGACCCCGAAACCTGATTATGACACTGAAAACTGCATTTTTCAAGCACCCTAGCCTGAACCTCCTTGCACCCTACTGTCCCAGGAGGTGGGACCAGAGCGCCCAGTGCCCTGGTCCTTCAGGACCAGGGCACCCAGTGCCCTGGTCCCTGGGTCCTATTTTGGGCCTGGTCTCCTTCGGACTTCGGGTCTTTTTGTTTGCAATTTGGAAAATAAACTTTCCTGGTCGGCCTAAGGTCGGGAAAATCAGTCTATCAGCCCTAATTGACAAGTATATAAACTACATTTTCCTCTTTCATTTGATATGATGGAAAAGGCGTGGAAACTATACTCAAGCATTCAAGCATTCCTTCAAGCAATTGATCATTTCAAGTCTCCATTCAAGGCTAAGTGTTGCATTCAAGACAAGGATTCAACCATTGAAGAGGAGATCCAATACTACATGCTACATACAACATACAAACATACAACAACATACAACATCTATACCTTTGCACATAAGGATACAAACATCCTTAGAACAAGGTATTAGTACTTGTTTTACAATCATTTACATTTACAGCACTTGCTCATTTCTTGGTTAATTCCAAAACCGGGGTCTGACCTAAAGGCAAACCCCTAATCCCTAATCCCCCAATCATCTTCACTTTGTTGTGTGTAGGTTGCAGGTACGTGGCTGAAATTGAAGATCTGGAATCCTTGTGCAGAGACGAACAGATCCCCCTTCGTTTCGCGGATTTTTCGGAGGACCATGGCGCTGGGCGCCATCATCCCGACAACTTTTGCTCAAATTTGCAGGACAGTGCCGTATCGACATTTTACTGCTAATTCCAAGTCCGCAGCTTCATCCTATATCCCTATCTCAGTTTATAAGCAAATCTTTGTCACTTTCTATGCATTCCTAGCCTAATTCTCCTATGCACATTCTTTACAAAAGAGGGTAGCCTTGCTGTCATAACCCTTGAAACTCATTTAGCATCCAATCTTGCATTGTGTGGGATTGGATCTTGTGGGTTTCAACCCCTCTTTTGAATGTAAAGTCTCTCCCCTAAGTGAAAACCATCAACCCTAGTGAATCTCCCTTCTCTCTCCTTGGAGTTGGAAGAGGGGAAAGCAACTAGGGTTCGAACGCAATTTTCCGCTTTACAAGAACCTATCCTTTTAATAAGTTAGATCAGGTTCTTATTAGTAGATTTGGCAAGACCATTCCCTTGAGGGTAGTAATTGGAAGAGGTCTTGAGATAAATACCTCTGCTTAGAGAAAATTGTGTGATTCACGAGCCTGTGAATGTACGTGCATTATCTAATATAACAGTTTTTGGGGGACTGTACCGACAAGTTAGATCTTCTAGGAAAGTCAACACTTCACTTTCAGATGAATTTCGCAGAGGGGTGACTTCAGACCATCTGGTGAAATAATCAGTGGCGGTCATGATCCATTTATGTCCAGCTGAACTTGGAGGGTTGATCATCCCGACAAAATCAAGGCCCCATTGAGCGAAAGGCTCTTCCACTGACACAGGCCTGAGTGGCATGGCTGCTTTCTTACCCCTTCCCGTATAATATTGACACTCTTTGCATCCTCTTACCAGAATATGTGCATCTTTGAACATGTATGGCCAAAAATATCCAGCTTGGGTAATTTTGATAGCGGTCATGGGCATGAAGAAGTGGCCTCCTGAGGAGCCATAGTGAAACTCATGTAGGAATTTACCAGCCTGGCTCTGGTCCACATAGTGGAGCATAACTCCATTGAAATTATTTTTGAAAAGAGTTCCATCTATTAAGCGGAAACCATTGTTTTGGAGTCGGTAGAACCTCCTCTTAGCCGAGGGGAGATTTTCAAGAAAAATCCCAGTCTTCATGAAATGTTTTCTTTTGTCAATCCAATTGTCATTGGGGACCTCAGGCATAAACATAACCACTTCCTCTACGATGGCTCTATCACCCCGGGGTTCACTATCCTACACTATATACTCGCATAGGCCTCTTCCATGGACCAGTTTTGTAGGCTTGATATCGACATCATATTCTAGAATCTTAGTGATCCAATTTGCTCTTTTTTTAGTGATGTCACCCTCCATGATGTACTTCATTACTGCGGGATGAGCTACATAAACCATGATCTTATTACAGGCAATGAAATGCTTGAATCTCTTTAGTCCTTTTATGGCGGCTAAGGCTTGTTTCTCCATAAAGTTGTAGCAGAGCTCATAATATTTAAGAGTTTTTGAATGGAAAGCTATGGGGTGCTCTCCTCCCTTTTGTGTGTCCTTTTGAGTTAATACCATAGCGTTACTATGCTGACCGGAATAGACATACATTATGAAATCCTTAGACATGTCTGGATTAGCTAATACTAGGGCTGAACAAATGGCATGTTTTGTTTGGTCAAAAGCCTTTTTAGCTTCAGCAGACCATCTAAAATGTATATCTTTTTTTAGCATGAGAGTGATGGGTCTTATTATTCCGGCAAAGTCAGAGATGAAGCGACTAACAAAATTGACCTTTCCTAGAAAGGATTGGACTCCCTTTTTGTTAACCGGAAGGGGCAGATCCTTAATGGCCTTGACCCAGTCTGGATCAATCGAGACACCTTCCTTTGAAACTATATGCCCAAGCAGTTTCCCCCAAGGAACCCCGAAGATACATTTCTTTGGGTTTAAGGAGATCCCAAATTCAAGACATTTTTGCAGGACTAACTCAAGGTGATCAAAATGATCCTCCCAGTGTTTGGAAAATACAGTCAGGTCATCTAAATATATTAGGATAATCTTATTAATTATCTCTTTGAAAGATAAATCCATGGCTCTTTGGAAAGTGGCCCCGGTGTTTGACAAACCGAAAGGCATCTTCTGGTATGCAAATGTTCCCCACTTGGTAGTGAAAGTCATCTTGTGTTGGTCCTCCACTTTCACACTTACCTGGTTATATCTTGAGAAACCATCAAGCATTGAGAACATTTCTAATCTAGCTACGGTGCTCAATAATTGTTCCATCAATGACAAGGGATAATGATCCTTGAGAAATGCTTGATCTAGGTCTCAGAAATCCACACAAAGTCGGATATCTCCATTCTTCTTCCTAACATGGACCAAATTGGACACCCATGTACTGTGCTTTATGGGATAAATAATCTTTGATTCGATCAGACTCTTCAACTCCTAAGCCATGAGGGATTCGATCTTGGGGTTGACTAGTCTTTGCTTCTGCCAGATTGGCTTAGCTCCATTTGCAAGTTCAATGATGTGCTAGATGATGTTAGGATCGTACCCCTTTAAATCATCATAAGACCAAGCCATGACACTTTCATATTCATCACAATATCGAACCAACTTCTTTCTGTCCTCGGAGGAAACACCTTTTCCCACCTTGAGGATTCTTCCACTTTCGACTAACATCTCAGCATAATCTCCTTTATTTGTTGTGAGCTTCGGCTTATCCTTTTTAGCATCCTCATGGTCAAACAAATTTTCTAAGGTAATCAAACCATTAGGGAGCTTGTTGGATTTTAACGGAATAACCTGGTTCCCATAAGCTTCTTTGATCTTAGGTTGCAGCTAGTCAATAAACTCTCCCGAGCTTTGGATAAACAAAGTGATCTGCTCATCACTTTCAAACACCTGCCAATATATATCATTATCAGGGATAGTCGGGTGAACCACTACACTGACTGCTGGGGAGCCATTTAGGAAGTCTACAACAGGATCAAAATGAGCTCCTATGGTAGCCATGTGGTCTGTTGAGGTATTTAGTTTCTGAGGAATGCTTATGATATTGAAAGCATCAAAACCTTCTATTAGATCCCAGACTCTAGAACGGTAAGACCTCATGCAAACATGCTTGGCACTGAATATCCCTCGAACTTGGTGCACTACTAGCTCAGAATCGCCAAGGATCTTCAATTTTTTAATGCCCATGTTTTCTGCGATGTTAAAACCTTGAATTAGCCCTTCATACTCTGCTTCATTATTCGAACATGCAAACTGCAACCGAAAAGACTTTCGGATCTGATTGCCCGCAGGGGAGGTGAGGCAAACTCCAGCTTCGGATCCCATTTTGGATTTGGCGCCATCGAAGTGTAAGGTCCTGTCATGCCCAGAAATTAAGGCAAGAACGGGATAAAAAAAAAATTTAAATCACAACTTAAAACATTAAATTGACAAATATAAAATGCTATAACATGTTTTGGCTTAACTATGTGTGAGTTAACTCTAACCACTAACTCAAGTAAGCAAAATATTATTTAAATTAAATGCGTATTACTAAAATATATATATTGTCTTAACTCATCAATTTAGCCCAATAGATTAAATTAAATCCAAAAATTTAAATTGATAGACAAGGATAATATTAATTTCCAACAGTCATAAATAGCTTTTAGGGAATAATTAAATTTAGTCCTAGCACATAGTACTTAATGTCTCAAATTTATTTTACACAATAATTAAAATGTGACTAACTAATCGTCGAAGGGGGGTTAATTAAACTAAATCTCATAATGAATCTTTTCATATAAAGCTTCATCTCCTATACCTATATCTAGGAGGCTAAATTTTAATCCCTATAGATAAATAAATTTCAACAGAAATTAAGTTTCCTAAAAGATTGATTTCACGAATACTTAATTAAAAACATTGCATTTTTCTTCTTTAAATAGATCCATATGTTTATCACAAACATAAATTTATAAACACTAAGAATAAATTTTTAATCTAACTCTGTCTTATTCTCTTATATTATCAAACTCCATATATATATATATATATATACTTAATTAAAAACATTGCATTTTTCTTCTTTAAATAGATCCATATGTTTATCACAAACATAAATTTATAAACACTAAGAATAAATTTTTAATCTAACTCTGTCTTATTCTCTTATATTGTCAAACTCCATATATATATATATATATATATAACTATTTATTTTTAATCCTATAATATTTACCTCATATTTCTAAATTCTTCAAGCAAACCCTAACTAGAAATGAATATTATAAAATACCTCTTATTTTACTATTTTCTTACTTATACCTTATACTACCCTAGCCCTACTCGGGCTAGGGTTTTATATATATATTTTTGTTTCATTTAGGGTATTTTGCAGGGGCCGTTTGGGCAACAATGGCAGCTGTGATCATTTTTTTTTGCAGGGGGCAGGGGTTATGGTGGCGGGGGTTTTCGGTGAGCGGCGCCGCTCACTGTGGGTTACCAAAGTGGCAGCAACCACTATGGTCGCCCACAGTGGCGGTCCTTAGGCCGTCCACTGTGGACGCCCAAAGTGGCGCCGGCCAAGGCCGCCCACTGTGCCATGCACAATGTTTGGCCCCTGCTGCCCACTGTGCAGTGCAGAGTGGTTCGGCTCGAGCCTGACCCTTTCAAAAAAAAATAAATTTAATATTATTCTTTTTCTAAAAAAATGCTTAGATTTCAAATATATATATGTTGATAAATGATATATAAGTATTTTTTTTTAACAAAAAGAAAATGAATTCATTTTAACTTAGATAAACGAATATCATTCTATTCATAAATATATATATACGAATATCATTTTATATATATATATATATATATATATATATATATATATATATATATATATATATATATATATATATATATATATATATATATATATATATTCTAACTACATATTAAATTTAGAGCTCTCTTGAAAATCTATATTGTTATTCTGTATATAAGAAAACCATTTTAATAGATAAATTAAACGGTTTCAGATTTAAATAAATGTACATACATCTTTTTAATTTAAATGCCAAGCAGCTGAAAATTTGAATAAGATAGTTTGTTGATTTCTCAGATTTACTTTCTGCAAGTAATTAAAATTGACAGAAGTATATAAATTTAAAACGCATCTATTTAGATCTAGAAATTATTTATTTTCAAATAACCTATTTAACTCTAGATTTTATTTTCTGCATATAAACAAATGACAGTATTTGAATAAACTCTAATAGCAACTTTATTTATCTAGAAGTCATTAAAATAAAACTATAGAGATGGTTATTTTAACTTTAGACTTTATTTTCTGTAAATCAAAATAAAATCGCAAATAAAATAAATTCACAGATTTAAATAAAATAACTTTTACATTTTCATGTATAGATCTAAATGCTTTTATTTTCAGCCTACTGCATGCATGCAAAACTAATTCATTTATTTTCTAATATTTTGTTTTAAATGCATAGAAGGAATAAATAAATTACTTTCTTTTTAAGATATCCTAAAACACAACAATGTTATTATTTTTTTTTAAATGTAGAAACTAAAAACCAGAGTTTTTCTATAGCATAAAGAAATACTACATATCTTTAAAACATATTCCCAAGTCTTTATTGTCACTTTACAAATAGGTCTCTCATTTCAAATAAATCAGATCCTTCAAAGAATATTAATTACATTTACATCATTTTTCTGCAACAAATACTCCAGCCATATCTACATGTCCTATTCCTTTCTTCCAACAACCTACATTAAATCAAGAGCTATGACCATAGAGAGCTCACCTCCTAGCCTAGGCTAACTAGTAGCCACCCCCGAGCTCGGAGAACCAAGCCCTAAACGGGTAAAACACATACAAACACAAAAGACAAGGGAAAACACAATTTCAAACACAATCCCAACCCAGGGCTACACTGCACCACACATTGTGATGTCTTTTTAAGGGTGGTAGTGGACCAAGTACCCTGAGGAGACTGCAAGTATGGTAAAACATATAGCCATCTCATGGAAAACCAAATACATCATAAGTATAACAACCCCACATTCCTTATGCCCCCCAAGGCATTCATGCCTTATTTCCCTCCTTATGACCCCCAATCCATAAACAAGCCATCCAGCAAGGGTCACATAAAATCCCTTGTGATCACTCTCATTACGAGAGTCTCTCACTCAAGGGCTGTCACTTCTACCACCCACAAGACCATCCTCTCTCCCAAGAGTAGGAGGTCTTGATTACTCCCAAAGCACATAAAATGCCATACAAAAGTAAAACATAAACACCAAACATTTTTCCAAGGGAAATATGCAAGAAAACTAGCCTTTTACACAAGCAATTCTTTCAATACAACATGCAATATGAAAACATTACAAGAAAGGTAGAACCAACCTTCCACTACCCAAAGGTATGCTAGTTTTGTTGAGGATGAGCAACCCAATTCCACAAGTCTTTCCTTTCTACCCTTAGCTAAATTCTCAATTCAAAATCTCTCTTTTTTTTTTTAATTCAAAATTCCTTGTCTCCAAAAAAGGAGAGTGGGTGATTACCCCCAAAATCTCTCATTCCTGCTTAAGAAGACCCTAGTGAGAGTTCTCACAAGTTTCTAAAACTGAAAAGGAAAGTAAGGTAAAATGGGAAAGGGGACTCTCATTCAAAAAGGAAGGTTAACAACTTAGTTCAAGCCTTCTAATTTCAATTTTCGTACAACTTAGAAAAGTCACTTTTTAAGGTGTCTAAAAGGTCACATGAGAGTTGGTACATGCCTAAAATTACTCCTAACCCTTAGGTATACCTTATGGGCTTTAGGAAACCCTATTAAACTACCCCTAGGTGTCCATATAACCCTTTTTAAACCCATCCAAAGTTAATTTTCGGGTCAAACTTAAGTTGACCATCCCAAAGATTCTTTACCCAAGGCATTTATTGAATCATATCAAATTAATTGAAAAATCTATAGTTAAACAACTTCCTCCAAGAGACAAATTTAAAAACTCAAACATAAATCAAAACATGTGTCAAGTGACACAAAGAAAATACTTTTACAAAATTATACATGAAATCTTGTCTCTCGTTGGATTTACACAAATAATCAAAATTCAATTTAACATTCATGCAACAATCACTTTCACGAATAAAATACGATACAAATGGGGTGTTGTCTTTCCAAATAGATAAACCCTAGTTTTACGAACGCACATAGGTCTAGGTTTGGTTCTCCATAATATTTCCATGGTCACATGGATAATTTGCCTTTGCATCTCAATTACACATTAGTAATTTCAAATACCCTCATATAATGTAAAACACATGATTAAGAATACACATCAAACACTCTGCATACAATATACATTAAATCAATAAATCTTGCATCCAAATAATTCAACATAAGCAATTATCACATTTCTCATAATTTTGATCCATATAAAACATGCATCCTATTTCTATCATCACAGGAAAGTCCTGCAAATCCATAAATGACATACATCATCTCAAATTTATCTTGTTCTAGAATCATATAGAGTTCTATAACATAAAGCATATAAATGAAGCATCAACATATAGCAATGTCAATCCCAAAACATGGAATAATATAAGTTAAAAATCCATAACGCATAAAAATAAAGCATCCATAATAGTCTCAACATAAAAATTACTGAACTGCTAGACCGAGTCGGGGTAGGGCCTCACACCCTCCCCCTCTAGGCATGAACTTCCTCTTGGAGTTCATCAAAAGGATCAGGGTACTCTGATCTCATACGTGTTGCATCCTCCCATGAAGCTGTAACCTCATCATAGCAATCCCACTGGACCCTAACCTAGTCCATCTCTCAACCTCAAAGGGCCAGCATCCGGTGTGCCAAAATGCGAATGGGCTCCAAAGCTAGTTGCCCGTCTGACTCTACCTGCAAGGCATCCTAATCTAATATATGAGACTCATCAAAGATATACTTCCTCAAAAATGATACATGAAACACATCGTGGATGCGTGACAGGCTAGGTGGCAATGCTAAATCGTAGGCAACTGGTCCTATCCTCTCAAGGATCTCAAATGGTCCTACAAAACGAGGTATGAGCTTAGAACCCTTTCTGTAATGGATTGGACTCTTATGTGGTCGCACTCTCAAAAAGACTCTGTCTCCAACCAAGTAGCTATGATCTATCCTCTTTGCATCTACATATTTCTTCTATCTATCCTGAGCCTCTCTAAGACGCTGCCTAATCAAACCCACCTACTGTTCCATATCCCAAACTATCTCTGGACCAATAGCAACTCTGTCCTCTATGCGGTCCCAACTCAACGGTGTCTTGCAAGGTCTATCGTATAATGCCTGATAGGGTGGCATTCCCAATGAAGTGTGATGCCCATCGTTATAGGCAAACTCCACTAAGGGAAGGTACTCTTCCCATCTGGTCTGATGATCCATGACGTACTTGTGAAGCATATCCTCTAACACCTGATTAACCCTCTTTGTCTAACCATCTATTTCTGGATGATAGGTTGTACTAAAGTTGAGCTTAGTGCCCATAGCTGCCTGTAATGCCTTCCAAAAGGAAGAAGTGAAGAGGGAATCCCTATCAGAAATAATCTTGCATGGAACGCCATGAAGTCTGACAATGTCTCGCAAGAACACCTGTGCTACTGCTGGTGCTGTGAAGGTAGTCTGAACTGGTGAAAAGTGAGCCACTTTGGTCAACTTGTCAACTATCACCAAGATGGCATCATGGCGACGAGAAGACATAGGAAGACCAATGATGAAATCCATGGATATAGTATCCCACTTCCACTCTGGTATAGCATGAGACTGGAGCAACCCACCTGGATGGCGGTGCTCTACCTTGACTCTCTGACACTCGAGGCATCAGGCTACTAACTCAGCAATTAGCTGCCGCATTCCTGGCCAATGATATAACTGTCTCAAGTCAACATGCATCTTTTTAACTCTGGGATGTGCTACATAAGGATCTCTATGAGCCTCCATGACAATGAACTCTCACAATCCCCTGAAAGAAGGTACGTAAATGCGCCCTCTATGGCGTAATAGTCCATCAGACTCCAAAGAATAATCCACATATTTCCCCTCTAGACTATCCTGAGACCGTATCACCTGACAAACCTCTGAATACCATCCATCCTCTGGCAAATGCTACAGTATACGGTCTCTCAAATCCGTGCCCATAGATATGGTGTATACCTCATGATGTCTCCTACTCAAAGCATCTGCAACTATGTTTTCCTTTCCTTTGATGTAATGAATGTCAAAATCATATTTAAACAAGAACTCCATCCATCTCCTCTATCGTACATTAAGGTTCAACTAAGTGAAAATGTACTGAAGACTCTAATGGTCTGAATGAAGCTCTAAGTGATGACCCAAAAGGAAGTGTCTCCACCTCACAAGTGCATGCACTACTACTGCAAGCTCAAGGTCATGAGTAGGATAATTAAGTTCATGAGTCTTTAGTTTCCTAGACTCAAATGCTATAGCCCTACTATCCTGCATAAGGATTGCTCCTAAACCCTCTAGGGAAGCATCTGTGCAAACCATGAAGTCAGCTGAGGGATCTGGTACTACAAGGATAGGTGCGCTAGTAAGTGCCTTTTTGAGTTGCTAAAAGGCCCTATCGTACTTCTCTATCCACTCAAATTTCTTCCCTTTATGCTGAAGAGAAGTAATAGGATGTGCGACTCTAGAGAATCCCTCAACAAAACATCGGTAATAACCTACTAAGCCCATGAAGCTCCTGACCTTTGTCACACTGGTTGGCACTGGCCAATCCATAATAGCTCTGATCTTTGATGGGTCAATTGAGATCCCATCATCAAAAATAACGTGCCCAAGGTACTTGACCTCTGAATGAAAGAAAGCACACTTTGACAAACTGCCATACAACTGATTGTCCCGCAAACACTGCAATACCTGTCTCAGGTGCTCCTCATTCTCCTTCTCATTCCAAGAATATATCAATATATCATCAAGGAACATAATCACAAAGCAGTCCAGAAATGTGCGGAATACCCCATTCATGAGGCTCATGAAAATAGTTGGAGCATTCGTAAGACCGAATGGAACCACGGTGAACTCATAGTGGCCATATCTAGTGTGAAATATGGTCTTGTGGATATCAATTTCCACTATTCTTAGCTGATGGTATCCTGACTTCAGATCAATTTTGGAAAAGACTTTGGCACCCTGAAGTTGGTCAAATAAATCATCGATTCTGGGTAATGGATAATGATTCTTGATAGTTACTTTGTTTAACTGATGATAATCCATGCATAATCGGAGAGATCCATCCTTCTTCTTTACGAAGATGACTGGTGCACCCCATGGGGATACGGTAGGATGAATGTGCCCCTTCTCAAGGAGTTCCTCAAGCTACATCTTGAGCTCATTAAGCTCATTTGTGGTCATCCTATAAGGTGCTCTGGAAACTAGCTCAACTCCTGGTACAAGGTCTATATGAAAATCAATCTCTCTATGAGGCAGCATACTAGGTAACTCTGAAGGAAACACATCCGAATATCCCTTAAGGATAGGATGGTCATCAAGCGATGTTTCCTTTTCATCCTCTTCTTCTCGATCACTGATGGTGATGGCAAAAAGCTGACATCCCTTTCACATGCTCTGCTTAAGATGCATTTCGAAGATCATACGAAGGGACATGGGTCTGTGAATCTCGACGATAACCATGGGTGAACCATGATCATCCTCACACTCGATCTTTTTTAGGCAGTGCTCCATCTTGGCTCTGTGGGCATAAAGTCAATCCATGCCAAGTACGATACCATAAGATTCAAGTGGTGTCACTCTAAGGCCTACTAAAGTGGTGGTCTTGCCAATCTGTAGCTGACATGCCCTAACCTCTGATTCCACTGACACTCTAGCCCCTGAAGCTAACTCCACTTCCCAACTGACACCCTGTCTAGTTGCCACTAGCCCGCAACACTCCACAACCAATGGAGAAATAAAAGAGTCAGTAGCTCCTGAATCAAATAAAATAGATACATTGTTACCTTTGATCATACCTACAGCCTCAATGACCATGGCCTGATGCTCAGCCTAGCAGTTGTCAAACACTACGAATACTCTATGGGACCTACCCATATCACCAACTATAGGCTCTGAAGCGGTCATCCTTTGATTTCCTGCCATCTAACCTTGAGGACAATCCCTTGCCATATGCCTCATGGCTCCACATGTAAATCAAGCACCCCGTGCCTGAAACTGGGCACCCTGAGGCCTAGAGAAAACCTATCCTCTTGTCCTGCTAGATCCACTATACCCACCCCTAGAGGAATGCTGAGTCCTTACTGGAGGTGTGTAAGGCACCTGAGCTCTCTGATCTCACCTCTAACCCTGAGACTGCCACTGCTTGGGCTTTGTGCCTTGCTGATACTGTGGAGGCTTTTGCCTCTGGTTCTGTTGTGACTATTGCAGAGGAGGGGGTTTGGAGAAACTCTATGAGTTTCTATTATTTCCCTTCCAATGGGGTTTCTGAAATCTGTATGTCTGGGGTGTAGGGTTTTGGTTCTGGAACCAATCCCTAGTATCCTATGGTCTGACCTAAATCTCCTCTACTATTAGTGCCTTCTCCACAGCAACCCGAAGGCTCCCTGGAGTGGACATCCTCATTGGCCCTGCTATGTCGGCATTCAGCCCTCTGATGAAGCGATTGACGAGAAGTTTCTCGTCCTTTAGATAGTCCACGTAAGGCAAGAGCTCAAAGAATTTGCTCTCGTATTAGGTCACTGAGAGGCCCTTTTGTTGGAGGTTGTGAAACTCGTCTATCTGACGCTATCTATAATGTTCCAACAGGTTCCTCTCCCTGAACCTCTCTGTAAATATCTCCCAAGTGAGAGTATCAGGAACTAATCCGCACTTGTACTCCTCCTGTCTCCACCATGTGGAGGTCGTCCCTCTCAATAGATGAACTGCTACATGTGCTTTTAGATTGCTCTCGTAAGAGCGCAATGTAAAACACCTATCAAGGCTCAATAGCCAAGCCTCAGCTTCTACCCATCGATAGAACCCCCAAAATATGGTGGCTGGAGGTGCATAACCTCCCTGATAAGATCCCCTGGATCTTGACGAGCTCTCTCATAAAACTTTGGCTCCACCATTGGAGGTGGTCCTGGTAGGTCTACAGACTCTGGCTCATTCCCACCCTGACTCTCTACAGGAATAGGAGGTGGACTCCTGCTCCGTTCCCTATCAGTTGATCTATGACTCCCAGAGTTGTAATTTCCAACATGATGGTCCTCTGCTGGAAGCCTTTCCTAGACTATACCAATTAGGTTCTGGATTGCTTCTAAGAGGTTTCCGTTTGGATCATTTAGCTATTTGGGAGGAGCCTCTGGTTCTCTTCCAGAACCAATTCCTCCCTATCTACCTCTTTGCATGCTATGTGTGCATGCCTAGGACCCCTTCCGTGCTTGCGAGCTTGTCGCGTAGTTGGAGGCATCCTAAGAGAAAAAATAAATTAAATAAATTAAATAACTAATTTCTTTGGAGTAATATTTTATTATTTAAATTTAAATATCCTAGAAAATTAATTAAATTAATTAAATAATTTAAAGCGAAACGTAATGGAGAAAGGTTCCTAGAGTTGGAAACCTTGCTCTGATACCAAAATGTCATGCCCAGAATTTAGGGCAAGAACAGGATAATTTTTTTTTTAAATCACAACTTAAAACATTAAATTGACAAATATAAAATGCTATAACATGTTTTGGCTTAACTATGTGTGAGTTAACTCTAACCACTAACTCAAGTAAGCAAAATATTATTTAAATTAAATGCATATTACTAAAATATATATATTGTCTTAACTCATCAATTTGGCCCAATAGATTAAATTAAATTCAAAAATCTAAATTGATAGACAAGGATAATATTAATTTCCAATAGTCATAAATAGCTTTTAGGGAATAATTAAATTTAGTCCTAGCACATAGTACTTAATGTCTCAAATTTATTTTAGACAATAATTAAAATGTGACTAACTAATCATCGAAGGGGGTTTAATTAAACTAAATCTCATAATGAATATTTTCCTATAAAGCTTCATCTCCTATACTTATATCTAGGAGGCTAAATTTTAATCCTTATAGATAAATAAATTTCAACATAAATTAAATTTCCTAAAAGATTGACTTCATGAATACTTAATTAAAAACATTACATTTTTCTTCTTTAAATAGATCCATATGTTTATCACAAACATAAATTTATAAACACTAAGAATAAATTTTTAATCTAACTCTGTCTTATTCTCTTATATTGTCAAACTCCATATATATATATATATATATATATATAACTATTTATTTTTAATCCTATAATATTTACCTCATATTTCTAAATTCTTCAAGCAAACCCTAACTAAAAATGAATATTATTAAATACCTCTTATTTTACTATTTTTTTACTTATTCCTTATACTACCCTAGCCCTACCCAGACTAGGGTTTTATATATATATTTTTGTTTCATTTAGGGTATTTTGCAGGGGCCGATTGGGCAACAATGGCGGTGGTGATCAACTTTTTTTGTAGAGGGCAGAGGTTTTGGGTGAGTGGCGCCACTCACTGTGGGTTACCACAGTGGCAGCGACCACTGCGGTCGCCCACAGTGGCAATCCTTGGGCCGTCCATTGTGGACGCCCACAATGGCGCCGGCCAAGGCCGCCCACTATGCAATGCACAGTGGTTCGGCCCGAGCCCGACCCTTTCAAAAAAAAAAAAATTAATATTATTCTTTTTCCAAAAAAATGCTTAGATTTCAAGAATATATATATATATATATGTTGATAAATGATATATATTTATATACCTATATTCTAACTACATATTAAATTTAGAGCTCTCTTGAAAATCTATATTCGTATTCTGTATATAAGAAAACCATTTTAACAGATAAATCAAAGGGTTTTAGATTTAAATAAATGTACATACATCTTTTTAATTTAAAGGCCAAGCAGTTGAAAATTTGAATAAGATAATTTGTTGATTTCTCAGATTTACTTTCTGCAAGTAATTAAAATTGATAGAAGTATATAAATTTAAAACACATCTATTTAGATCTAGAAATTATTTATTTTCAAATAACCTGTTTAACTCTAGATTTTATTTTCTGCATATAAACAAATGACAATATTTGAATAAACTCTAACAACAACTTTATTTATCTAGAAGTCGTTAAAATAAAACTACAGAGATGGTTATTTTAACTTTAGACTTTATTTTCTGTAAATAAAAATAAAATCGCAAATAAAATAAATTCACAGATTTAAATAAAATAACTTTTACATTTCCATGTATAGATCTAAATGCTTTTATTTTCAGCCTACTGCATGCATGCAAAACTAATTCATTTCTTTTCTAATATTTTGTTTTAAATGCATAGAAGGAATAAATAAATCACTTTCTTTTTAAGATATCCTAAAACACAACAATGTTATTATTATTTTTAAATGTAGAAACTAAAAACCAGAGTTTTTCTATAGCATAAATAAATACTACATATCTTTAAAACATATTCCCAAGTCTTTATTGTCACTTTACAAATAGGTCTCTCATTTCAAATAAATGACGTCTTCCAAAAAATAATAATTACATTTACATCATTTTTCTGCAACAAATACTCCAGCCATATCTACATGTCCTATTCCTTTCTTCCAACAACCTACATTAAATCAAGAGCTATGACCATGGAGAGCTCACCTCCCAGCCTAGGCTAACTAGTAGCCACCCTCGAGCTCAGAGAACCAAGCCCTAGATGAGTAACACACATGCAAACACAAAAGACAAGGGAAAACACAATCTCAAACACAATCCCAACCCAGGGCTACACTGCACCACACATTGTGATGTCTTTTCAAGGGTGGTAGTGGACCAAGTACCCTGAGGAGACTGCAAGTATGGTAAAACATATAGCCACCTCATGGAAAACCAAATACATCATAAGTATAACAACCCCACATTCCTTATGCCCCCTAACGCATTCATGTCTTATTTCCCTCCTTATGACCCCCAATGCATAAACAAGCCATGCAGTAAGGGTCACATAAAATCCCTTGTGATCATTCTCATTACGAGAGTCTCTCACTCGAGGGCTGTCACTTCCACCACCCACAAGACCATCCTCTCTCCTAAAAGTAGGAGGTCTTGATTACTCCCAAAGCACATAAAATTCCATACAAAAGTAAAACATAAACACCAAACATTTTTCCAAGGGAAATATGCAAGAAAACTAGCCTTTTACACAAGCAATTCTTTCAATACAACATGCAATATTGAAACATTACAAGAAAGGTAGAACAAACCTTCCACTGCCCAAAGGTATGCTAGTTTTGTTGAGGATGAGCAGCCCAATTCCACAAGTCTTTCCTTTCTACCCTTAGCCAAATTCTCAATTCAAAATATCTTTTTTTTTTTAAATTCAAAATTCCTTGTCTCCAAAAATGGAGAGTAGGTGATTACCCCCAAAATCTCTCATTCCTGCTTAAGAAGACCCTAGTGAGAGTTCTCACAAGTTTCTAAAACTAAAAAGGAAAGTAAGGTAAAATGGGAAAGGGAACTCTCATTCAAAAAGGAAGGTTAACAACTTAGTTCAAGCCTTCTAATTTCAATTTTCGCACAACTTAGAAAAGTCACTTTTTAAGGTGTCTAAAAGGTCACATGAGAGTTGGTACATGCCTAAAATTCCTCCTAACCCTTAGGTATACCTTATGGGCTTTAGGAAACCCTATTAAACTACCCCTAGGTGTCCATTTAACCCTTTTTAAACCCATTTGAAGTTAATTTTTGGGTCAAACTTAAGTTGACCATCCCAAAGATTCTTTACCCAAGGCATTTATGGAATCATATTAAATTAATTGAAAAAGCTATAGTTAAACAACTTCCTCCAAGAGACAAATTTAGAAACTCAAAAATAAATCAAAACATGTGTCGAGTGACACAAAGAAAATACTTTTACAAAATTATAAATGAAATCTTGTCTCTCATTGGATTTACACAAATAATCAAAATTCAATTTAACATTCATGCAACAATCACTTTCACGAATAAAGTATGATACAAACGGGGTGTTGTCTCTCCAAATAGATAAACCCTCGTTTTACGAATGCACATAGGTCTAGGTTTGGTTCTCCATAATATTTCCATGGTCACATGGATAATTTGCCTGCGCATCTCAATTACACATTAGTAATTTCAAATACCCTCATATAATGTAAAACACATGATTAAGAATACACATCAAACACTCTACATACAATATACATTAAATCAATAAATCTTGCATCCAAATAACTCAACATAAGTAATTATCATATTTCTCATAATTTTGATCCATATAAAACATGCATCCTATTTCTATCATCATAGGAAAGTCCTGCAAATCCATAAATGACATACATCATCTCAAATTTATCTTGTTCTAGAATCATATAGAGTTCTATAACATAAAGCATATAAATAAAGCATCAACATATAGCAATGTCAATCCCAAAACATGGAATAATATAAGTTCTAAATCCATAATGCATAAAAATAAAGCATCCATAATAGTCTCAACATAAAAATTACTGAATTGCTGGACCGAGTCGGGGTAGGGCCTCACAAGTCCATAGAGCCGAAGACAACTGATCTTTGGAGAACGGATCCCTGGTGAGTTTTTGGATCTTCTGATCTTCTTCAAAAATGCAATAGGTACCTAGGCCAGTGGCATGGTAATTAGAGAATGGGTCCAATTCTATGAACTCATTTAGGAAAGCTTCTTGTTCGGGCAAGATTTCCCCTGTTACTTCTTTGTCTTCTAAAAGCTCTACCACCTTTCATTCATCATTGGATATAGAGGTGTGGGTAGGCTCAAAATTAATCAAGGCCTGGTCAGCTATGTGCTCAGTGTGAAGGGGTTCTGAAAGGATCTTCATCTTAGCGCCATGTCAGGTATAGAGGATAAGGTGGGACCAATCTAGGGTCATATAGCCTCCTATTTTAGCAGTAAAGTCTCGAGACAGACAGAGCCCAAAGACGGGAGGAATATCGATGACCACTACTTCCTGAGATACTTTTATACTTGGACATGCAAATAACATCAAGGGCAGGATTTTGATGAGACCTACTGTCTGAACCCTATTACCATTGAGCTGCATTACTCCTTTACTTAAAGGGTCATACTTAATGTTTAATACTTCAGCAATTTGCTTAGGCATGACTGTGGTACTAGCCCCAAAATCTATTATGGAGTTATGAAAAATTTTATCTCCAACTATAAGGGTAAGTTAAAAAGGATTTGGCTTAGTCTTACCTTCTTCTTGGGTAGCGGAGGTCGAGCTCTCATTTTGTCAACACGATAGAGGAGCGTGTTTTACTAATTGCTGGGTGGCAACCCACTCCATCAGTCTGAACGGGTGGCGGAGCTACCGCACCTGCGTCGTTCTGATCATGAGACAATGCCTCTCTTAGCCTATTCTTGTGCTTTGGGATACTGAGGAGGTCCCATAAAGAGACATGAGCTGGAGCTTTCTTCAATTATTCCACTACATCCAGCGCTGGAGCGTGAGGACCTTTGGCTCTTTCAGTTTATAAGGGATGAACTCTTTCCTAGGATAGGCGGAACTAATGACTGGTGGCTCTGAGGGGTCGGTTTATGGGCACTGATCTCATATTACTGACGTCCTCCCTGGTCAAATGCCTTTTAGAGAAAAGATTGTAATCCGAATGCACAATAGGGGTTCCATATTTTGGAGCACCTGCATCATTGGTCAGCACTGTGTCCTCGTCCTCCATCGATGAAAAAAGTGCATGATCAGGGGCGATCTCCGCTTCTTTTTGTAATGACATTCCTTGCATCTAAGCGACAAAATCCGCATTGTCCATAACTAGAGATGTGTACATGAATTGATCCAACATCATGCCTAAGTTTCTTTATTCTGTGACCTTCTGTTGCAAATTTCCCCTTGGGCAATTCCTTGAAGTATGAGCATTGTTGCATGGGAAACACCAAGAGTTGGTGTCGTCCACCAAATTATTTTGACCAACAGTCAATTCTCTACCAATGGTTGGGTGGATGGCCTGCAATGGATTGGGAACTGGGACTATTTGGCCATTCGACGGAAGAGGTTTCTCAGCCCGATGATTAGGATGTTGGTATGGAGGTCAGTTTCCTTGGAAACTTTTCTAAAAAGGAGGCTTGGTGGGTGAAACCTAGGCCCTTTTTAGGTTGACAATTTCATTGGAGAAGGATCTCAAGAGATTTTTCATATCATTAACTTCAACAGCCAGAGAAGCAGTTTGGGGAGTAGGGAAAGAATACATAGACTGTGGAGCGGAGGTGCTTAGAGCGGCTTCCTTCATGACTTGGGTAGATATTTTAGGGAAAACTGGCATTATAGGGCAAGGGGCTAGCTTTCTAGTGTCAATAAAGTTATTTTCAGCTTGAACAGCTATATCAAATGCCTACGGAAGAGTGTTACCTCCTAAGGATTGAATCATCACTGATATGTCAAAATTAAAAGCTTTTAGATAGAATACGAAAGCCATATCTGCAGGAGGGCGGGTAGACAATGGTATCCTTTGCCAGGCTCATTGAAATTTCAAATTAAAATTAGTTAATACCTCTGTAGGAGCCCTCTTGATTGTAATGAGCTAGTGCATTAGGGACGATCTGTCAACTTTATCTGAGAATCTCTGAAAGAAATGATCCCCCAACTAATCCCAATCCCCTATAGTACTAGGACCTAAAGATCTAAACTAGTCCCAAGCTTTTCCTTTGAAAGACACTACGAGCAACCTCAAAGCTACATTCTGCTTGGTGATGCCATGGATAGTGCAGATAGTAGCCACATCTTACATATGCTCCCCAGGGGTTTTATGACATTCTCCTGTGAACTTGGGAACGACCTTAAGTGCGGCTTCCGAAATGGCTCCCCAGACTACGGGTGGAACTGGGGGAATGAGGGGGCTACCATTGTCCCAAGTCACAAAGTTTTGGGGAGGAAATTGTGCCATCACAGCGTGTATGATTGTGGGGAGGCCCTGAGAAGGTGAAACTGCGGCTGAATGGATGGTCACCAATGGAGGAAAAAGAAGGTGAGGGTGTAAGGCCGTTTGACTCTTGGTGACAGGCCTATGACTCATAAACTAGTTGAGATGTATTTAAAATAATTCAGTCCCACCGAGTGTGCCAGAAAAAGAACTGTTGACTCTAAATTTTTCTTTGGAAACAAACAGCCTTATGGGAAATTCAATGCTGGGGACCGATTTGCGCAGGTTACACTGAATGACCTCCGGGATTGAGAAATCGGCTCTTCCTTGGGTTTTGAGAAAAGGGAAAGGAAACAAACACCCTTAAAGTAGTAACACTAAACTACTGAAGTGATATGCCAGATCATTAAAAGACAATGAACATACAGAAATCAAGAAACATATAACTTCTATAAGCTTATTCAACAATCTACAAGTCCGAATCAAGAACATAATCAGAAGTTACAATCAAATCTATTTGCAACATAAAGAAATATTCATCATGCATTTACTAGATAACAAGTATGAGACATAGTTCAATTGGAAAAATATTAGATGGATATATTCCCAAAGTTATTGGAGTTTTGACGCAACAACACAGAACATACCATCAAAAGCATATTGAAAGAGCCATTATAAAGGCCGCAGGCACAATTTGAATAACCTTCCTCAAGTAGGACCACAATAGTTTTAAAAGGCTGGAAATAAAGACTCCTACTTAGCAAAATTTCTTTTCAAAGTTTTGAACCCCCTCACAGAAGGGAAAAAACAACATTTAAAGAGCTCCCACTCCTGAAAACAACTCCCCCAAAATGCCAAAATGGTATAACTCCCTTGAACAGAAAAAATAAGCTATGTCGCTACAAAGGTCATACCCAACAAAACGGCCCCTAAAATTCCATTTTTTGCCTGTAACAGTCCGCATACTACCATGAACTGAAAAGATTCGGCTAATCATGGATGGGTTGCTAAAAAAGACACAAATGCGAGAAACCGCTCACATACTGCGCTAACAGGTGGGCCCACTGAAAATAGTCAGCACACATTGTCAATTGTCACCATTGCGCTGCTTTAAAAACTGGATGCCAAAAATGAACCGAGGGAGCAACGTCGTGATGCCAAGTGTCCTTCGCGCCCCGCACTGCTGGATAAAAGCGAAAACATCTAGGCCCACCAAACACTTAGACCAGGGAAAAATAAATTGAACAGTACTACAGTCAAATAATCCAAGGCCTCCATGGATAGGTGCACCTACAAGGAACTTCACACCCCTCAGAGAACCTATTGAATCGGCACTAAAGAGGTTGATACAGAGCAATGCTATAGCCTTACCGGAAGTTGGGCCATATGAACCAGATCCATTTAAGCCTGCTTGGTGGAATGACAATGACGTCTGTGAATATCACTGTAATAAAGGTCACAAAACAACAAGTTGCTACAAATTGAAGAACCTCATCCAAGACCGCATGGATCAAGGTGACATTACAATGGATAATAAAGCACCAAATATAAATCATACCATTTTCAAAGATCCTTTTGTAAAAGATGACAAAGGAAAGGCTTCCAGTTCTAATGCACAAGACAATACTACCAATTATACCAATGTAGCATTTGATTATGCCATTAACACACTAAGTGAAGGACATGAAATGGTAGCTACAATCATAGTAAATCCCAAAAGCAAAGATTGTGTCATCATTACTAGAAGAACAAAAGTCACATTAGAAGGAGTACCTTCAAACCAACCTTCAATAAATAAAAACTATAATATGGTGGATCAATTGAAGAGAACTCCACCATAAATTTCATTATTTGAGTTGTTGCGCATATCACCAGCCCATAAAGCAGTCCTAGATAAAGCCTTACAAGATTTGGTTGTTGCTAGGGACATTGATGAGAAGACATTTCAATCAATGGTGGGAAACTTGTCACCTTCAAAGGTCACATTCACTAAACAAGATGTTCCTACAAACCGACTCATGCATAATGATCTGTTGCACTTAGAAGCTTTCATCGACCGAAAAAGGTTCAAAGAGTACTAATAGATGGCGGCATGGGCCTCAACATATGCACTCTACATTTATTCAAAGCTTTGGGATATTCTGAACATTATATTGACTCTACTAAGAGAATCAATATAAAATTCTATGATGATGAGGAATTCCCTTCCAAAGGTATGGTGACTTTACCAGTACAAGTGGGATCAACTACAACAAATATCACCTTTCAAGTACTAGACAGAGAATTGGGGTACAATATGGTGTTAGGTCGCCCATGGATACATACAATGCAAGTAGTACCATCAACTTTTCACCAATGTGTAAAGTTCCCATACAATGGTATAAAGATCACTGTCCATGGTGACCCGAACCCTTTCCAACACTATAATCATTTAAGGGCAAGCTCAAACAATAAAATACCAAACAATCAAGAAGCTCCTATTCACATACAAATGGAATCATTGTCAATTAAAGAAACACAGAAAAATACACCAACCACATCTTCTTTGTATATTAAAGAAGTTGGTTGTGGAGAATATTCCATTTCAAGCACATCAGATGACAAACAATCATCATTTTCTCCCAGATCCTTTGGGAAGCCTCAAAACACAATAATGAAGCAAGATAAAGGAAAAGAAATAGTAAAATATTCAGATTCTTGTTCTTTCATTAGATGGGGAGATCTACAAGAAGAGTCTCTAAATGAATATATTAATCACTACATATATAGAGAGGAGGATGACATGGTAGTACCCAAGATACCTCTACATCAATATGGAAACGGCTTCAAGATGTTACCAAAACATGGATATAATGGTACCACAGGATTAGGACTACAAAAGAAAGGAATATTAGAACTTGTTTTGCCATATGAAAACCCAAAGAATCAAGGCTTGGGATATAAATATGTGCCACAAAAAATAGAAGCTAGATAATGAGAATTGGATATATTGAACAGGCCAAGGGTACCCTCAGATTTCATACCTATAGACCAACCATCATCAAAGATGGATTTCTTTCCACCTCAAAAAAGAAAGAGACTACCAACATCTCCTATCACAGAATCAAATGGTAAAGACATGAGACAACTCTTGCAAGAACCTACCACACAGACATCTAGTTGTACAGTACTTGAATCATCTGCGCAAGAAAACATAGCAACAGATTCAGGCTTAGCACTAGCAGATGAACCAAATCATTATTGTCAATACTTTTTCCAAGAGAAACAACTTTAGCACCTCCATTTCAATTAGATGAAGCAAGACTGTAAAGAATCATACCAAGCTTAAGAAGGGTATCCACAATACAAAGGAGATCCACTCAAATTTAGTTACCAGAATAATAGCAAACAAGTGATACAAAATCGGAAGGTGAAACATACATAGAAAGCATCATAGATTCTAGTGACTATGAATTTCCATCTGACAATGAAGACAACCCATCACTAATTTATGATAAAAAAACAACACATCATAATCAAGTATGCATGATATCTGGATCCTCTAAAATAACAAGAGACAAAGAATTGCTCCTAATGCATCCATGTCTGATTGACTGGGGACAAGAAGGAGAGCCACAATTAGATTGGTTCCAAAATGACGAAGCTATAGAAGAATTCTTGGGTGTAGGATGGATTCCCTTATAATGATCACAAATTTGGCTATGCAGTAGATCTAGACAGAACTGCATATTTTGGAGAAGCAAGCTCTTCTCTTAATCACAACAGTGATGATAAAGCGGAACACATAATATCTGCCCTACCTATTGGTAAAGAACGGTCAACATTATTGGTAGAAGAAACTAAGGAAATCAACATCAACGATGTTGAGAAGGTTCATAACATTCACCTAGCAAAATCCATTGATCTAGTGGAAAAAGAGAAATTTATCAAAAATTTTAAGCAAAGACCCATCAATTTTGCATGGTCTTATGCAGATATGCCTAGATTAGACTTATAATTAGTCTTGCATCATCTACCTTTACTTCTAGGGGTAAAACCATACAAACAAAAACTCAGGAAAATGCACCCTCACATAGCCTTGTTAGTCAAAATTGAGTTACAAAATTTATTAGATGTGGGTTTCATTAGACCTATAGACTATGCTGAATGGATTTCAAATCTAGTCCCAATATCCAAGCATACTGGAGGTATTAGGATCTGCACTGACTTCAAAGATCTTAACAAGGCTTGTCCCAAATATGACTTTCCACTCCCTAATATAGACATCATAGTGGACTTAACAACTGGAAATGAAATGCTATCACTCATGGACGGTTTTTTCGGTTATAATCAAATCAAAATTGTGCCAGAAGATCAACCGAAGACATCATTTACTTGTCCATGGGGAACCTATTGCTGGAATGTGATGCCATTCTGCCTTAAGAATGCAGGCGCCACTTATCAAAGAGAAATGACCACCTTGTTTTATGATATGATACACACAATCATGGAAGATTATGTAGATGACTTGCTAGCAAAATCTAAAACAAGGGTAGTCACTTAAACATATTGGCTAAGATCTTTGATAGACTTGAGCAATACAATGTAAGACTAAGTCCAAAATAAAAAAATTGGGGTAACCTCTAGTAAACTCTTGGGCTTCATTGTATCCAATCGTGAAATTGAGATAGATCCAGAGAAATTGAAAGCTATTTTAGACATGCCATCACCTGCTACACTCAAACAACTTAGAAGTCTACAAGGGAGATTACAATCCATAAGGTGCTTCATAGCCCAATTGGTATAAAAGTGCCAACTGTTTCCGTTATCACTGTTTAAAAAATGGGTTTTCCTTTCCCATGATTGGTTATGATTTTGAAATTTTGAGTAAGACACATTATCAATTGCTTCAGGTCTGTGTTGGGTCTTAAGGGTTTAGGGTTTTGATCTTAAATCGCTTAATGTCTGATAAAAAACCCTTTGGTTTCTTTTCCTTCGTTACTTTATCCACTTAAGTAATGGGTCCTGGGGTCATAGGAAGTGTCCCCCCTTGTCTTTTGCCTAGGCGGTCATGTCAATTAATCGTAAAATTTATGCCTTATGTATTTTCTTCCTAATGTTGTCGGGCCCAGTAAGTGGTGTGCATCTCTCAGGTGGATCTATGGTTTTTGCTATTTTGCTAGGTGAAGTTGCGCATGGTTTAAAACCCATGAAGTTGCAAAAAGGCTTTGCGTTCTAAATGGCGATTTTGGTCCGGTCTAAAGAGGTCTCATCTTGTCCAAGATCCAACGGCTAGCGTTATTTCGCAACCTGAACTTGCAAGAAAAATACCTTTCGCGAAATGGCGAAAGCATTTGGTGGGACCCTACATGTGAGGATTGTCTAAGTAACTAAAAGGTGATCAAGTCCCTTTTGATCTAACGGTTTGCGCTATTTCACAGGATGAAAATGCTCGACAGTTATCTTTCACGAAGTTGCGAAATGACCTAGCATTCCAAGTAGACGGTCCAGCTGGTTGAGAGGGTGAGTAAGATGGTGGTACGTGGCATAGGCTACAATAGTTAGCAAGCCGGGTCTAAGAGTTAAAAGGTGAGTCATGCTGTGGGATAAGAGGTGACATGGTAGATGCAAGTGGTAAAAATTAATTGGAACCCAGTGTTTTCTCTCGGCAAATGAAAGACTGACATGTCAGCTCTGAAAGTGATTAGATGCTAGGTGTTCGAGGTTGAGTCGGAGGGCCCACATCTGTTGGAGTCTGTTCAAATGGTTAAGCACTGAACAAGTAGAAAATGATCTGACGGCCCGCGTGATTTTGCAAGGATGAGATGCTCATGCTTTATACCCTGCGAAATGGCGAAAAGGTTTTTCATCCCCAAAGGCAGATAAAACATAAGGTTAAAAGAGGATCGACTTTGTTTTGATCCAACGGCCAGTGCTATTTCACGGTTGCGAGATGCTTGAAGGATATGCTTCATGAAATAGCAAAAGTAAAAAGGGTTCATCCAGGTGTTATGATAGATGGTGACGTGCCCATGGACACGTGGTTTTAGAAGAAGCTGTAGGCCCGCCAAGGTGAAACCGGTGGTATAAAGGAGAGACACGTGGCTGACGTTGAATTAAACGTGAAGGGTTTTCGAAAGCCAATGGTTGAGTGCCACATGGTAGCCAGTAGCCAATGAAAAGGCGGTGTAAGTAAAGCAAGCATAAAGGTTTCCCTTAAAGGATGGTCATCTCTAAATTGATCCAACACTTCATGTTGTTTCACAACCTGAAATTGATAGATGTTTAAGCTTCGTAAAATAGCGAAAAACCACTAGCAGTCAAAGTAAAGGCGCAGTTAGTAAAGATGTTGACGGTTTCGGTCAAAGTTAAAAATCGAGCAGTTAGAGTTCCATCTAACGCCTGGCACTATTTCGTGAAGGAGAAGTGCTCGAAAGATAAAGTCTGCGAAATGGTGAAAAGAAGGTGGGGCCCAGTGCGGAGGCAAGACTGTTAAGTAAGTATAACGGTCGATCGGGTTCCTTTTGATTAGACGATTGGTGCTATTTCGCAGGATGAAATTACCTGAAGGTTATGATTCGCGAAGTTGCAAAAGAACGAAAGGAAAGAATTGCAGGAATCAAATGGCCCATTGGAGCGAAAATACGAATTCTCTCATGAATTCAAATCTGAAGGGACGGTCGAAGCATGTGGAATCAATGTTGCAATTAAGAGCCCGGGTACCATATATGATTTCCTATCAATCGGATGAAGGTATCTTTCTAAAGAAATATTGCAGAGGAGCAGATACATAGCCATTTTCTTCAAATACAGAGCAAGTCAATTTAGTTGCAGAGTGGATTCACTCGAGCTAAAAATAGGTTTTCTTGTACTCTCGTGTAGCAATTCATTTGTGGTGTGTTTAAAATAAGATATTGATTTGTCACATAACTATTTGGGGGTAGTATTTTGATTTCTTACATTTTTCAAAATGGCACCTAAGAGGGAATTTTCTGGGAAAGTCAATTATCCGAAGAGAACCATTTGTGATGAATTTCTTGAGCAGTTGACGTTGTCAACTAATCAGGCATCGAAAGCAAAAGAATTAGTGCCTAGAGCTCCTCGTTTGAAAATAGGAGAAGGGCTATATGACAAGGGTAACTAGTTGAGAGATCCGCAAGCCGGATTGTCTTGGTTGGGGTTATTTAAGGTTGGATTTGGAATGAGGAATTCTCTAGCCCCACAAAACAATATTTGGGAATTAGATGTAGGGAAGCTGGTAGTCCCAGGGGTATTTATGGATATGGATCTGTTGACCCAAATTGCACTTAATTATGATCCAGTCACAAGAAGCATTCAGGATATAAATGGAAAAACCCTTATTGAGATTAATACTGAAGAATTCAGAAGTGCTTTTGGGCTAAATGAGTTTACAAATTTTCTTGAACCCATAAATTTCAAATCATTAGCTCAAGTATACAGTGCATAGAGGAATCATCTTAGGAGTGGGCCTCTTAAGGAATTTTTTGTGAAGATAGGTGGGTTGACTGTTGTAGGACCCAACATAGAAGAGCCCTTCTCATTAAATTTGTTTACCCTCAGAGCTAAGGGAATGTATTGGTCACTTTGCCAAGTTTTGGGAGAAGATGTTGAAGCGAATATGCCCAATCACTACTTGTTAATGATTGCTCAGATTTTAAATCCTTCCCTTGCAGTAACATTTGATTATGCTTCATTCATTGCTGATGATATCCATGGAGGGTTAGTAGGAATAAAGAATGGAAAGGTGGATAGGCCTTTTGGATGGTACTCACTCCTAATGCATCTATTTCTTTTCAAAGGAGGTGATTACTTTGCCAGTGGACTGGACCTTATCAAAGAGAAGGAAGGAGAAAAGATGCCAGTACAACTATGGAGTACTGTCTTGTCATGGGATAGAGAGGATGCTAGTTTCTTGAAGTTTGATAAATATTTTGTATCCAAGATTAGGACTCTCCTCTGTTCGGAGAACCCAAGAATCCCCAAAAGCTTCTTTTAGATTTCATTAGACCAAAAGAATTTGTAGAGAGCATAAAGATTGTTCACAATTGGGGTGACATTTATCTGTACCCAATCTCAACAGTTTTCAAAGTTTTTGGTTTCAGAGGCACTCCATTCTTGTTGGCCTATTAGGTCCCTCTCAAAGTGGGAATTGTAGAAGTCCTTAGACAAATTGGTAACGTACAAGAGGCAAAACTGACAGGTAGGGGTAAAGGGACCATTTTCCCTATGGTTGCCATAGCCCACCAATTTGTAATAACTAAGGGAGGTTGGAATTGTTTTGAGGATTTTCTCAAACCTTATCATTTGTCAATTGCAATATCCAGGTGTGCCAATCCAGAAGACTTCTTTAATGGCATGTTTAGAAAGAGAGTAGCATGCAGAGGTAGACCCCATCAATTTCAGTTTCCTGAAGACCTCATTAGAAATGAATTTGATTTGGATGAGCAGGAACTGAGGAAGGAGAAATGGGTGGCTTATAAGAAAGCCTTAGACTTTGTGCATTAGTTTGATGCCAGCTATGACCCATTGTCTAGCTTTTCCCCTTTGGAGGAGAAAATAAAGTTTTTAATTGTTTGCTTTGAGGATGTGATGCAAACCCTGAAGGAGAAGAGGGAAGGTGTGATTAAAAGCAACCCTAAAAAGGCAAGAATGATTCTCAGTAGGTCTACCTCCACCAAAGCAATCCCTCCTGGTGACTACACCCTGCACAAGAAATCTAGTTATAGTGTGTTGATGCCTACAACAGGGGAGCCCTCTACCTCCAAAGGAAAGAGGAAGATACAAGATATCATTGACATCCAAGAGAGCCCAAAGAAGTAGAGAGTAGGGAAAGAAGTACAATCTAATACACCTTTGTACTCTCCATCCCAATCCCCTATCCACATAGGCGATGAGCAAGCAGCAGTTGAGCAACTTCTACAATTAGGCAATCTAGGAGAAATTGCCTATACATATGATGAAGTAGAGAAGGGTATGCCAGAAGAACCCCTTGCTGCTGAAATGAACATCACTACCACTAAATTTAAAGGCTAGGAGTGGGATCCTGAGATAAAGCAGGCAAGTGATGACTTCTTCGCTGACAACAATTTTGTCTCATCAGGAGCATTTATGCAGTTTATATGGAAACAAAATATAGATAAGTACAATGCAAGATGTGAGAAGAGAAAAGGTGAGCAACCTAACAAAGATCCACCCCTGGTGGAGGAGGAAATAAAATAAGAGATGATGGAAGAATTTAAGACCATCACTCCTAAGCAATGAAGAGATATGGTGGCACAAGCTGGAGTGCTTATTCTACCTGAGTGGGATATAGCAGATGCCCTGGTACTAGAGGCAATGAGAAAGGAGACCAAGCCCATGGAGGGAATTACTTTTAGCAAGGATAATGTTGCACTCATCATGTGGTCTCTCAAGAGATATGAGAGTAAGAGAAGCAAAGATACCCCAGGGTCAAGCTACCTTGGTGGAATGATAGTGAAGAGAGTGCAGAACATAGGGGTGGTAGAAGCCACTAGCACTATGCTAGAGACTGCAAAATTTAGTGTTGCAGTAGCAGAAAAGGAAGCCAAGGAAAAAGAGGTCCTCCAAGTCAAGTTGGAGACAGTTTTGAAGGCCTACAATAGTGCTAAGGAGGAGGTAAGAGGTAAGGATAGCATCATTGCTAAGTTGCAGAGCCAGTTGACAGGACAGTACCATCAAGGCGAGTCTTCAACACTGATGATCTCCTCTTCCCCTGCAAGACCTCCACCTACCAGCCCCATCATTGAGTTCCCACCATCTCCAGCACCTTCCAGCTCTCAAATGGTTGAGATTACTCCTCAAGAGCTAGAGAATTTAAAACAGGCTCAGGCCTTGTATACAAAGAAATATGAGGAGAGAGTAAGGGCTACTATTTCAAGTTTTGCAGATACAATGAGTGCCTCATTGATATACAGTAATATAAGCAAGATTTTGGAAATGAGGAATGAGCTCAGTGGAGATAAAGCCATTCTGACACCTATTTTTGACAAATGGAGGCCTAGAGAGCAGAACTTGGAGTCTATTTGTGCCTCTTATGATGAAGCAGGGGCCAATCCTATCATCAAATCCATTTGTGATACCACCAAGGATCTAGTGAAACTAGCAGAAGTGGTGGATAATGCTGATAGGAAAATTAACTTGTATAAAAAGGAATATACTGATCAGGTTTTTGAGTTGCTCCCAAGAGTTTTTGCCTGCCTAGATCAACTGAAGGACAAACAAGTGTGGCTCAAGGAATTAGAGGCCAAATTGTCAACCAAGATTAAAGGCATTGTTGACTTAGATGATGCTTCCTTTTTTGTTATAACAATTCAGGAGATAGAGAGAATCAAATCTCATTATGGTTTTCTCAATTAAGAGGTTAACAAGATGAGGAATTCATGGAAAAAGTTAACCAAGGCTAAAGCAAAAGTGATTAATTTCACATGGCCCACTGATGATGTGTACAATGAATGGACAATAAAATATGCCATCTAGGATGCAGAGCAGTTAGAGGGCACTCCTAAACAATTAGAAGAGGTTGCAACTGGGCAACAAGTTGAAGAAGTTGCAGAGGTCGAAAAGGACTTGTAACCGTTTTTGCAAAAGGTTTTGTAACTTCTTTTTGAGAAGCAATTATTGTAACAAATTCTCCTAGGAAAGTCTAAAGCTTTGTGCATCCATAATGTTATAAATGGATACCAGGACTAGTGAAAAACTGATCGCAAAGAATTGTAAGAAAACACTACAGAAATTTATCTTATCTTTTCTAAGTTTAATGGAGAATATTCAAAATTCTCTTGTAATACTTTCTTGAAGATAATATCAATATACAGACCATTGGTTTTGAGTAAAGCTTTGTGTCGTCTTCAAATGTGTTTGCAATTATTTACTATTTCATACTAAATAATCCAGGGTTATTTTATTTGAATAGGGGTTGTAAGGCAACTTTTAGTAGATGTGTTTGCTAGCTTTTCTCTTTAGGAGGGAAATTAAATATGCGAGGATCACTTCTACCAATAAATTACTTATGAGACATCTTGAATCTTGATGAGCATAGTTTGATTTGGTGTGCATAAATTCTCATGTATGTTAGGCATATATAAGGATTAATAGAAGCTAAGCCAATGGGATGTGTAGAGATCTTTTGTTTGGGGAGTATTGTTTGAATTTATATGACTCTGTGACCTTGGATAAGGCACTGGTATAAATCAAGGTTGTCTATTGCATGTTTTGTAGATCAAAATACTGAATATGAGTATAATTTTCATTCGTTTGTTTCAGTTGGTTTCAAGGTGATTAGATCCATTGGTTTTCTGGACTGGTTTGCTATGGATTTATCTTTTGAAAGTGTGAATTTAGTTCACAAAGGTATACCTGCCTGGACTTTGAGTAAGTCCGAAGTGTAGAAGGTTAAATCAAACCTTGTCATATGTTGTCTTGAGAGTTTCCTTCCCTTTAATATCTCTTCTGCACATAGTTTACATCATTTTATTATAAGGATGTTAAGGTGAATCAGATTTTGAAGACAACAAAAGTGGCGACTCTGCTGGGGAGAGTCACATTAAAGATCCAGACGCAGATTTGTGCTTAAATTTGTAAAGAAAACCATTGTGTTTGTGGAATTCCTACGTATTATTCTAAAAGCTTGTTCTCATAATTCCCATATTTTTGTGGGTGGCGACTCTATTTTATTGGAACCAGTCCTTGTGAATTATAAATCATTTCAAAATAAGACAAGCGTAATGCAAGGAGGAAAAAACACCAAGCCATTCATGAAGAAGCATCCTCGTGAAACTTTGCAAGAAGGTTTGCCAGAGCAGTCACGGAGAGGTCAGAAGAGATCAGTGTTACACGAGCCATCAAATGTTGCTTGGGTACAAAAGAACAATAATACTGGTAAGATGCCTGATCGACCTGTTTATGCAAAGTCTAATTCATCTTCTAGAGATTCAGAACATGATATATTAGGTTTTCATTCAGGATTGTTTGGAAATGTTGATAATGCTCCTATTTTAAATCAAGATTTGTCCCATGTTAGTGTTTCTGCAAGAGATAGGACCAGTTCAAATGTAATTAGACACTCTATGCCTAGAACAATAGATGGAAACATTAGTTTGATTGACATAGACCAAGTCAATGCATCAGACTCTGAAGAAAATTTTCCTGATGAAGATAAAGTGTCCCAAGAGATTCAAGACTTGAATAGAAGAGTTCACCATTTAATCTCCCTAAGAGCCCAAAAGGAAGCAAATAGGGAGAAAGAAGTTAAAGCTAAATTAATGGAGAGAGATAGGCTTCTTAGACAGATAGCTGATCTTGAGGTACTGGCAAAAGAAAAAGAAAAAAGTGATGAGGAAGGCCCTATGATTAGAGAAATCTTGATCCCCAAAGCTAAGCCAGCATATAGGTCAGTAGTTCAGCCAAGTAAGGAAGTACTTAGTGATTCACAGTTTCCTAGGACAAATGTGGATAAAGAAAAATAGAAATGGGTAGATGATGGAATTGAATCTAAAACTAAAGAGGAGGTTTCTCATAGGTTGTTAGCACATGAGAGGGAAATGGAAAGAATGAGGAAAGAAAAGGAGGATCTCCAAATGGAGCTAGAGAAAGCTGAATTGGAAGCAGCAAATTAGGAAGTAAAAAGAAAAATTAGTTACTTAAAGGCTCCCCCTATCACGTTTCCATCAAAAGATCTTAATAAGCCTGATCCTCAACAAATTTCTCTTCCCCCTATTAAGATTCAACCTACAGTGCCTGCTGATGTAGCATCAATGACTCAAATCCCTATGAATAGTCATCACACCCAAATATCTCAGTCTTCAATTCAAAAGATTAGAATGAACATGGGAAATAATAATATTATTACCCCTTTTCAAAGGAGACCAATCAATTTAGAACAATATAGAAAATTGTTCTTTGATGGGATCCCAGGATATCCCAATCATGTTCCTACTGAGTTAAGAGACAGACTCCATAAATTTGCTAGGAACAATGCCATTAGTGTTGAGGAACATCTGAAATCTTTTGGGGACCTAATAAACGATTATGAGATAGGATGAGGATGTTATCATGAAACTGTTTGTCCAATCCCTGGTTGATGATGCCAGAGATTGGTACAGAGGTCTTCCAGTTAATAGCATAGGGTCTTGGGATGATTTTAAAAATTGTTTTCAAGAGCAGTATGGTGACAAGACTAATGTGAGCTTCATGCTCAATGAATTCAATAATATAAAAAAAATTGATAATAAAATGGTCACTGACTTCAATGCTAGATTCCAAAAAGCCATGCACAGATTGTATCAAGTGATGAGATTAGATGATAACATGTGTTTAAATACTTATTATAATGCATTTGATTCTAAGATGGCCTATATTCTGAGAGATAATAATCCACATAACTTGAGAGATTCTTTTAGAGTTGCCATAAATGTAGAAAGTAATAGAAAAGCATCTGGGAAGTTAGGAAGAATAACAAATGGTAGATTATGGCAGGAAACAAAACAACAACCTAATAAAGTTGCTAAGGAGGATGATAAGATAGATAAATTGGTTATTGCAATGAAGGATCTGACTGCCAAGGTAAACAAAAATGACAAGCCTCATTATAACTGGCAAGATAGACCCCCTAGATTGCATGACATGCCATATAATACCAACTGGAAGGATGGCAAACCCCAAAATGAGAAGCCCAAAATTGCCCAAAATCAAGACACTCCAGATCCCTTGAAAGGGAAAACTGTCCATAATATAGAAAACACTCCCTGGTGTATTGCTTGTGATGGACCACATTCTCCTCATCAGTGTGCATTGGCTCAGGCTCTTGAAGAATCTATCAGACAAGAAGCTGAGCCTGACATCAATATGTTTGAAATCATCATAGAAAGTGATGAGGAGTCTATACAAAGTGAATACAGTGATGTATTAGATAATGAAAGGTTTGTTCAAGGACAACTAACCTTAGATTGGCATCCTACATTGAATGTGGTAACAATTGAGGATGAAGAGGTTCATCTTAGAAGGCCTAGTGAGGAAGAAGTCAAAAATCTCACTAAAGCCGCAATTGCCAAAGCAAAACACAACTATAACTTGAGAAGCACCAAGAAGGACACTAATCAGGGTGAACCTGGTTCCATGTTCATAAAAGAGATCACCCAAAAGGGGGCAGCAGGTAGTGCTACTACTGTTCCTAAGATTGGTCAAGAAAATAAGGAATGGGTCAAAGGTGTACCAAAGAGTACAGATACTAGTGACATACAAGGAGCTACCATAGTGAAAAAGACAAGTCAGCTCAAGACAGAAAGAGCTAGAGCTAATACTGAAATAAGCAATAGTTCTACATTTGACATGACTCAAGCTCTTACTCAAATGAAGGTCACTATTCCATTAGTAGAATTACTGAAGATTAAAGAACATAGGGATGCAGCCTTGTCTTTATTTTCTAGTATATCTGATAGTGACACAGTCTTACCCACCAGTTCAGCTAGAATTGGAAAGGATCAAGAGTTCCAAACCCCAAAGGTTTATATTGGAACCACTATCACTCAAGATCCTTCATAGGTAGACCCTTTCTATGTTACTTTGTTAGTAAATAACCGGTTGATTAAAAAATGCATGATAGATTCAGAAGCTACTGCTAATGTAATACCTTATGGTGTTATGAAAGAATTAGGATTGTCAGTAACCACTGTGTATGGGAAATGCTATGCCATGGATAATAGGGAAGTACCTATGATAGGTACAATGAGAGATGTTGAAGTAAAGATAACAACATTCCCTGAGGCAACTTATAAAATGGATGTCATTGTTACTAATACCAAACCCCATTATGGTATGTTACTTTCCAGGCAATGGGCAGCAGCAATAGGAGGAAATGTTCAACTGAACTTATCCTATGCCACCATTCCAATCAATGGAAATCAGGTCAAATTGTACAGAGAGCCACGAGCTCCTAGGGTAATTGAAAATGTAGACCCTAATATGCTCAATTGTATGATTGATGTAGATCTTGACAACTTTAGACTTCAACCAATTTTACCCCAATTGAAGAATACTGACCCCATCGTGGTTGAATTAGAAGCACAACAGTGTGGTTTATGGCAAATGTATTTTGATGGAGCTTTCTCTAAAGAAGGATCTAGAGCAGGGGTTCTTTTTGTATCCCCATTAGGTATAACTTTCAAGTATTCATTCTTATTGGCCTTCCAATGCACAAATAACACTGTAGAGTATGAAGCTCTATTGCTAGGCCTTGAAGTTGCAAAGAAGCATGGAATCTAACTGTTGACAGTGTTAGGGGATTCAGAATTGGTTGTATCTCAAGTGAGACCCAAATATGCATCTAAGAATGATAGATTGAAGAAATATAAGCATGCAGTTTGGGATGTTATTAAGCATTTCATTGCATTTTCTATTAATTGGATAGAGCGATCAAAGAACATTATGGCAGATTTCCTAGCCAATGTTGCCTTGAAGAATGACGATGCAACATTAACTGGTATTTCCACTATGGAGATAAAATCTAGGCCTACCATCCCTAACAATGTGTACAATTGGCAAGTTTTTGCTGATGATGAAGACATTATTAGGTTCATCCAATGTGTTGATGATTATGATGGACAGAAGATTGATTGTAATGCATTGGTGGAGGTAATTGATAATAGAGAAATAGTGTTTGGAAATGATTTAGTCCAGTTGGAAACCAATTAAATACCTAAAGGGCTGGTAGAGCTGGAAAGCATATTCAGTTATAATGATAGTCACTTACATCAACAGTCTACCACCAAGTTGGAAGAGTTAGAGGAGGTAAACCTAGGGACCGAATCATCCCCTAAGCTAGTATACATCGGAAAGAAATTACCCCCTCATGTTAGGACTAACCTAATTAATTTATTGAAGAAGTATAAACATGTTTTTGCTTGGTCTTATGAGGACCTAAAGGCGTATAGACAAGATCTTTTTCAGCATGAAGTTCCTCTGCTTCCATATGCTAAGCCTTTCAGACAGAAACAGAGGCCCATCAATCTCCTGTTAGAAACTAAAATGCAGCAAGAGTTGACTAAATTGAGAGAGTGAGGGATTATCAAACCAATAAGGCATTCTTCATGGGTCTCTAATCTAGTCCCAGTAAGAAAGAAAAATGGAGACATTAGATTGTGTGTAGATTTCATAAATTTAAATGTTGCCTCTTTAAAAGATAACTACTCTTCCCCAAATATGGAAGCCATGCTACAAAGAGTGATAGGATGTGACCTTTTATCCATGATGGATGGTTTTTCAGGATATAATCAAGTGTTAGTGAAGGAATCTGAACAGTTTAAAACTGCCTTCACTACTCCATGGGGAACATATGTCTACGTGAGAATGCCATTCGGATTGAAAAATGCTAGAGCTAAATTCCAGAGAGCCATGGATGTAGCCTTCAAAAAATTCATTAATATCATCATGGTGGTTTATCAAGATGATTTAACCTATTTCTCCAAAAGAGTTGATGATCATTGTGGACATTTGGAAAAGGTGTTCAATAAAGCTTTGGAATTTGGTGTGTCACTAAATCCCAAGAAATGTCATTTTGGAGTCACTAAAGGAAAACTATTGGGACACATTGTTTCCAAGGAAGGGGTAAGGATAGACCCTGAAAGAATTGAAGCAATAAATAAGGTGTCCGAACCTAAAAATGTAAAACGTATTCAATCCTTTCTAGGCAAAGTGAATTTTGTTAGGAGATTCATTGCAAACTTTCCAGAGATAGTGAAGCCTATTGTCAAGTTGTTTAAGAAGGATACCAAATTTTGTTGGGATCAAGAGGCCTCAAAGGCTTTTGCTAAAATTAAGAAGGCAATTCAGGAAGCACCAGTGTTAAAATCTCCTGATTACAGTAATCCCTTTTCTCTTTTTTTCCTTTGCTTCATATCATACAATAGTTGTAGTATTGTTACAAAAGGACAATGAGGGATATGAACATCCCATAGCCTTCTATAGTAAGTCTTTGCAGGCAGCAGAATTGAAATATGAGACCATGGAAAAACAAGCTTATGCTCTAGTTAAAGCTATCAAGGCTTTTAGGCCGTATCTGGTGAATGCAAATATCATTGCCTATGTCCCACATGCTGCAGTTAAGGATATTTTGTCCCAGTCTGAAGTTACAAGGAAAAGATGCAGATGGATTAATAGAATCCAATGTCTTCAATGTCAGATTGTGATTACGCTTTATCCTTGGTTGGGTAGAGGTTTCCTTATCAAGTCTTGTTACCCAAAATCTATCAATTGCTATATCTCATACATTAATCAAAAGCTCTAAGTCATTACATATACCTAGTTGGTCATGTGGCTAGTGAAAAATCCAATATTCTGCTTCAGTGCTGCTGTAATTATCATACCCAAGTAGGTTTCATTACTTGTTAGACACAATGCACCACTGAGAGGGGGGTGAATCAATGGTTCTTAAACTTTTTTCCTTTAAGTAACTTATGTGTGTACCTGTAATGGGATCTAACACAATGCAGACTTATCGATTAGTGAGGAGACCAACGCAAAAGAAATCACACACAAAGGGACATCTTATAACACCAGTATTTACGAGGGAAACCCAAGATGAGAAAAACCTCTATGAGCAATGCTGCTAGAGTCTATTGCTCCAATCCAGCCTCACAATCAAAACTTTATTACAATATTTAGGGCTACAACCCCTGATTTAGGGCACCAACCCAAGGAGCACCAACACCTGACTTATTTAGGGACTACAACCCAAAGGAGATACAACCCCTGCATTGAGCTCCAGCTCAGTGTTCACAAAGATAACTTCAAATACAAAATTAATAATATTGCTACAAGTGAATCTTGTAACCATCTCATATACCTCTTTTTGTCAGTGAGACACCTTCTCAATTATACCAGCTCATTCTTCTACTACTCTCATCTGCTACTTCCTTGCCAGTAAACTCTACCGGTTCACCTCTCCTCTTCTCTGCTCTACTAGATCTCCTCCTCTCTGCTTTGCATGTTATGTGTCTCCCTTTTCTATAGCTTCCTTCACTTCTGCTTTGTGGGTATGAACACTACTAGTGCTGCACTACTACCAGTTGAACACTTCAACCCGGTTCTCCCTCACACTACTATGTTCTCACATGCAGAAGTAACACTTGATCACTTCACAACACTATCTTCCTCTCTTTGGCAGCACTACACTCTCATCCAACAACTTTATTAGTATCTTTGGCTTGCATATTTATAGCCTAGTTTTCCTACCAAAAGCCAATTCAAATCTCAGGCGGTTAGGGTTTCTTCGTCAACCTCAAGGCAAACCAAATCCAATAAGATCTTGTTCAATCTCATCTCCCAAATAGCAAACTATACCTCTGTCAAAACACCATTAATGTTTTTGTTGTGTCCTTCTCGAGGTCTTCTCACAATCTGATCTTCTTGCTTAGATCCAAGTGACAACAACTCCCTGATTTGTCTCTGTCGTTCATTCTTCCTTGAGCTGCACTCTTCTGATCCAATCTACAAATCACAGGATCCATATTAAGTGCACACCTATAGAAACACCTATCTCTACATGGCACTCCACTGACCTCTGCATGCTTGCCACTTCATCTCCACATGACTTCCATGTCGGTATGGATTGGACCATTGACCAATTTCATTATCGGGTTCATCTACCGGTATACTAACCCTATTGGTTAAACCCTCAAACCGGTCTATCATCAACCTTGAATTCTACTTCTCTTCCAGTGAACTACTCAATTGGTCAACACTCTTGCTAACCTTCCTTAAGCACAACTTCATTAGATGGGGATTCTTCTTCATCTGCACCTTGTCCATATTACGGGTAAGCATTCTCAACCCTCAGCAAACTCTATCTTCAATCAGGCCATTTTCCTTTATCTACATCTGCTCAGCCTTTCCTTCTCCTTGATCAGCTCAGACCATATCACAACCGGTTTGTCAAAGTGAAAAATACATCACTCTTCATCTATACCACCATCTCAACATGCCTTCTTAATCAGTCCAGTGCATATCCCTGATTTCATGCACTTGAGGTATTCCTTTGATTCACTGGTAGATCTGGTGTGAGCCTTAAAACACTTGCCTTTACCTCTTCTTCCTTATCTCACGGGACTATTATGCACATTATGTATAATAGGAGATAAGTTCCACTTACCGATGGAATGACACCTTGTCTTTTGCATCCTGCAATGCACTCATGTGAGTTCCCTATTTGTGCAGCATATCTTCAAATAGGCACATGTGATCCGATGTGGGCACATTCACTATTAGTCATTTCTTCTCATGATGACTGCATCTTCATCCGGTGGGATTCATGTTGTTCTGCAACCTCACAACATACCTGTGACCTTTTCATTCTTCTCCTCCAGTGTTGATGTGATTTAGATAACATTCTGCCTCTTCATCACAAACAACATCCAAGAAACTTTCTCATCCTGCTTGTACACTGGTCATGACCTTTGCAGGCTGACAACCACTCACTTGTTTGATCTAACTTCTTCATGTCAACACATCACTTACCAGTTGACACACTTTCCTTACCGATGATATCAAGAATATCTCATATTGTACTGCTCCATGACAGTGTTGCACATACATCTCTCATACTGGTAGTCATCCCATACCGGTTAACATTAATGACAACACGATGCCAACAATCTCCCCCTTTGGTATTGATGTCAACACATGTAGTATTCAGCATACTACATAATCCTTCTCCCCCTTTCTGTAATCCATGGATTCTCACATATGTAGTATGTTGTATACTACAAAATCCTTCTCCCCCTTTGACAATAATGGCAAAGGGCATTGTCAGGGTATCATTCCTCCTTGTATTACCAGGCACTGATAGAATTCTTTCTCGCCTTTTTCTTTACCAGATGTATCTTCTCTTCTGATACCATTTTTTACATCTTCTCAAGCTACAACAAGTGAGATGGACGACTCAACCATAAATTGACACCAATTGAGCATGCAAATTTTATACCATTTGTTAAAATACTCAATTACAGAGGGATGTGTCAGTGAATACTACTCACCTTTCGGTCAAACTGCATCACTTCCCATTTGATCCCAAATTTCTTTAGAATCAAGTGTGATTGTACTATGAATACAACCAGCCAAATGACAAGTAGATACCCATAATAATGAAACTCTCCTAGGTATTCCTACTGTAACTTCCATCATCTACAATTCAGGCAATCAATGCACTTACACTTTCAATTTCAAGCATTTCATCCTTGCATCACAACCACTTGAACTCCCCCTGAGTCATACATCTTAGGTCCTTATCTCTTATCAAGTCCAATACTGGGGTTCCAATCATCTCCATGTACCAGTTGAGCTGTGAAAGTGAGATCATCTAATGATCTTTGGATTCATGATATCAACCATAGCCTATGATATGATCCTAAAACCACACAATGCCATACAATGACATCACCATGCCATAAATTAAACCGGTTAGCCCAAAAGCATGCATGCCTTCATGATCAACCACTGGGCCAACATCTGCCAATTTAGTCTTCATCAACACCACCTGAGACATAACTTCACATTCCATGATACCAGGGCTATTGCAATGGTTTCCAACCTCATTGTCTTACATAACCTATAAGTTGTGTTTAGTATTTATGGCGGTAACATTCTGCATGTACACTTTTCTTGTACCAGTTCACTATCACTACTGAAGCACCTTCCTATGACTCCTGACCTTTGTGTCACTTTGTATCTGATTCCATTTGTTATCTCATCATACTTTGACATAAAAGTAGTCATCCATCATTCCTCTGTAGGTGTGTAGTCATGGCAGCCTCTACACACACTTATCTTCTCATTTTCTTCCTTCATTCTAGCAACAATTTGTTCTTCCATGTGTCCTTCACTGAGGGGGTGAATGATAAATTCAATGTGCTACTCCCCCTAAGGTCCTGCATCTCCTCTAAGCCTTAGGAGATATCACATGTGTGATGAATGCGCAGTGTCGGTCCATGGTCTTCTTTCTCCATACCTACTTGGTCTCACTCTTCTTCCCATTTTTAGGCTTGGGAGAAGGTCTTTCCTTCTTCTACTGATGGGCCCTTCCTTTCTTGGACTCTGTATCACCACTGGAAATAGTGCTATAATAGCACATAGGTTCCATCCCAACTTCATGATTGGGGAATCTCTTAACATACCGGTTTGACCATCTTCTCCTGGTCATGTTGTTGTGTCTAGCAACCGAAACCGGTGGACCTCTTACTCTTGCAGGGACATTTCTGCTTTGGTTAAATGCAGGTCTCTAAGTTCCATATGCTTTGTACCCACTTTTATGCAGAGCATAGTTTCTACACTAGCCTCCATATGAATGCAAGTTCCTCTTTCTGCATTCAAACTCTCTATGGCCAAAACTATTGCAGTTATGACAAACAATATTTGCATAACCAGAAAAGGGAACATGCATGTATCTACTCCTGGATACATTTTTCTCATATGCATTATTTCTATGAGATCCTAGATTATTCCTTCTAAATCTCTTTCCACATTCTTCTGCCCTATGGCCGTAAGCATTACATGCAAAGCAATAACCGGTAAAGGGTGGAATCAGACTTACAAATTTATTCTGCCATGCATGGGGAGATCTTACCAGTCTAGCATCTCCATTTCTCTTTCTTTGAGGATGGATCCTTGGTTGTCCATTCTTTGCATTTCCTCCATCTGATCTCTTCTTCTGCCACACTTGCTTTTCCCTATGGGTGGTACTATTTCTTTGTCCTCTGCCAGTAGGAGGTCTTCTCTACTATGTTCTCATGTTCTTGCTTCCAATGAAGCTATCTTCTCCCATCGTCCCTTTTACTTTGGGATATGCATTGTTCCTCCTTCTTGTAGCACCGGTCTTCATCCTTGTCTGCAAGATTTCACTGGTTGTGTATAGATCAACCTTCTTCTTGCGAGTATTTCTCACCATGAAGGTTTGGCCTTTGTTTTCTTCATTTGGGGAGACAAACAGAATGTCATTGTGGGGGACATTCTTGTTGGTGGAGCATTCACCGACACCACTTCCTAATCCTTTAGTGTCCTTGGTATGCTTTTTCTTTTTCAACATTTTATCCAAGGCATCACTGTTGCCATCAAACTGGATTCTTACCTTGAGCTCATCCTGACATTTCTCAAGGTCATTTCAAAGAACCTCTATTTCTCCAAGCAACTGTTGATATTCTTTATCTTTTACTTATAGCTCAAAGGCTAGATCACTACACTGACACTCCTTGGTGTCTTCCTCTTGAGTCTTCAATTCTGAGATACATTTCTCAGATTCTTTAAGGCAATATGTCAACCAATTCTGCTCCACTATAGCAGCATTCTTGAATAGCTTGTATTCCTTTCTTACTCTACTGATTTCTTCGAGTGCATTTACAAGTTATCCTTCAAGATCAACTTCTACTTCCTCTTCTACTTCACCTTCACTATCACTACCAAACACATCATACCAGTGGGATCTATCTGCATTATCCCCTTTTGATGTGTGATTCTCAATGTTCATCTCATGGGCCAAGAAGAGATGAGTCTCCTCATCACCATTGCTACTGCAACACTCTGATCTTTCGTTGTCATTTACACATGTATCTACTGTAGTGTTCTCCTCACTCTCACAAGTTGATCCAGCATTGCAGGGTTTATCTCCATAAAGATTCTTCAATCTATCCCATAAGATTTTTGCTGATTTACATTTTTCCACCTGTGAGGAGACATCACTGGATAGCCCACTGAGTATATCCTTCATTGTTGCTTCATTGCACTAGTTTCTTCTTTCTGCATCTGAATAGGTGGGAGGAGTGACTTTAGTAGGGCATCCATTTACAACTGACATCGACACATCAAACCCTGGAGAGGATAGGTAGACTTCCATTCTACAACTTCAAATGGAATAGTTTGAACCATTAAAAACTGGAGTAGGGATTGATACTAAATAAACCATTGTGTCCTTAAGCCAGAATCTACCTAAGCTAGAGAAAGCTCATTTGATTGGGAACCTAGGCTCTGACACCAATTTTTAGACATAATAAACCACTAAGAGGGGGGTGAACCAGTGGTTCTTAAACTTTTTCCCTTTAACTAACATATGTGTGTATACCTGTGATGGGATCTAACACAAAGCAGACTTACCGGTTAGTGAGGAGACCAACACAAAAGTAATCACACACAAAGGGACATCTAATAACACCAATATGTACGAGGAAAACCCAAGATGGGAAAAACCTCTGTGAGAAATGTTGTTGGAGTCTACTGCTCCAATCCAGGCTCACAATCAAAACTATGTTACAATGTTTAGGGCTACAACCCAAGGAGCTACAACCCCTGATTTAGGGCACCAACCCAAGGAGCACAACCCCTGACTTATTTATGGGCTACAACCCAAAGGAGCTAAAACCTCTGCACTGAGCTCCAACTCAATGTTCACAAAGATAAATTCAAATACAAAATTAATTCTACTGTTACAAGTGAATCTTGTAACCATCTCATATACCTCTTTCTTCCAATGACACACCTTCTCAGTTATACCAACTCATTCTTCTGCTACTTCCTTATCGATAAACTCTATCAGTTCACCTCTCCTCTGCTCTACTCTACTAGATCTCCTCCTCTCTTCTTTGCACTTTACTGGCACTATGCTCTGCCTATTCTGTGTCTGCCTTTTCTGTACCTTTCTTCACTTCTTCTCAGTCGGTATGAACATTGTCAGTTCTACACTGCTACCAATTGAACACTTCAACCCGATTCTCCCTCACACTACTCTGTTCTCACATGCAGAAGTAACACTTGATAAGTTCGCAGCACTACACTCTCATCCAGTATCTTTATCAATATTTTTGGCTTATAGCCTAGTTTTCTGCCAAAAAACAACTCAAATATCAGGTAGTTAGGGTTTCCTCATCAACCTCAAGGCAAACCAAATCCAATAAGATCTTGTCTGATTTGATCTCCCAAACAACAAACTGTACATCTCTGCCATTAACACACCTTTCAATACACGCCTTCTAATCTTAGCAACCACGACCTCATCTCTTGACTTGCCTCTGTCAAAATGCCATTAATTTTTTTGTTGTTTCCTTCTCAAAGTCTTCTCACAATTTGATCTTCTTGCTTAGATCCAAGGGCCAACAAATCCTTGATTTGTCTTTGTCTCTCATTCTTCCTTGAGCTGCACTCTTCTGATCCGATCCACAAATCACGGGATCCATATTAAGTGCACACCTGTAGAAACACCTATCTTTACATGGCACTCCACCGACCTTTTCATGCTTGCCACTTCATCTCCACATGGCTTCCATGTCGGCATCCTCCTCTACTTCAACAACTATGTCAGTATGGATTGGACCACCAACCAATTTCATTACTAGATTTATCTACCGGTATACTAACCCTGTCGGTTAAACCCTCAAACTAGTCTTTCATCAATCTTGAATTCTACTTCTTTTCTGGTGAACTACTCAATCAGTCAACACTGTTGCTAACCTGCCTTAAGCACAACTTCATCAGATGGGGAGTCTTCTTCATCTGTACCTTTTCCATGTTACCGATGAACATTCTTACCATTAAAACCTCATGATGATACCATGTCATCAACCCTCAACAAACTTTATCTTCAGTCAGGCCATTTTCCTCTATCTACATTTGCTCAGCCTTGCCTTCTCCTTGATCAGCTCAGACCATATCACAACTAGTTTATCAAAGTGAAAAACACATCACTCTTCATCTGTATTGCTATCTCAACATGCCTTCTCAATCAATCCAGTGCATATCCCTGATTTCATGCACTTGAGGCATCCCTTTGATTCATCGGTAGATTCGGTGTGAGCCTTCAAACACTTGCCTTTATCTCTTCTTCCTTATCTCACAGGACTATTATGCACATTATGCATAATAGGAGATAAGTTCCACTTACCAGTGGAGTAACACCTTGTCTTTTGCATCCTACAATGCACTCATGTGACTTCCCTGTTTGTGCAACACATCTTCAAACAAACACATGTTATTTAATGTGGGAACATTCACTATCAGTCATTGCTTCTCATGATGACTGCATCTTCATCTAGTGGGAGTCCTGCTAATTTGTAACCTCACAACATACCTGTGACCTGTTCATTCTTCTCCTCCAGTGTTGATGTAATTTAGGTAACATTCTGCCTCTTCATCACAAACAACATCCAAGCACCTTGCTCATCCTGCTTGTAAACTAGTCATGACCTTTGTAGACTGACAACCACTCACTTGGTTGATCTAACTTCTCCATGTCAACACATCACTTACCAGTTGACACCCTTTCCTTACCGGTGATATCAATAATATCTCATCCTATACTCCTCCATGACAGTGTTGCACATACATCTCTCATACCGGTAGTCATCCCACACTAGTTGAAATCAATGACAACACAATGCCAACATTACTTATAAGTCAAGGCAAGAAACAAAAGAAAAAAGTGTTATGTCAATCTCAAGGCAAAACAAAAAAATGATATATTACTGAAATATCATGCATACAAGTGTGACAATAAAATCTTGACTATGGGAACATGCAAATAACTCCATCAGGGCTATGGATGCCTACTGGCAATGGAGCAATGTTTGAGAGATTACGGTGCATAACCTTGTCAATGCCCTAAAATCTTGCTGGTAGCGAGGCCCTATCCAAGTTGCTTTTGAAGTCATAGTAACTCATGTAGCTAGCCACATAGGATTCCAAGGGTCTTTGATGGTTATAAGAGTTAGAATGAACTCAAATGCACACACATGGGCAAAAGAAGATCAAAACTTCAATAATTGGTGGAGAAGTTTTCCGCGCCTACATTCATAAATATTGGTTACATAGTGTGCTAGGTTGGATGATCTAAGTCTTTTGAGAATGGATTGAGCTCCTATCTCTAAAATATTTCACAACTTCAATCCAATTAGTGCATTTTAGAATGAAAGACACACACACTCATCCTTGTTCGAATAGGAACTCCATTTTTGTCATGCATCCTGTATTCGCATAATAAAAAATTCATTGTCTCCATCACATTATGCATCATTATGTTAGGTCTGCATACTTGGGGGCATAACTGAAAAAATACCAAAAACATTAAAAAAAACATCAAAAATAATCAAAAACATTAAAAAAACAATCCTGAAAAATCCAAAAAACACTCGAAAAATGATTCTGAAAAAAATCAAAAGCATTCGAAAAAATGATTCTAAAAATACCAAAAACATTTTAAAAAAACATCAAAATCAATCAAAAACATTCGAAAAATGATTCTGAAAAAATCCTAAACATTCAAAAAATGATTCTGAAAAAATAAAAAACATTCGAAAAACAATCCTGAAAAAATCCTAAACATTCGAAAAAATGATCCTGAAAAAATACCAAAAAGAGTCAATATTGATCCGCAAAATCCAAAAACATTCAAATATCAATTAAAAAAATTACAATAAATTGTCTCGCAAGAATCAAACACCCCAATAGATGTCCAGCAAACACTTCGAATGAAGTTAAACAAAGGATACAACTATCTAGTCAAAATGTCTGCAATCACACTTATCAACTGTCTAATCTATTAATTTATCAAACTATCAACGTGATCAATATCTTGTCTTAAACAGAATTGGTACATTCAAAACCAGACAGATCGGTATTATACGGGGTCCAAAATGTTTGAAACCAGACATTATCAAAATCACATCAAACATATCAAAGCAAAGGCACAGTCAGTCTAACTGTTGAGTTTTGTCTATTTTTGGTTGACTCTTTTTATCAAATTGGCGAAGATCATTGCTTTTAGCTACTCAAGGATGTCCAAAAGTGACTAGAGGAGTCATGATGGGCATGATCGTTTTCTTTGTTTTTTGTTTGTGGTTTGAACCAATTTGAAGTTCTAGGGCAATTTCTCTTGTGGGTGTCTATGATAGGAGCATTCAGCTTGTGAATGCCACACATACCTCGACCCCTAGTATAATTCCAAGAATGGAGGGTTCATTCCTTGTCTGTTATGTGTTTGTTTCTTTGCAATGAGATATCTATACATCTTGGTTCCTCATATCCTAGTGTAATAAGCTCCATTGTTATATAATAAGGCTCAACAATGATAATGTATTGCACTTCAAATAAAGCAATGAAGACTTTCTCAACAAAATTTCTATCATATCATCCATTATCACATCAAAATTTGGAATACAAAGATTGATTCAGTTGATTGATCATTTTTGTTTAACAACTAACAATTCTTCTAAGATCCTCAACATGTATTTTAACACACAAAAAAATAATAATAAACATCATCACATCACATGTTCATAATCATAGTAAAGTTTTCATCAACCATTATGCATCACAACATAAAGTTACATCAAATCACTACATAATATCATATCGCATTCATCATCACAATAATATATATATATATATACATACATTAGACCATGAAGTTCACCATCAAAAATCTCATCAAGAACGCATATCATATATCATAAAAAAAATGTGTCAAAATACATCATATCTACAACATCAAAATCAATATCCAATCTCTCAACCTATACTGCCTCTATCAGTAGGTGCAACTCGACTAGCTCCAGCCTGTCCTAACGATGCTCTAGGTGGACCCATCACTCCCCCACTGCTAGTCTGTCAAGAAGTAGATCGACTCGATCTTCTCCCCATGAAAGCACTAAAACTAGGTTCCCTCTGACCCTCAAGGATAGCTCTCTCATAAGCCTGCCGATAATAAATAGCCTCCTGTGTAGCAGCAAAATATCTATCTGCCTAGCTACAAGCCTCCGTCACTAGCCCAAATAACTGATCGTATGCATCCATAGTGATCTGAGTCCTCCTAATTACCTCATCCCTCTCCCTCTATAATCAATCTCTCTCAGTAGCTATTTGATCCCTCTCCATAGTCAAATCCCCCATCGCATACCGATACTAATCCCTATCCTCCATTCGTCACTGCCGCAAAGTAGCGACCAAGTCCTCTAAATGCCTAACCTAATCTCTCAATCCCTCTTCATCTCTTCTCTCCACACCTACAGACTTTGAAGCCTAGGGAATCTCCACATCATAACCATCATGCCCGCCCTCATCTCCATCGCTACTCGATGACCCCGATCCTGACTCATCACTCTCATCAAAATTGCTCATGGATGCAGTCTCTCCACCAATATCCACATCCTCCCTATCACTATCCACCTACTCTGCAACTATGGATATAAGATCTATACCTCCTCCATGCATACCTCCTCCACCTCTACCTCCTTCATCTCTACCTCCTCCATCTCTACCTCCTCCATCTCTACCTCCTCCACCTCTACCTCCTCCATCTCCACCTCTCCCTCTAGGACCCTTGTCATGTCTAATCTGCTGAGAACCAATTGGAACTATCGGATCTATCAAAGGTATAGGTCTATGTTGGATCCACCATACACTATACTATGTCGTGGACCCTAGATCCACTAAACCAAGCTGCCATCCCCATAAAAAAGGAGCAAGAGCATCAAACTCAACAATAGCAACATGAGGTTGTACACAAGCACCCCAATCACCAACCTCTCGAGTAGTGCGAGCAAAATAAGTTGTCACGTCTGGAATACCCTTTATTTCCCCAAATTGTCTGAGCACATGGCCAGGAAGATGCATATAAATAACCCTATGAATACCCACGTCTTGACCAATAAGATATAGCTGTTGTCGAGAAAAAGGAAGATGATGAGCATCATCAATCCAACCAGGGCAAGTAAGAGAAGGTCTCCATGAGAAGTACTGTAAGATATCAATCCGATGACACCAATACAAGATGTTACCCAATGCCCTATGTCTCACACCAATAGTATATCCATAAGCATATGACTGCTCTAGCTCTAAATCTATATGTAATGTAGGTCGAAAGATAGTTGTGTGTTCCCAAGCCCATGTATGAAGCAAATTAATACCACATCCAACTGATTTCTGCTGCAAGTAAACAATCCCATGCATCTAATGATACAAAGTGGCAAGAAGACAAGGACCCCAAGAAAATACACGTCTGTCAATAATCATATCATGTATAACACGTCCCCATCCAATAGGAAAACCATGGCCGCGCCTATCAGGAATCAATAATCCAGCAACAATACAAGCAAGCACAACGGTGAGATCATCATAATCAAAATCACCCCAATGAATATCATAATGACCATGGATATGTAGATCCTACTCCTCACTCTCAAACAATGTACACAAAGCTGAAATACCATCATCATGATGAACATGAAAGGTGACACACCAAAAAATAGTTAAAAATTTTGCAAAATACACACAAAATTAAGCAACTCACCATGCCACCAGTGTCGGGAGGTCACTGATAAGATCTCACTCTCTTAGATAAATGCAACCTCGCTCTATGACCTGCCATTTTGCTTCAAGGATGCCAAAAACATAAATATCTCTAAGCAATTGTTTCAAAACAAAAAAATGCAATTGAGCTCAAATCCATACTAGTCCTCAATTTATAAGCTCAAAATTAGGGTTTCTTAACATAAATGCCTGTGGACCCCTCCAGCTTCAACACAGTTGTAGACATAGCAAACGAGATCGAAAACATTTGAAACTTCATATTTTCACTATCTAGCAAATTTCTAAAAAACTGGTCTTCGATCCAAAATTTTCCGACCACTTTTTCCAAGGGTGCATTATACCTTAGCATCACTGGGACATACAGGTAGTTTTTCTTTTCATTTTCTTTGAAACAACGTTGTTTCGACATTGTCTCAAAGAGGGGCAAATGTAGACACCTAAAAATGTCTCATTAATTCTACACTAATTATTCATCTATTTAGTTAAGTAATTCTTTAATTATTTGATTAAACTAACTATTTATTCTAATCATCGCCTTTCAACACTTCTATTTATTCTATTTCTATTCTCAAATCATTTTAATTAGCTAACCATATCTCAAATATTAATTAAATATCAATTATTTAATTAATTACAACCTTTTACTTAGTTAAATAATCTTTATTATTTAATTAATTCAATCTCCTAAGTTTAAATAATTCCATTTAAATTATTTAAATTTATTAATTATTCTTCCAATTTCCCAAATTATAATTCTAATTAATTCATGGTGGCATTTGCATGAAAATTGCATTAATGATATGTTTTGTTGTCAATGATGTCAATTGAATCGGTAATGATATTGTTGATATTGTTGTAATATTGTTACTATAACCGATAGGAAGAATTTGTGAGGAGAACTGGTAACCGGTGTAAAGGTGTAAACTTTATCTATTGTTGTAATCGGTAAACCCTACTAGTTGTTTTTTTTGATAAACCCTAACTGATTAAGTTTGCTGAATTGGTTATATTGGTTTATGATCTGATGACGAGTGGTAATGATGATGACACGCATGATTATTGTATGAAGACAATTCCAAGAGATTTTGGCGAGTTGTTGTAATGGTTTTTGTCTAGGGAATGAACAAATGTATTGCATCTAATGCAAAGCGTATGGTGATTTACTAAGTTCATTGAAGTGGTGATCAAGGAGCGATCAAGGTTTTCTTGATTGATATGCAGAGATTGCTATGTAATCCAATGATCATACTTGAACTGAATTTGTTTGTAATCTCGATGAGCATTAGGTTTTTCTTGTGTTACCGACCTAATTGATTTGTATTCAAGGTTGATGAAGTTGTTTAGTTTTAAGAGATTTGACAAAGAGATAAAAATAGTTCAGTTGAGTGTGTGGTTGCCGAACCGGATGATGTATCTGCAGTTTGAGTAAAGGTAGATAGGAGCATGAAATGGATCTAATCAAGAAAGTGTGGTGTTATTCAAACAGATCAGCAAACTCCTGTTGTTTTCTAACAATCACAGCAGAATCAAAATCCCCTAATCGAGTAAGCTCTAACAAGATTGGTGCTATTCAAATCCTCTAACAAGGTGGTCCATTAGATTGGATTTTCAAATCCTCTACCGAGGTAACTCCTTATAGGGTACTGCTTCTAACAAGGCATTTGTAGTCAATCCCTTAACCAAGTGATTCCTAACAGGATCAATTCTTAATAGGACTTTTTGTAAAGCTTTAATAGGCTAGGCTCCTAACAGGGCAAACTTCAGAAGAGTTCAGATATTATCTTGTGAGTCTCATCTCACCGTGGGTTTTACCTATTTGGGTTTCCACGTCAAAAATATTTGTGTCAAGTGGTGAATTTTTTTGTGGTTATGTTTTTATGGTTGATTTACTTAACTACTTAGCTATTTTTGGGTAAGTCATGATAACCGATAGTATTGAAATACGAAGAAGTTGTTTATTGTTAATTTGTTGTAACAGACAACCGGTTTTATCTTATGAGTTTTTATCTTGATAGAGTTATTATTCTAAGTTTACTTTGAGAGATTGATTGGTGAAGTTTATTATCAGTTTTTCTATCTACTGATTCACCCCCTCCTCTTAGTAGTTGACCGGATACTTATTCTTTCATCATACCATCAATTGGTATTAGAGCATTGCAAATCCTCTAAGGTCTAAGCCTAACAACTTGAGGTAAAGATCTACTGATCATGATGAATAAGGAAGGCCCAAAGTTTAATAGAGAGAACTACGAGATATAGAGTGGCAGAATGAAAATTTATATCAAGAGTCCGGGAAGTTAGTATTGAAAACATGTCGATACTAAGTATGTTGCACATACTGGGATGTTGACTGATGATCAAAAGAAAGAGCAACAAGAAAATCATCAAGCATTGGAGGCTATTATCAGCTCTTTGTCTGATTCAGAGTATGTAGATGTTCATGGTCTTGAAACAGCATATGAGGTATGGAAAAAACTTGAAGAGATTTATAGCGTTGATGAACATGTTAAGATTTCAAAAGAGGAGAGCCTAAGAGGGAAGTTTGATGGCATGTGGATGATTGAAGGTGAGAATATCTAGCAGTATGGTTGAAGGATAAAAGAGATAGTCGATGAAATTAAGAGTGCAGGAGGTAAAGTGGAGGATTCCACAATGATCAGTAAGGTACTGAGAACCCTGCTACCAGTCTATGCTATTAGAGTTGTAGCTATTATGGAGCTGAAGTCCATTGAAAAAACTAAGGTAACTCCTGCTTCATCATTGGCAAGCTTACTGCTTTTGAATTACATAGTTATGATGGCAGAGTATAGAATTCTGATTCTGCATTTAGAGCTTCTATTTCTAACCCATCTGTGAGGAAAAGTAGAGATGCCAGTCGTAGTTATGAATCCAGATCAAGCAGAGAAGCTGATGATGAAGACAATTTAGTTGAGCTTGAAGCATTGTTGACCAATTGGTTGCCTAGAGGTATAGGTAAATATAGAGGCAAATTACCTTTGAAAAGTTTTGCATGCAACAAGATTGGACACGTTGCTGCTAATTATCCTAATGGTGATAATGAGCACAAACGACAGAAATTCCAGAAGTACAAGGGTCAAGGCAAAAAATTGTCTTATTGTTGTTGATGGTGTTATCACTGATGAGGAATATGATGGTGATTATGATGAAGACATTGTGTTTGTAGCCATTAAAGAAGAGATGTTAGACCAAAAGACATTAGTATCCAGGATGGATAACTCTAATGATTGGATCATTGATAGTGGTTGTTCACATCACATGACCGATAATCAGAGCAAATTTCTTTCTCTGAAGGAATTTGATGGCAGAGTTGTAAGATTTGGTAATGACTCACCTTGCATGGTTAAAGGTATGGGAACTATTTCTCTTAATGGAAAGAGTAGTGAAGATGATGTCTATTGGGTTGAAGGTCTAAAGCACAATCTTTTGAGTGTGGCACAACTCAATGACAGAGGATACCTATTGGAATTTAAAAATGGTATGTGCAAGATCTATGACAATAAAGGTGAACTAATTGGAACCAGGAAGCAAACTAAAGGTAACTTATTTCATCTTAATCCTAAAGTCAGCAACTGTTTAATTGCAAAGATAAATGATAGTTGGCTTTAGAATAGAATATTTTTTCATATAAACTTTGATAACATTGTTAAAGTGAGTAAGTCCAAGACAGTGAGAGGTTTGCCTCAGTTAGACAAACTGGTTAATACTCTATGCAAAAAATGTCAGTTGGGAAAGATGACATCCTCAACTTTCAAGAGCAAATATTTTTCAGCAGAACATTTGTTAGATTTGGTTCATACAAATCTTTGTGGACCAATAAGAACAAAAAGTGTTCAAGGTGAAAAATATTTCATGATCTTCACTGATGATTGCTCAAGGATGATGTGGGTCAGATTTTTGAAGGATAAGACTGGAGCTTTTGGTAAGTTCAAAGCATTCAGGGCCTTAGCTGAGAAAGAGAGCGATAAGAAGATAAAGTGTCTGAGGACAGATCAAGGTGGTGAATTTACTTCTGAGGAATTCACTAGGTATTGTGAAGGAAATGGCATCAAGTGGCATCTTTTTGCACAAAGTACACCATAGCATAATGGTATCATAGAGAGGAACAACCAGTCAGTTGTTGAAGCTACTAGGACGATGTTGATACAAGGAGGTGTAGCGAAAACTTTCTAGAGAGAAGTTGTCAGCATAGTTGTCTACACTATGAACCGGATTCTGGTAAAAAGAGGTAAGGACAAGACTCCTTATGAATATTGGTATGGTAGATCACCTGATGTTAGTTATTTCAGAATATTTGGAAGAAAATGTTTTATTAAGAGAGGTTATTATATTAGCAAATTTGAGGCTAAAAGTGATGAAGGTATATTTCTTGGCTATTCCACCAAGAGTAAGGCCTACAAGTATTTTAACAATCAGACACAGAGAATTGTTGAGAGTGTTGATGTTCAAGTGGATGAATTTCCTGAAGTCTCAAAGGAAACCAGTTCAAAGAAAAAGCATGAAGATCCTTGCATTTTGATTTTCGAATCAGAAACTGTTAAATATGAAACCGGCAAAGAAAATATTGATGTACCAGTCCAACCGGAACAAATAAATTCAGAAGAAGATGATGATAATGAAGAAGTTGAACCTGAAGATAATGATCATGTTATTCCAAGATATGTGAGACTGAATCACAATCCTGAATAGATTATTGGGGATAAGGATGTTGGAGTACTAACCAGAAGAAGAATCAAAGACAATTCTTGAATGATCTCCACTATTGAACCAAGAACTGCTAAGGAAGCATTTGGTGATGATCATTGGGTTAAAACTATGGAGGAGGAATTAGATCAAATTGAGAAGAACAACAAATGGACCCTGGTACCCTGACCAGTAAATAAAAATGTGATAGGAACCAAGTGGGTTTTTTAGGAACAAATTGAATGAAGATGGTGGTGTGGTTTGCAATAAAGCTACATTGGTTTGCAAAGGTTATGCACAAGAAGAAGGAGAAGACTATGGTAAAACATTTGCACCTGTGGCAAGACTGGAAGGTGTTATAACTTTACTTGCATTTGCTGCACACAAGAAATTCATGGTATACCAGATGGATGTTAAGTCGGCATTTTTGAATGGGATAGTTGAAGAAGAAATATACATTGAGCAGCCAGATGGATATGCTTTGACTAATAAGGAAGATATGGTATGAAGATTGTATAGAGCTTTATATGGATTAAAGAAAGCACCTAGAACATGGTATGAAAGGATTCATACATATGTGATGAAGATAGGCTTTCTAAGAACTAGTGATGATAGTAACATTTATCTCAAATCTGAAGGAGATCAAATACTAGTTAGCGATTTTTTTGTTGATAATATCATATTTGGAGGTAATGATGACATGAGCAACAGTTTTGTAGATGAAATGAAAAATGAGTTTGAAATGTCTTTAGTGGGGAAAATAAAAAATTTCATAGGCTTGCAAATACAACAAATGAAGAATGGTATTTTCATCACACAATCTAAGTATATGAAAGAGGTCTTGAAGATATTCAGCATGAGTGACTGTAAACTAGTTGGGACACCTATGGTTACAGGTTGTAAGTTGTCTAAGGAAGATGAGTCCAAATCTATTGATGAGAAGGAATACAGGTCAATGATTCAAAAATTGCACTATGTTGTTCACAGCAGACCGAGCATAGCTCATGTAGTTGGCATATTTGCTATATTTCAAAAGAATCCTAAGGAAACACATCTGATAGAAACCAAAATAATTTTTAGATACTTGAAAGGTATTGTTGATTATGGGTTATGGTATCCATATGGAGGAAATTTTGACTTGAAGGTGTACATAGATGCAGATTGGGCAGGAAATGTTGATGACCAGAAAAGCACAACCGGTGGAGCATTTTTTCTTGGAGGAAGGCTTTCTTCATGGAGTAGTAAGAAGCAGAGTTGTACTTCACAATCTACTAGTGAAGCTGAGTATGTTGCAGCTTACATGAATTGCACACAGGCTATATGGATGAGGCACATTTTGGAAGGTTTTAAGATGAAGATTTCAGAACCTATAAAGATTTTATTTGATAACACAAGTGCCATAAATATTTCCAAGAACACTTTTTTGCACGTATGAATGAAGCATATTGAACTGAAGTATCATTTCTTGAGGGAAAAAGTTCACTGTAAAGATGTTATCTTGGAGCATGTTTCTACCAAGAAACTTGTAGATATTTTTATTAAACCTCTACCTAAGAGTACTTTTGAATATCTTAGAAGTCAGTTAGGGGTTGTCCTTCTTCATGAAGTTACCTAAGTATGATGTAGATTACATCAGTCCTGGAGATATTTGCAGAATTTTATAGGAGGATTGGTGTAGAAATGGATGAATTTCATAGGGGGAGCATCCAGCTGTAGAGTGTTGATGATGCATAGTGAAATTTCACATTACATGTTTTACTTTCAATTTGGCATTGTTGTCAAAGGGGGAGAAGAATTATGTGATTATGGGAAGGTGAACCAGCGATAAGCTGAAGACACAGTGAGCATGGTGAATACTTGGTAATGTAAACCAGGATTCCTATTTACAATCACGCAGCAATCAATGGTATTGATATTTCAATTGAAATCAATGCCAAAGGGGGAGATTGTTTGCATTTGCATTAATGATATGTTTTGTTGTCATTGATGTCAATTGAATCGGTAATGATATTGTTGATATTGTTGTAATATTGTTACTGTAACCGGTAGGAAGAATTTGTGAGGAGAACCGGTAACTGGTGTAAAGGTGTAAAGGTGTAAACCTTATCTATTATTGTAATCAGTAAACCATACCAGTTGTTTTTTTATAAACCATTACTGATTAAGATTGGTGAATTGGTTATATTGGTTTATGATCTGATGATGAGCTGTAATGATGATGACACGCATGATTATTGTATGAAGACAATTCCAAGAGATTTTGGCAATTTGTTGTAACGGTTTTTGTCTAGGGAATGAACAAATGTATTGCATCTAATGCAAAGTGCATGATAAGTTACTAAGTTCAATGAAGTGGTGATCAAGGAGCGATCAAGGTTTTCTTGACTGATGTGTAGAGATTGCTATGTAATCCAATGGTCATACTTGAACTGAATTTGTTTGTAATCTCTCTGAGACTTAGGTTTTTGTTGTGTTACCGACCTGATTGATTTGTATTTAAGGTCAACGAAGTTGTTTAGTTTTAAGAGAGTTGGCAAAGAGATAGACACAGTTCAGTTGAGTGTGTAGTTGCCAAACCGGATGATGTATCTACAGTTTGAGTAAAGGTAGATAGGAGCATGAAATGGATCTAATCAAGCAAGTGTAGTGCTATTCAGAAAGATCAACAAACTCTTGTTGTTTTCTAATAATTACAACATAATCAAAATCCCCTAACCAGGTAAGCTCTAACAAGATTGGTGCTATTCAAATCCTCTAACAAGGTAGTCCATTAGATTGGATTTTTAAATCCTCTACCGAGGTTACTCCTTACAGGGTATTGCTTCTAACAAGGGATTTGCAGTCAATCCCTTAACCGAGTGATTCCTAACAGGATCAGTTCTTAACAGGACTTTTTGTAAAGCTTTAATAGGCTAGGCTCCTAACAGGGCAAACTTCAGAAGAGTTCAGATATTATCTTGTGAGTCTCATCTCACCGTGGTTTTTACCTATTTGGGTTTCCACGTCAAAAATATTTGTGTCAAGTGGTGAATGTTTTTGTGGTTATGTTTTTATGGTTGATTTACTTAACTACTTAACTATTTTTGGATAAGTAATGATAACCAGTAGTATTCAGATATGAAGAAGTTGTTTACTATTAATTTGTTGTAACAGACAACCGGTTTTATCTTATGAGTTTATATCTTGATAGAGTTATTATTCTAAGTTTACTTTGATAGATTGATTGGAGAAGTTTATTATCAGTTTTTCTATCTACTGATTCCACCCCCCCCCCTCTCAGTAGTTGACCAGATACTTATTCTTTCATCATACCATCAATTCCATCTAATTTCATTTCATATTTCCCCAAATTTGAATTTCACTTCATTTCATTTAATTTCATATTTCCAAATTCACATTTCCCCAAATCTGAATTTCAGTTAATTTCATGTGCATTTCAGCATTCGAATGGCCAAATTCAAATTCAAATTGAAAATGAAAATGAAAATCAAATTTTATTTCAAATTCCTACAACACATGCTAAAATCAGGACTGGTTGATCAAATCAATTGTCTAATCAATTAACTCAGTTAACTCATCAATCATCCTTTTTAACTCAAAATCAATTCAGTCTTCTAATCAATCAATTCAGTCTTCTAATCAATCAATCCAATCAACTAATCCATCTATTCAGTCCACTCTCCAATCAATCTAGTTGACTACTCAATCAAATGAGTTAACAAATCAATCAATTGATTTCACTGATCAATAAATTTCAGTTATCTATCAATCAACGCTTGAGTTCTACTTCTCACCCCTTTGTGTTGAAAATCTATAAATTCAACATCATTTTCTCATTTTCAAGTTAGAATCACATTCTTCAATATTGTTGTCTATCTTATGTAGGAAATCAAGTGCAATACCTGAGAGCCACCTACATCAACAATAATGGAGAAGAGCAATGGAAGCCTTTCTATGTCAATTGAGGGAGTCTTAGATAGATTGTTTCAATTCGATTGATAATTGTATTATTTTATTGTTATTTAGGAGTAATAATTGGATTTAGAGTTGTGATTCACTCTTTGATAATCTGATTTATGCAATTTATGCCTAGTTACTACCTGAGTACAATCCCTTCTTCCTTTGTTTTATTTGGAAAGGAATTGATTGGATTATGTAGTGCAAATGTGACAAAGAATAGATTATAACTTGAGATCGAATATGGGATGAAGTTGTGCACCTGGGTTTGGCAGTAAAATGTTGAGATGAAGTCGCCCTGCAAATCTGATGAAAAGTTGTCTGGATCGTGGTGGGAATGTACACAGTCCTCCAAAAAATCCGCGAAATGAAAAGGGTTTTTCCACCTTTGCAAATGAATCTTGAATTCGAAAGTACAGCTGTACACCTCTCACCTACACATAGAAAAGAGAGGAAAAGGGATTGGGATTGGGGGTTTGCCTTTAGGTCAAACCCCAGTTTTGGAATTAACCAAGTAATGAAAGAAAGTACTTGCAAGTAGATGTAATGAAAGACTGAATTGTAAGTCACCTCAAGGGAGCTTGTAGTAGCAATGTTGATAGAAATGCTTGTGTGGAATTGTATGTTGGAATCAATCTCCTCTTCAATGGTTTGATCCTTGACTTGAATGCAACACCTAGCCTTGAAGGAAGACTTGAGAATGCTCAATGTTGGAAAAGAATGCTTGATCGCTTGTGAATTTCCCACTCATCCAACTTATGCAAATGAGAGAGAAAATTCCCCCTTAAATACATGTTGGTGGATTTGAATTTTTTCACAGGCCAACATCAGGGAGGTTTCCCACATGAGGAACAACCCATAGGACATGCTCTAGGAAGGGTCCTGCCCTAAAATAGGGTAGGGACAGGGGTGCCACACCCCTGTCCAACCCCTTTCTCCAGGGAAAAATGTAGTCGGGGTGATGCAGAGGCCAAGGAAGAAGTTGTTTTCGCAAGCTGAGTACTCTATGGTCTTTGATTAGGCTAGAGGATTTGAGTTCGCATGCATGAGGACCCTAATGCAGTCGTAAATTTCTAGGGTCACAATTTTATGAAACTACATTTAGCCCCTACTTTAGCGGGAGTATAAGCGTATGCAAATATTGTCGGTAAAGTACAAGGAAACAAGATTGAAAGACTTTCACCATGTCAAGAAGGCAAGATGTTCCAATCCCCTAATGGACTTAGGATCTTACGAATTTGATTGACAAAGTAAAAGGGAAGATCGAGAAGGGGAGAACCATGACTGCAAGTACCAAATTTCCCTTCACTATGAGTCATGAAAGTGAGGATAAAAGGATTACAAAGCAAAGAAAAGTTCACTAAGTAATTGTAAGTATCACAAGAAGGAATGTATGAGCGGAGTGTATGCCCCTACGTTAAAGCGATCCCATGCGCCTTATCGGGAGTGATTGCTTTAAGGTAGGATACACCCAAGCGAGAGAAGGAAGGAGCACATTATCACAAGGATTTAGCCCCTAATTGAGGAATAAATCAAAGGATAAATAACACAAAACACAAGGGAGTGTCTCTTTCCTCGGGGTCAGTATGTTGTATGATAACTCATGTATATCATGTATGTATATGCATTTAATAATCTTCATCCCCCAAAGAAGGACACTACCCTAGAAGAAAGGGAAGAGAGGATGTCTTTTGAGTCAACATGAAAGAGACCAAGAAAAGATCTCAATGCTTTGCATCATCCCCAAGTAGACATTAAGGAAACAAAATAGAAGAACATGGATACATATAGAAGAATGGTCACAAAAGAGAAAGAAAGGAGAGAGAAAGATCTACAGTGCTAATATTGCTAATCTAGCACGACATCTGCCTCCCGATCTTGTTGATCACTATTTCGAGAAGGCGAGAAACATGCCAAAGGAGTGGCATTGAGCACAATAGAAGGAGCTATCACAAGATCCAAACAAGGACTATGCTCATGTTGTAAGTCACTTTGTTCGATTCTAGGAGCTAGTATTAAAGTTTGTGAAAACTCATCCGATAAATGTTTGTCCACATCAACATACTCATACTCACTATCAGAAGCATTAGGAGTTGTATTGCCATTATGAATAACATTTTCACTTATTTCTTCATCAAAGTTTAGAGAAAGAGTAACAAGAACATGAATAGGAGTAAAACCATCACATGTTATATGCAACTTATGATTTAGAGATGTAGGTTTAACATCTTTCTTAGGAGAAAAGGGAATCATGTCAATTGTCAGAGTTTGAGGAGATTGAGTATTTTGAGGGATAGCTTCACAAGCTTGAACACGACATCTTCATCAGCATTCTCTCGCACAATGATTCCTTCTAGTCTTAGTGAAAGGTTGAGAAGGAGGAGCAAAATTTGAAGTAGGAATGGTTTTCCCCTTAATAGTGGAAGGTTTAGGTTGAGGTATTTTTGGTTGAACAATAAGAGAGGCAGGCCTCTTCTCTCGATAAGAGGAAGCAGGTGGAACTGCGCCATAGAAAGGAGGAATGTTAGGTGCAGGTAGAAGACCAGGTCCATCATGAGGAGGAGGTATAGGTCTAACCTTAGGAGGAATATTGTTGTTCTCTTTAATAAAAGGTAAAGTCACATCCATAGGAGTAGGTTGACAATTTTCCTTAGTAGGAAGATTAGTTCTATCTGAGAGGGGAAGAACCTCATCTTGAAGAATAATAGGAATATCAAGTGTTGGCGATCTAGGTTGACTGAAGGATAAGATCATATCGTTCTTCCATTTTTTATAAGATTGAAAAAGAGCATCACTCCTTGATGGAAGAGATTGAAATTGTTGAGGCTAAAAGAGATCATTAGGAACACCGAGGCTTCTTTCGGATGGACGAAATAAGCTATGGTTTACGGTTATGATTTCTCCATTGTGAGGAAATTTATGACACTTGTGGATTGGAGAAGCAATAGCCTTCATGGAAAATATCCAAGGATAGCCCAACTTCACATGGAATTGCTCAGAAGAAGGTATAATAAAAAAGTCAACATCCAAGGATTTACTATGAATTTCAACAGGAAGGGTGATAGAGCCAATAGTAGGACAAGAGAAACCATGAAATAACTTCACAACTACATTAGAAGCATCATCTAGTGGTTTATGTAATTGTAAAGTGAAAAGATACTCTTCAATTGTGACATTAACCATGCAAGAGGGATCAATCAGGGCACCACGGCAAGGGATATCCTTAACCTTTGCAACTATGTATAAAGGGCCATCGGGTGCTCTAGTGGTCTCACTAGGGTCAAATGTAATACAAGGATCCTTAGGCATATGTTGTGTTTCTACCATATTAACCAAATTTGGAGCCATACAGATGACTGCTTCAGAAGTGAGAGAATTAGGCACAATCTCAATAACGTTAGAGGTATGAGATGGAAAGGGATTAGTGAAAATCTTAAGATTTTGATTAGGAGGAGCAACTGATTTATTCCCTTTATTATTCACACCTGCCATAGATATAGTATTATTACCAATAAAGTCTTGAAACTTATTTTTCAATGCAAAACATTTCTCAGTATCATGACCAAGTTGATGATGAAATTGGCAAAAGGAATTGTTATCAAAATAAGGAGATGAAAGTGTGTAAGGGAAAAAGTGACATTAAGCAAACATGCCCTAATCTCACTTTCAATCACACACTTGTGGAATACGAAAGAGCCTAGAGGTATCACACAATTGGCTACTTCTTTTTGTGGAAGAGCGAGCCATGGGCTACCTATTGGGATTCCTATTCCTTTGTTGCAAATGATAGATAAAATGATGCAAGTTCAACTATTAACCCTAAAGTGTAAGTATGAACTAGTAACTTTGAGCACAAGATTGCAAAATTGAGATTAAATAATGGAAAGCTATAAACACAAGGACAAGACAAGAATGCAAATGCGTACCCAAAGTTAAAATCTAAGTGAAAATGTTCGGGATGGGGGCGAAGGCGCCACTGTCCTGATTCTGCCCCTGAAACTGCTGTTCTGCAACCTGAAAAGCTATCTGAAACTTGTTGTCCGACAGAGGGACCAGGGCGCCCAGCGCCACTGTCCCAGGGACCAGGGTGCCCAGTGCCCCTGTCCTGGTAGGACCAGGGTGCCCCACGCCCCTGTCCTAGTCTTCTGGGTTGGAATTTGGTGTGAAGTTTTGTCTCGGTCCGCTCCCGTCAGAACTGCAACTTGCGGCGTCCTTCGAATTCGAAAATCTGCACTTATATCTGAAAAGGGTTATAGGTGGCTATATAGGGTTTTTCCTTAGTCAAACCCCCACTTTGGTGATTTCCACCTCCACAAATAGCCAAGTTGTATTGTAAAAGTAATGTGTGTGTGCAGACCTTGTATGTGTGCAAGATCCTAAAATGCAAGTAAGCAAACTAGAGCAACCTAGAAAGTAAACCCTAATTGCCTGTAAATGATAATGTAAATTCTCCAAATCAAGATGCAAAGTGATCTAAAGAATGAATACAAATGATACAAAGAGGCTTATGCAAAGACATGAAAACAACATGAAATCATACCCAACCCCAAGGGAGGGGTACAAGCCAATCTTCAGTCGGTAATCCCCTATTGCTCTTCAATGTCTTCAAAGCCCTAAATGGATGAATGAAATTGATGAATTCTTGATGGATGGATGTTGAATGTTGTTGAAGTCTTCAAAGATCTACTCTTTTTCTGCATAGAAGGTCCCTGAAACCAAAATTTTGGATCCTTTCAAATGAAGAAAGAGAGCTCTTATATATGAAACCCTAGGTCTTAATTTCAACTTTTGGCCGACCTAGAGATTGAATCTCCCACCAATTTTTTGGGGTTAAGCTTTATTTTATGATTGGATCGCGCTCCTAAAATTTTGGGAAAAATGTCTGGGACTCTGTGCACTCCGGGCGCCATGGCCCTCTCCGGGCACCATGGTCCGAACAACTTTTCACCAAACTTTCAGGGCCGTCGGATATGATGATTTTAGAGAGAATCCCGAAGTTACAGCTGATTTCAAGATGTTTTGACCCCCGAAATCAAGCCCCCAAGTTCAAAATAGGACCTAATTAGGGTTTTTGATTAAATGATGTATTGGAAGAATAAAATGAAAGGGGCACACTTTAATGAAAAGGGCCCAACTTTATGATATGGGAAATGATAAAATAGAACCTTAGACCTAATTAATTTAATTAATTAAGTGCTAAAGGGGAAATGCAATGCAAAATGCAAAATGTGCCAAGGCGGGTGCTAAACCAGGTGTGAAATTGTACCACCCTAGTAAGTGCGTACAATTTACGACGCTACAGCAAGTTTGGAAGGATCAACTTGTTTTATAGGAGGAAGTTTGATAACATTTCTATGCAATAACTGAGACATAATGCTATGCAAAGATTCATTCAAAGGAGTAAGTTATCTCTCTCTTTGGAAAAAAAAAGAAAAAGGAGGCACACCTATTGTAGCATTCACATGGTTGTTGTTGATTGGATCATTGAACTTGATGAATCTTTTTGTTGGTTTTAACTTTGCAAACAGTTGTTGAACACTCTCCCCCTTATTACTTGGAGACATAGGAGTGGATTTCTCCATTTGACTCACAACCAGTTGATAATTGTGGAGTGTTGTGCACAACTGCGGGAAGGAAGTAAACTTGTACAAAAGAAGCTTTTCCCTGATATATTTTTGTAAATAAAAAATAAAAATTTCTTTGAATATCATTATCAAGCACATGAAAAGAAATTTGAGCACACAAGTGCTTATATCTGCCAATGAAATCAATCACTTTCTCGTTAACACCTTGTTTACAATGCATAAATCAGTCAAAGTAATTTTAGGACAAATGTTGTTTTGAAATTTTTGTATGAAAGCATTTGCTAGTTGTTGAAAGGAAGTGATAGAATAGGAAGGTAGAGAACAATACCATTGTAAAGCCTTATCTCTTAGTGTTCTTGTAAATAGTTTTGCAAGCAATCATTGATCATAAGCAATATCTGTACACAAGGTTTCAAATGTTTTGACATGCGTAAGAGGATCACCTTTTCCATTAAAGAGTTCCAATTGAGGGATCTCAACATGTTTAGGTGGCATGACTTTAACAATATCAAGAGAAAGTGGGCTCACAACATCAAAGGTGGGCACATTGAACTTGGAGTGACTCATAGAAGCAATTTGTTGTTGTAAAGAAGATTTTATTTGAGCAAGATTGTTAATTGTCATTTCGGTAGAAGAATTCATGTTAGACATAGGTGATTGAGAAGGTGGTGTGATATTGTTGAAAGAAGGCATGGACTAAGAATAAGATGGTGGGACACTATGATAAGTAGGCATTGGTGATGATTGGGTAGGAAAAGGTACACTTAAAGGAGGAATAAAGTTGTTGAAGGAATTACCCCCTTGTGTCACACTGATTTGTTGAGGAATAGTAGGAATACTCATGGAAGACATAGGTATCTATGGAGGATTAAATGAAGAAGAGGGATTTCCCCCATGACCTATGGATGTAGGAATGACAGTTTGAGTTGAAGTAGCCATGATGTTAGATGTGAAAGTAGGAATACTAGTCATAAGATTGGTCAAAGGAATAGAGGAATTGACTTGTGTTGAAAGTTGTGAGTAACCTAGGGTTTCAGCACAACTCTTGATAGGAATGAAATTAGAATCAACAATATGTGAGATGCCATGCAATATATCAATTCCATTCTTATCACTTTGAAGCATGCGCTTAAGACCTTCAATTAATGGAAGAGCTTCACTATTAGGGTATTCTTAGGACATCCATTGTTGAAAGCTATCAAATTGATTGTCCAATGTAGAAAGTTGATCTAAACAAACCCTAGTTAAAGCTTCTTCTTCATCATGGGATCCATCAATGGGGTGAATAGGCACATGATTTGGATGAGAAGAATTAGCATCATCCTCATTAAAGAAGTCACCCAAATTAGGCTCCATCTCCTCGGTAATTAAACCTTAGGAAGCCTTAATTCTAATCCTTCATCTAACGGGGATAGGATAGGTAGGACTAATAGTGGTAAAACTCATGCACTAGAGGGAAAATTTGAATTTTGAATTGTAGGACAAAGCTTACAAAATTGAGCAATGCAAAATTTAAGAAAATAATGATTACCCAATTTGAACTTTGTTGAAGAAAGCGAATGACACAATTTCCAAAAAATAATAAAAAAAAAATGAGAGGAAATTGGAAGTTTAAAATTAGGGCCAAGGGAATACCACTTAATTGTAAAATCAAAATTTTAAAATCAGGGCAGACTATAATTAACCTCTAAATTTTTAAATTTTTCTTGAAAGTTGAAATGTTGAATTTTGAAGGTATTTTCGATTCTAGAGGGATCAAAAATTGATAAAATTAGCCAATCTTTCAGATTTAGTCTGATAAATATAGTCATAACAGTCTCCCAAAATTTTGGGAAAAAAGCCGAGGACTGTGGCGGGAACGCACATGGTCCAACCAATTTTTTTCAATATTTTTCAAGGATGGATATTATGATGATTTTAAAGCTAACCCCACAAAAAAGACGAAGTTTATGATCTCTAGATGGGTGAAACGAAGACACAAATGTGAAAATAGAACCCTATTAGGGTTTTGAAGAAGAAGAGGAATTGAATTGTAATTTTGAAAAGGGTCAAACCTAATGAAAAGCGACACTTTGGAAAATGTTTAAAAATCTGAATGTAAATGAAATTGATTTCAAATCACATAAAATCCAATTAATTTTAAAAATTAGGGTTTGATGACCTAACCACTTAATTTTGAAATTTGAATTTTGGGAAAAAGAGGGAAAATTGAAAATTTGAATTGTAGGATTGAAGACAAGTCTGAGAACAATAAGAAATCTGAAAATTAAATTGAAATCCAATTTTTGCACAAGTTCAAGATGATTTTTGAAAATTAGGGTTTTAACAAGTAACCTCTTAATTTTGTAAATTTTAATTGCAAATTGAACAAGACAATGAGGAAATTGAATTTGACAAACAAAGAAATTTTCAGATCTAATATAACCACAAGCAATTTTTATAAATCACAAGTTCAATTTTAATTTTAAAAACTAGGGTTTTCAATGATTTAACCACTAAGTTTGCAAAAAATTGAAACTTGTAAATGAAAAATATGCAATGTTGTTCAAAGGAAAGCATGCAAGATGTTGGGTTCACCAAAATGTAATGGTGGGAAAATGATGAGTGATAGATCAAGAGGAAAACTACCCTTTCCCTCAAAGAGAGATGAGAGTTTCACTATTGATTATCCTTCAAGCACTTTTCACCATTACATTAGGAAGATAAGGGATAATTCACTAGATTCAATCTCCACACAAAGATGATAGATTGAATTCTGAATGAATTAAGAATGTTGGGATGATCCCTTCTTCCTTTGTTTGATTTGGAAACAAATTGATTAGATTATGTAGCGCAAAAGTGACAAAGAATCAATTATAACTTGAGATCAGAATATGGGATGAAGCCGCACACCTGGATCTGGCAATAAAATGTCGAAACGAAGTTGCCCTACAAATTTGACGAAAAGTTGTTCGGACCGTGGCGAGAATGTACATGATCCTCCAAAAAATCCACGAAATGAAAAGGGTTTTTCTGCCTCTGCAAATGAAGCCCGAATCTGAAAGTACAGTTGCGCACCTGCAACCTACACATAGAAAAGAGAGGAAAAGGGGTTGGGATTGGGGGTTTACCTTTAGGTCAAACCCCAGTTTTAGAATTAACCAAGTAATGAAAGAAAGTACTTACAAGTAAATGTAAATGAAAGACTGAATTATAAGTCACCTCAAGGGAGGTTGTAGTAGCAATGTTGATAGAAATTCTTGTGTCGAATTGTATGTTGGAATCAATCTCCTCTTCAATGGTTGGATCCTTGACTTGAATACAACACCTAGCCCTGAAGGGGGACTTGAGAATGCTCAATGCTGGAAAAGAATGCAAGAATGCTTGAATGCTTGAATGCTTGATCGCTTGTGAATTTCCCACTCATCCAACTTATGCAAATGAGAGAGAGAATGCCCCCTTAAATACATGTTGGTGGATTTGAATTTTGTCACAGGCAGACATCGAGGAGGTTTTCTACCCGAGGCACAACCCACAAGACATGCTCTAGGAAGGGTCCTGCCCTAAAATAGGGCAAGGACAAGGGCACCTTGCCCCTATCCTAGGAGGACAAGGGTGCCACGCCCCTATCCTACCCCTTTCTCCAGGATAGAATGTAGTCGGGGTGATGCAGAGGCTAAGGAAGAAGTTGTTTTTGCAAGTCGAGCACTCTCCGGTCTTCGATCAGGCTAGAGGATTCGAGTTCACATGCGTGAGGACCCTAATGCAGTCGTAAATTGCTAGGGTCACAATTTTATGACACTACAAGAACAAACAAGTGAAATAATAAAGATATTAAGCACGTCTCATTTTTCTCTATCTCCAAGGATCCTTCAAATGAAGGTGGCTCTCAACTTGGAAGAGCACTTGACCTATAGGATGACAACCAAAAGAACGAGGGATATGTGATGATTCTAAGATCAAAATGGATGATCTTAGTAAATGATCTAGATATAAAACTTAGATAATGCTATGATGCAAGATATTGATATGAAGCTAAAACTATCATGAAAATGGTTTAAAATGACATAAAAATAGCATATAGATGAAGCTAACATGATATTGATGACATGATATGTAAAACTAAATGATCTAATTACTATTATTAAAGAGATTTTATCAATGCTTGATGAAATGAGACTATAAGTTTGATGCACAAAGACTTGGATATCTTAAAATCAAGAATGAGAGCTCTATTTATATGGAAAATAGGGCAATGAAGGGTTGAGATTGAATAATCTCAACAAGGGCTAGGATTGAAATTTACTCAATCCATGTTTACAATTTTCACCAATGAAATGGTGACAATTGTCAACAAGAGGGTGCTTGAGAGGAGATGTAAGAGGCATTAAATGTCTGAGAAGACATGGAGGTTACCTTAGGAGGTAAGGGTTAAGGTTAGGTTAGAGTTATCCATTGGATAAAGCTTTTACCCAAGGGGTAAACTCTTGTGCAAGGCTTAAAAAAATAACTAGGATCAAAGCCATGGATGCTTCATGAGACTCTTGGATTAGTTGAGGGTTAAGTTAGAGAGAGAGTCTTTAACCTTGTGGGAAGAGTTGAGTTAATTATTAATGGTTTGGAAGACTTTAAAGGTTAACTTGTTGAGGACATAAAACCTTTAATTCATTTCAAAGACTGAGGCATTTTTGAGAAGTGACTTCTCTTAAGGAATGTGCAAATGTTTAAGAGATGGATTAGGCTAATTAAGATAAGATTAGAAGAATCTAGAAGACTCTAGAAGAGGTTTAGGAGGCAAGTGGGAGATGTAGGATTTTGCAAGTGGGTGGGAAAAAAAGAATTTAATTAAAATAAAATTAATTAATTTTAATCATTAGTTGCAACTTGCATTTGTAGGATTTAAATAATTAAATATTTATTTAAATGTGATTTTTAATTTTGCAAGTGGGTGGTTTTAATTAAATGGGCTAGAAGGGGGATTTAATTAAATGTAAATTTAATTAAAAATGGCTTATAGGGGGATTTTAATTAAATATGAATTTAATTAAAAACAGCTTAGAGGGGGATTTTAATTAAATGTGAATTTAATTTAAAATGGTTTAGAGGGGGATTTTAGTTAAATGTGAATTTAATTAAAAATGGTTAGAAGGGGGATTTAATTAAATGTGAATTTAATAAAAAATGGCTAGAAGGGGGATTTTAATTAAATGTGAATTTAATTAAAAATAGCTTAGATAGAAAAAGGGAAATATTAATCAAATATTTAATTTGATTAATGGTCAATTAGAAGAATATGGATATTAATTAAATCTTAATTTAATTAATTGGAAGAATTAAGGATAATTAAATGAATAAAATTCACTTAATTGGTTGTGCAACTTTTAGGTGTCTACAGAAATAGTTATCCATGAATTCAATTCACTAATTCGGACCGAGATTGCAGTAGAAGATTTCACAATATCTTCTATTGATAAATTTGTGGATTTTCAGGTGATTTTGGATAACTTTGAGACCATTTTGAAGAAGCACAAGAAATGATATATCAACATAGAAGATTCTATCACAAGGGTTCAAACCATTTCAAGTCATACATCGAGACCTGATGAATCAGAGATGGAAGTTGTCCTTTAGAAATTTGAAGAGTTCTTGAGAAATAATGAGGATGATGAATATGTGTCTCTGGACACAGCTATTTTTTCATGCTTTCTAGTTGTGTAGTTTGTAGTTTTGTCATTGACATTTTACATGTCTTTTTGTAAATATAAAATTACATGTAGACACATCATGAGTCCTAAATCAAATTGGACTGTACTATTGAATAAGTCAAAGTAGTTGTAGATTTCCTATTTTTTCTCAAGTCTTTCCTCTATATAAAGGAGGAAGCACCATTTTAATTAAGACCTTTTAGCCTTTGCATTGAGACTCTACTGATTTGAGAAGCATTTTAATACTTTGTGCTTAAAGTGAAAATCAAGATTCAATCAATAAAGAAGAAAATTGGCATCTAATCTTTGCCTTGGATTCAATGTGTTATGTGGTGAGATTGTTCTTATGTCTTTCTTATCACATTATCTTGATGTGGTTGAATTGTGTAGTCTGGAGATATCATTTTTTAAGAGGTGATGAAATATAGTTTTCTAGACTTTGCGCTATATTATTATATTTGGAGTCTCGTTACGTGCAATTTGGTAATAGTCTTGAGACTTTGTGTTCTATTATATTATCCACATAGAGCAGTTAAATTATGGTGTATGCGGGAGACTTTGAGCTACTCGTATACCATAATCTTGTTTCTTTGATCAGTTTAGAGAAGCAATAGAAGACTTTGGGCTTGTGTGGATTTCTTTGTTATTTAAAATTTGCTGGTACATCTTTAGTCATTTTTTCATTTAACTTGATTATATATTAGCTATTATTTCTCCAATTAATATCTTGTGGTAATATACATGTTGTAAATGTCATGAGTTTGTGATTTAAGAATTATTGTACAAGGAAGAAAATCTATTCTGAAAAAAGAGAATATGATGAATGTAACACCCAATGAGTAACTTAGTGTTTATAATTGTAGTGTAGATTTTAGTTGTTGGAGTTAGCAATCAGAAGGTAGCCTCCCCTTTTTGAGGAGAGATACAATCTCACTATACCTGTAGCTGAACTAACCATTTTGTAATTAGTTAGTTGATTACAAAATATTCACCCAAACAAGCATCTAAACCTCTTAAATATGATAATAGAATCAAGATTGTTGCTAAGATGCACTTATCTTGTATCAGATACACCAAATGTGAGAGTTTGGTTAAAGCCCACAAAGTGTTCAACATAATGTCATCTGGATTTATTCATTTGATTCATAAAAAAAATACATATTAAGAAATTTATTCTCAATTTTCTAACTATTATGAATACCATCCAAAGGACCATCAGATGACAACATTCTATATATTTGATCCTAAATATGGAATTATAAGCAAATGAAATTGGCAAGGGTAAAGGTAACCTATACAACATTATTAGCATCATCGCAAGCCTATAGAGGTCTTGAAATGAATACAAATATCATTTGAAGCATAATCGTTTGTCCTCTTGGTAGACACATGCAAATGTAGAACAAGCATGGCATACAAAAAGTTTGATAGAATGCCTCATCATAGTATGGTCTCAATTACAATGATTGGAGGAGACAAATGGATTTATAAAATGCTTTAGAAGCACCCAAATCTATGACAAGTGTCTTGAAACAAAAGTATCTTTATAGCAACCATTTCGTTCTTGGAAGATACCAATTGGTTCCTAATGACATGATGCAATGAAGACCAACTGCCTCAAATTTTAATTACATTTCATCAAATTTAAAGGTAAATAATTTGAAGAGGCATCAAAGGGGCATCATGAATGGCGAATTCAAAGTAAGAAAGTTTTGTAAACCACCAAGGAGAAGAGAGTTGGTGTGATTGTGAAAGAAAAAAGTAATAAAGACGATGGTACCATAGAATTTGGGAAAAAGTTCAGACCAATAGTGACAACGCTTTAGTGTCTCAAACAAGAGCAAGGGGAGAGGAGGTGATAAGGGGAAGCATACCAACTATGGTGACAACATTTGGCCAAGAACTAATGAGTGTGATATTGGCCCATTAAAAGAGAGTTTGAATTTCAGACTAAATGCAGAGTGTTTTGAAGGCCAATAATGAGTTCATAGAAGAACAATTATAGGGCAAGATAAGCTTACAGAGATAGGTGGTTAATTAAAATCTTGAGTAGAATGAAGGGACATTAAAATTCCATGTATGTAAATGGTTAGAAATGTATTTGTGTTTGTCATTAAGGTCAAACCTAGTGATCCAGATAGGTTTGGATATAGTAAGAGCGAAGGTGATACAGAACAACAGAAGATAGGTATGTATGTATGAAGATAAAGAACCATGTTGTCATGTCAGGTAGCTAGTGTTGTAGAGAGAATTGTTTCAAATGTGTTAGAGTTGTTGCATATGTGTTTTTTAAAAGGATGTTTCTTTAGAAACTTATGTTAATAGTATGAGGATATGTTTTTCATGTTGACCAAGTTTTGGACTTGGTTGTGGCAATTGAATTTGTGCTCTGGATGTATGTGCAGTTGTGGAGATGACAGTTGACAAATCTCAGGGTTGTTGAGCTCCACATTCTTTTGTCTCATTGCAAATATAGTAATACATTCTTGGTATGATAGTGGACATAGTTTAAGATTGTTGTACTCAGGTTTTGGTGCTCCGTAAGTTATGCTCTGGAAGTGTATTCAGTGATGATGATATTCTGACAGTGTTTTCAATGTTCCATATTCCTCCGCATTTTTGGTTTCTAATGATGATATTTTGGCAATACATTGTTCATGACCTTAACTTTTTTGTGCTTAAGAAATGTGCTTGTAGAAGATTGAGGATATGATCATTTTGCATCTAGCTGACCTTGAATATTTATTTTTCTTGTTTTTTGTCTAGTGATTGTAACATGTGATGTGAAATCATCTAGAAAACCGATGAATTATTCTTGGGGAAAGAATTCTTGAGGCCGACTTGGTGTATATACCTTTTGGTATGTATAAATGTTATGGTTTGCTCGGTATAATGAGTGAGAGTGTTCGTGTGCTATGGTTGTTGAGTGTTTTATATGTGTCTGAAGAAGAAAGGTAGAATTGGTGTGACAGTGGATTAAAGCAAGTGAATTGTAATAAAGTTGCAGAGATTCTTGACTAGATTTGCTAGAAGTAGGTGTTTAGTTCTTTGAGCTTATCACAAACTGAACCCATGCATATGTAGATACAATTTTTCTCAATTCACATTTTCTATCTCTTATCAGTGAGCCTTCTAGCAGTAAGCCATTGTAATTTGGACAGTAAGCCCTCTAGCAATGTGCCTTATAATCTCATATAACTAGTTATATTATCTTGAGCATTAACCCTCTCTGTGATTTTTCCCATTTGGGTTTTCCACATATAAAAATCAGGTGTCTCTCTCTTATGATTATGTATCTCTTGCATTTCAATTATGTTGCATGCATTACTTTTGTGCTATGATTAATTAAGAATAAAATAAGTTTCATAAGCTCAATTTGTAAAAGGGAATACTGATTCAACCCCCCCCCACCTCTCAGTATTTTGGTCTATTCAATAATTGGTATTAGAGCTTGGTTCCTTTTTGTTAGCTTAACTACTCGAGAGAGATATTACTATTTGGATTAAGGGTTGAAGACAACCCTTGAACATTTGGAGATTGTGGAATCTGAGAATAACGAATTGACAGAAAATATCAAGGAAGCAAATGAATGTGTCAAGAAACTAAGAGAACATATCCGAAAGTTCAAGGCAAGGCAACGAGAAGTTAACAAAGAGTTGAAATAAGCTAATGAGACTGTTGTGAATTTGAAGCTACAAATTTAAGGGAGAAAGAAAGTGGAAGAATGTCTAAAGGATACAATCAATCAAAAGACAAAAGAATGTGAAAAGATGGAACAAGAAGAAGCAAAAGTAATTGAAATCAGTGCATTTTCGATAAACTATTAACCATACAAAAATCTCATAAAGACAAAGAAGGATTAGGTTTTCATTTCGATAAATGCTCAAATCAGAAAGGCAAAGGCAAGGAGGAGAAGGTAGAAGATGAAAAAAAACCTAAAGATACAAACAAGGTCTACAATAAAGAACTTGTTGTAAGTGGACCTTTAGTCCGAAAGCCAAATGCTCATAGGTACCCATCATTCAATGGTTACTATTTTCATTGCAATACTTTTGGACATAAGGCTATAGAATGTAGGAACAAAGTAAATTAGAATACTCAATGCTTTAATTGTAAGAGTTGTTGTTCATCAAAAATGATTAACCCAAGTACACCTGCAATCCTTCTATGAAACGACCAATTTCAGTCTATGAAACACATCAGGGCTTGGACAACATAACATAGGACCCTAAATGATCCTCCTACACTTCAGGTTCTACTAGACCTAGGGGGGGACACCCTTTTGATGCACTGAATCAAACTCATTTACTCACCATGATAGCACCAATGAAGCAGATAAACCATTCCACAAGCTCAACAAATTAGATAGCACATACAGATTGGCTAGATCTTGTACAAATAATGGGTGAAATAGAGCTTGGGAAGGATACAACACAAACCCCTAAGCATAAAAGGAAATAGATTTGTCTTTAAAATTGATTTAATTTGAAACTATCCCCAAATCTACAAGACCAGTGCCTTTTTCATTGGGCAACAGAGTCACACACAGAACTGCAAATGTGTATCCTAGTCACAAATTGGTTCTCCTTAAACAATATTCCTGCATTAATACCTTATACTACTGCATTACTCAATTTATTCACAAAATTATCAGATCTGGGACACATTCCATTATTCATGACTGATTACAGAGTTTAAAACCTTCATTGAAGGATGCCTATAAACAATCACACAATCTCCTTGAAATTGACAAATTTCATCCTCCTTAAGGATTCAATTCATAATAATGAAATACATGCATAGAGACAATACTATGGGAAATTTACTCATGCCTGACACAAGTAAGATCTGCAACTAGAAAATAATCAGCCATCCTGCAATGTAATCTATGTACCCTGAAACAAACTAAAGAGCTTTACAAGTTTGGGTCAAGAAATTTAGAAATGGAAGCCATGAAATCTGGAGCACTTCCTCCAAAATTCTGGAACCATTACAATTGAGAAGAAATTGGAATCAGAAGGAGAGGGAAAAAGATTAGGTCTGCAACCGAAATTTCCAAGTGTCTCTTTTCCAACTGAATTTCAATTCCTTCATATTTCTCATGGAACCTGCTCTCAAAATATGCCATATCTATTGAAACTAACTCTATAACTGCATTTCTCATTCTGAGAGCTTCCCGGCGACATATAATACTTGATATTTCGGGCAAAAATGAGCCTCTGGGCAAATTAATTCTTCATGTGTGCACATCATTTAAATTTTTGGATTTTCTATATAGTTGAAACTATATCATTTAATTTTTCTTTTTCAATCCATTTTTGGCCCTGACGTCCTGCCACGTGACAGCCTTTGATTGGCTGATAGGGTCCATTGGGCGCCACCTCGGATGACACCTCATCAATCTACCACGTGTCCGCCTTGTCACTACCACTCGACTGCTTGCTTGTCACCACATCATCGCCACCTGTCTACCACATCACCGAGACCCGCGAGCTGGACCTCCACCTAGACCTGCCACCTGTGCGCCATGTCATCTTTTGATGTTTTGCAATGGGTAATGAACATGCATCTTTCCTTTGCGAATCCACACACACCATTAGATCTCACCGAACATGCTCGATCTTTAGCCTTCATTTTTCTCACATGCTTTTCACTATTTCGTGAAGGGTATTCTTTGTGCATCTTCCCTTTGTGAATCCACGTGCACCATCGATCTTCTCTGAACCTGCACGATCTTTAACTCATCTGTTCTATGCAAAACTTGCCTCAAGATTTGTGCATGCATGGGGTCCACCTAGTCGCCACTCAACCTCCTTGGTCACCTTGGGAAGCGCACCTATGTGCGTGGGGTCCGCTTGGGGGCCCAATTGACTCCTTGTGTCAAAATCCTTTAAGGCTTTGACACTATGAGTGGGTGTGCGTTTGTATATAAATACCAAAACTTTCCATTCCCCAACCAATGTGGGATAATGCTCTATGCCTGGGAATGCATTTTTTTCTGAGTTTTAATGGCGCCTTGCCTGGGGATTTCAATGCTACAACCACGCAAAGGGAAAACACCAAGGTCGTGGCATTAAGCAATACACCTATTGATTGCAGTTGCTGAAATTCTAATGGCCACTCCACCTTCACATAGGGGGGATACTTAGCAAATCAATTTCATTTGTATTGAAAATTTCTTACACTTCCCTCACCAGCCAAAATTTACTCCTCCCAATGCATCTTTTTGATAATGTCTTCAGCCTTCTATCTAGCATGCAGGGAGGATGCTGCTACTAATTGCATTTTGCTCAGAGTTTTAGAATGGCATTCAGCCATGCCACTCTACCATTACTGGTTTCCACGTGGGGGGATGTTGGAGTTCATACTTACCATATCCATTTGTAGAAGTATGTGCATCCTTAACCAAAGCCACATAGAAGGAAGAGGATGTTGGAGGTTTCATGGCTCACATGAGGGAGAGGATGCCTACCAATGCACACTCGCTAGGAGTTCATTGCCTCTTCTAACCACATGCCACATTCTGCAAGGAAGAGCTGCCAAAGCATTTGCTTGAAAGATTCTAAAACTGCTGAACATTGCCCACAAAACCACGTAGAGGAGAATGGACTTGCCAATTCCAATTGCTGAAAGTTCAGTGGCTGCCAAACATTTTACTAGAGTTTAAAATCCCCTTTTGTGCTCATACATGGAGGAAGGATTGGACTTTGGGTGAACAGCTGCCATTTATTATATTTGCTGAAAAATTCCAATGACTTTCCATTTCAATAGCATGTGAAAGGAGGGTGCTGGCAGATTTACATTTGAAGGTTAAATGCTGCCCTCTAAAACTCCACGCAAAGGATTAAGTTGTTGTTTGCATTGGCTTGAGGTTTTATTACCTTTTCAACATGCTCTGCACCATAGGAGGACACTGGTACATTTACTAATTTGATTTGATTGGAAATATTTCTCTTTCACTTGCCACGTAGAGGAGGGATTGTTGGCTACCTTGCAAATCTGGAATTACACCTGCCAGCATTTGCATTGAAAGTTTATAATGCCTCCTTTGTTAACTGCCAATTTGCAATTTGGTTTAGTAAATGTGCCTCTTTATTTTGACTGCACAAGAGATGAATTTTATCATCATCACTCTTATAACATGTCTCATAAGAAAAATCAAAATTTAGATATTCTTAAAATCTCTTAGTGAACCAAGTCGCCAATAAAATCAATCCGCAAGCATAAGCCAGGTCGGGCCCCAAAGTGGGTCGGACTAAGAAAAAGTTTGTTTTCATGCAAATGACCTTTGAAATGCCTTAGGAACCTTAAAAATACCTCTAGAATCAATCGGCACCATTTTCGGATCACCAAACTGAGTTTCGCAACTTTCAGGCACGTGCGCCACATTTTCGCATTTAATCGCGAAGACGTAATTTTCAAACCGGTCAAAACACCTTTCTGGACCTCGCCATCTGATAGGCGTGTACTCTGATATACAAGCATGAACTCTACAAAATGGTTTCTCAAAACTAATCCTAAGTGAAGAGATATTAATTGTCAAAAATGACCAATTGGCTTTGTCGGCACTGCGGACCTGATGAAGTCAATGCGCAGGCAACTCATGATGCCTTTCTTAAAAATATCAAATGACCTCCGTAGACCCTCAAATCTGAGACATAGGTACCTTGAAGTATATATCAAATCTTTGAATGCTTAGTTCAACCAAAAGGATGACTGGGTGCAAATGGTGCACTCATGAAAATAGCAACTTTAACTGATACGGCAATGAAAGTACGGATCACTGAAACAGATGGCTCAAGAAACCCTTTTGAAAACCGATCAAACGGATTGACAGGAGCTTGAAATTTGAAACATAGCTTTTCATTTATACGAACAATAGCCCAGAAAAAAAATTTTGTCATGACACTTACTGAGGCAACTTTTACACTTATGCAAAACAGGGCTTCGACTAGGTCCTGAAACAGGGACTTGTCAAACCATACCAACTGCAAATGGATTGAGCTTTGAAAACTGAGCGAATGGATAGCTAGAGACTTGAAATTTTGCATGCTAACTCACATCAATGCATAAAATTCAATCTATTTTGAAATTATTTATGATGATCAACAGGGCAAAAGATATAAGCACTCAAAGTAAGCTACTCAATAAAATCTTCATTTGTGCCTAAAATGCACTTTCAGCTCACCCCTTGAAATGGGTACCTGATAAAATGATCCAAACTAAAGTCTAAAATTTTCACATCACTTCATAGGTCAAATGAAATGTGTACAACAAGTTTCCAAAGCCTTACCCTTTGAAAATCAGCTCGCCCTATTTTACCCTCTCTCTAACTAGGCCATTCAAACTGACTCATTTTATGATCACTTAGAAATGTGGATCAAAATTTTGAAATGGGCCTCAAAACTTGACTCAAATTTAATGAGTCCCAACAAGAGTTTTGGACACAAGGCTAATAACTATAGTAATAAAGTTATGAATAGAAGCTATATATCGTTTGTGAATGGAGTGAATGAATCACTTATAAACATGATAAATAAATCCTTCGATGGTTATTGTCACCTATGATATGGTTTTGGTCATAAATCTAATCAGTGCAGATCTAAAACAACTTCAATGAATTCAGGACAAAGGAATATCAAGTGTTACAATTGCAACAAGATTGGAAATTTTGCTAATAGATGCAAGAATGTGATTGCTATGGCAAAATCAAATGAATCTAAGAAGAATAATGTTATGGCATGGAGAAAGAAAGAAGAGTTTGTGTCTATTGTACCAAAGTCTAGTACAGATGCTTCATCCTCTAGAAATTGATTCGATAGCTTTGGCTTAGGGAGAGCTTCAAAGAAAATCTATTTGTCCACCCCTCGCAAAGAGTTGCATGTCATGGTCTCTACATGTTGGTGTTAATATTGTTTTCAATGTGCTCTAGTAGATTGCATATGCAAAGTACAAATGATGGTGTCATTGTGACAAGACAATTTTTAGCAATAGAACCCTAGGTGTATCAAACAAGATAAATATCAAATTTTGTGATCATTTTGAAATTGTGTTTTGAAGAGACTAAAGACCAAGAGCAGTTGAAGCACGAAAGGTTAGCACAAAAGAGGTATTTCTTTCATCCTTTCCTATGGAATCAAACATGATTGTAATGGGTTAATCTAGTCATTGAGATATTTAGAAGTTGGAAAGGTACAATTAGATGAGTTTTATCACACAAAAAATCAAGAACCTTAAAATTTCTTTCACAGATGAAGAATCACAGAGAATCATAGAATTAGGGCACAAAGGTTTGGACATTTGGAGGGATTTTTCTTGGTCCACTGATGAGGATTCAATCAAGTTCATTTTGAAACAAACCCTATCAAATTACAAAGGTAGCCATCTTAGCTATTTTTTGCCTTTGTGGTGTGTTGTCCTCGATTTCAGCATGGCCAAAATCGTGAGGAGACCCTACAAAACTGGTCAGTTTTGTACCTTACGACCTCCGGGAGAGCTTGATCAACTTCGTCGGTTAGCTCATTTAGCTTTTCATTTTTCATTTTTATTGTTTTCAAGTTTTTAAAGATTTGCAATTTTACCTGTAGGTCAGACTTTAAAGTCCAACCTGCAGGGTTCCTTTTTCAAAGGTCATTGCATATCGAACTTTAAAGTTCAATGTGCAAAGGGGTTTTTCTCCTATAGACCAGACTTTAAAGTCTGACCAGGAGGTAATCCTTCCCCTACAGATCGGAATTTAAAGTCCAACATGTAGGTCTTCTGGTTAAAAGTTGCATGTCGGACTTTAAAGTCCAACTTGCAAGATTTTATTCCTGCATGTCGGACTTTAAATTCTGATATCCACTGTGTGTTTGGTAATTAATGTCACATTAATTACTAATTTGGAGGGTTAATTATTAATTTTGGGTGTTTAATTTCTTCATTTCAATTTGCTTTTTCTCCTTTGCATGTGCCTCATCTTCTCTCCTCCATTCTCGCTCGTCGACCTTGAGGATTTATCAAGTCTTCATCGGATTTTTCTCTCGTCATGGCGAATCGAGGTGGGTTTTTTGTTTCTTTTCGATTTTTTTTTTTTTTGTTTGTTCTCTCTTTCATTTTCGCCTTTTTGGTTTTTCTTGGTCGTTATCTTTGGAGGGTCATCGGACTTTAAAATCTGGTTTCCCTTTAAAGTAATTCCTTCCCCTAGCCTGCACACCGAGTTTTAAAATCCAGTATGCAGGACGATCAATGTTGACCCTCACATATCAGATTTTAAAGTCTGATATGTAGGAGGGTAATCCTCGCACATCAAACTTTAAAATTTGATAAGCGAGGGGAAATAATTTTTGATTGACATGTCGGGTTTTAAAACATGACATGTCGATCAGTTGCTTTTCCCCCAACTAGCACATCGGACTTTAAATTCTGATGTGCTGGTCTTTTATAAATGTTTTCCACCTGCATATCGGACTTTAAAGTCCGATGTGCCAACGACTTTCCCCTATTTGCACATCAAACTTTAAAGTCTGAAATGCAAGTAAAGATGTTTCATCCTTGCACATCAGACTTTAAAGTCTGATGTGCAAATTTTCACTCCTAAGGTGCAGATCGAACATTTTTCCCCGACCTGCTATTTTTGACAATTTTACTCCCAAGCCTATTCTAAGTCTGATTTTTCGATCCGATTCATAAAAGTTGATTTTATTGATGATGATAACTATCAAAGAAGCTAATACTCAGTGTTGAATGCAGTCATTTGCAAATGTCAAATCCCTCTCATGATAAATCAAAGCCTTCCTCAAGCTAGTTGGAATCTTCTCCGGGTAAAACATCAACAAAAAAGATGAAGTACAAGAATTATAAATACTTGAATTTGTACCTGGAAAGTTCAGTAGACTCAAACATCAAGGAGATCAAAGATATAGAAATTGCACATGTCAGTATGCAAGAGTTTATTGACCGAGTTGAGAAAGCTCCTGCCCACCTAACAAACCTGATCAAATCTGAGTTGCATAAATATGCAACCTTCCCAGTTGCAGCTCATGATCCGGAATTTGTACTTGCAATAGCGGATCACTTCGATCCGAATACAAGATAGGTTAGGGATGCGGATCAAAATGTCATCATGACTCTCAATAGTGTTTTCTTCAACAGTATTTTCAAAGGTTCTCCAATTGAAGAAGTCACTAACATTTCTTAGGAAAGTGCTCAAGAGTACTATGAGAAAAATGAGACCAAATGCAAGAAAGTCATCAATACTGTGTATCTCTCTGCTGCCAGACATTCCACTACCTCGCAATGGCCCAAGTTTTTGCACAGGAGTGAATTCAATGAGGAGTACAATGACATGGTCACCATGTTATCAAGAGTGGAGGGTTTAAAGGACTCTCACTACTTTCAAAGCTAGATGTGTTATTACATGAATATAATCAGGAAAGGCACTGCTATGATTGACTGGGGTGACCAGATTAGTGATGCACTCTATACACAATTGAAAGAAGTCAAAGTAACATTGAAATTTTATATGACTTCCTACCTGGTTTATGCAGCCGCTTCAATGAGACAATATCTAGGTTTGTCCACTAAAGGTGACAGGAGATTAGTTCATGTCTCGGAATACTATGATCAACTTACGATCAAGAATCAAGGTAGCCACTTTATAAGAGTTAATGATGCCTTCTTTGTTGTGTGGAAGTGTATGTTTGATAAGAGCCTACAGAAGAAAATATTATCAGAGGCTACATATAACAGATTGTCTCATTTTGGATGCATTTTCCTTCAGTTCCCAACATTCACTTACATCTAGATCAGATGTTTCTTAGGTGAACCCTTTATTCTACCAAGGTATCCTTCTAACAAGATCTTTCTCATGGAGTTGTGTCAACAACTAATCTATGTGCATGAAAAGAAATCACAAGCACATAAGACTGGGTTGAATTTCCCCAAATCAATTGGCAGGTAATTAGTCCTAACCAATCCCAAAGCAAAAAATATGGAGGAAGAAATGCAATGGAACACCATGAGAAGATTCAAGGCACGAAACAATTTTGATTTTTGTGGTATGAAGAAAAAACTCAAGAGGAGTTACACTCATGTCTATAGATTTGAAGATGTATGGAAAAACTATCAAAATGAAGAAGATATAAGAAGCATGGATTTCAGTCATCTTACCCTAGAATAGATTGAAAATTTGGATTTAGCAAAGATCCCAATGACCATGGAAGACACTAATGACATAATAGACCCTATCTATTATGAAAAGAAGATTGTCGACTCTCCGCTCCCACTAGTGCAATGGTCAAAAAAGGAAAGTAAATCTATCACTCAAAGAATCTCTCATATTTTGGCAAACACCAATGCATGGTTTCTTACAAAGAATCTTAGGATGAAACAACTTCCTGCTAGTTCTGGAAATGACGATAATAGTGATGGCCCAATTGATAAGACAGTTATGGTTGAAACAAGAACCAAGGCCAAAGCATATTCACAAGCATTATCCTCAACTCCTGTAATGCAATCCAAGGGGAAAGAACCCAAAATCAAGTTCAAAATTAAAGGGTCCAAGAAAGTTGAATCATCCTCAGCAGCTCAGGAGACAGTTATGAAGGAGCCAGAATAGCAGACTACTTGAGATACTGGAAAAGAGAAAGAGGTGGAAGAAGGTGAAATTCCTCAACAAGAGGAAACATAGGTTGAAGAAACGTCACATCTTGGTGAAGTTAATGTTCCAGCCACTTCACAGGCACCAACTCATTCACAAATGATTATTCATTCCATTGATTTTGATTCTGATCAAGAGGAAGAGGAATTCGATAATGAGGACCTTGGTATGGGCATGACTCAATCAGAGACTACTCAACAATTCTTCACAATATCCAACTTTTCCAGTCTTGATGATATTCCTTCAACAACTATTGAATCTTCAATATTGGAGTTTTCTGAAGCTATGGAGCAAGCATTCGCAGAACAACAAATGATGACCTTGCCTTCTACAGTGGTCGTAACAGAGATTCCATCTCAGGTAAACACTGAAGTTATTTCTACTACGGCAATTATAAATGAAATTCCACCTTTGGTTACTACTCAAGCTCTTTCAACTACACCTTCCACTTTCTCCTCTGTGGTCATCACTGAAGAAGGGTCAGCATAAGCGGTTCTTGTTGCATCAGCAGGTATATCACTAGATACTTCAGCATTGATATAAGTCACCGCTGCTAGTTCAAGCCAGCATGCTCTTGAAATACCAAGTGACACTCAACAAGAAGCTACTACCCCACCAGCTAACCCTAAATTACCACCTTGCATGGAGGTAGTAGCACCTAAGAAGAAGAAATGGGTGATTTTTCCTGATGAGTTTGACTTTGAGCAATTGGTTCCTCCAAAGCCCAAGGGAACAAAGAAGTCAAAGACTATTTCCTGGATGTTAGTAGACCTGACCTCTAAAAGGAAGTATACTGAAGTCATGGTGCCATCATCAAATAAAAATAAGGATGATGTATGACCTGAGGATTACATCATGCAAACTATAGAACTTGGGCAGGAGACACACGAAAGTGTTAAGCTGGATTCTCAGACAGCTTTAAACTCTTTGATATGAAGACTTGAGCAAGAGAGGGATGAAAAGAATGAATTAAAACATAAATGTGAAGAACTGACTAACATTCTTTTGAAAGTTACCCAATCCTCTCAGGAAGTTGATCCCATGGGATCTTCAATAGACGTTGAAGCTCTCAATAAAATTGAACAAGTAGGAGCAAAGGACCGAGTGGTGGATGAGTGGATAGCATGACTGAAGTCAGAAGGGTCTCATTTCCTAAGTTTGACAGTTGGTTTGTGTTGTGACCATTTCACACATTTCCCCATTAGAATGGGGATCCCCTCTTTTTTCTTTAGGTTTTGCTTTCCTTTTGCTTGTTTTTCTCCCTTCTTTTTAGTTTTTTTGAGTGAGTGAGTGGTTTGCCTGGGTTGGCTAAATTAGGGCTAATCCTTGGAAGCTCCTTTTAGGGTTTCTTTCAAGCTGAGTCTAGCCTATTTTTGGGAAGTTGTTGGTCATCTGCATGAAACCTCAAGTCTGCTATAATGAACCATGCCTTTTAGGAGAGTCAAGTTGGTTAGATCAAGGAACAGGGTGAATAGGTCTCGGGTCAGGTTAGGACTAGATTTGAGGGTTTTCTTGTTAGAGTCCTGTTTGTTTCCCTGTCTAAGTCAGTTGAGCAGAGCCAGTGAAGAAAAGGAGTTGGTTTGATCAAGTTTGATGGAGGATGAAGTGAATCAAGGTAACATCTAGCCTAAAAATGTCAATTTCACTCCTGACCCTTCCAAAGGGTACAAAGCGAAATTTTGAAAAGCTCTCATTTTTGCCTAGTGAAAAGCAGGATCTTGATGGAGATACATGAGGAAAGTCTATGTTTTCCTTTTAAGGAAAATTGGAGTTCAAAATGTCCAGAATCAAGCCTAAAATAGGATTTTCGCTCCTGACCCTTCCAAAGGGTCCAGGGCGAAAATCATTGTAAACCTCTTTTTTTCTTCTCATTTTTGACTAAATGATGCTTTCTAGGGCATTTTTGAGGGTAGATTGATATGTTCTTGCCTGGAGAGGGACTTGATTGATTTTTGAAGAGCAAGATGATGCCTGAAGGAGAATTTTGCTCCTAACCCTTCCAAAGGGTCCAGAGCGAATTTCATCCTAAACCCTATTTCTTGTCGTGGATAGATTTGCAATCTTGTTCTTAGCCTGGAAAAGACCTAACTTTTCCTTGTGAGGTGGTTTGAAACTTGAAAACTGAGCAATTTGGCCTAAAATGGAGATTTCGCTCTTGACCCTTCCAGAGGGTCCAGAGCAAAAATCTTATTAGAGCTTATTTCTTCCTAACTTTGGCTAAGTTTTGATGTGCAGGGTCTCTTGGAATGAAGATTGGACTTTATTTGATACCTTTGAAGATTTGGAAGCATGTAAAAATGAAGAACTTTGGACAAAATGGTGAATTTTACTCCTGACCCTTCCAAAGGGTCCAGAGCGAAATTCCCAAAAGCTCTTATTGTGCAGTGAAGAAGGTCAAGTTTTTGGCATGAATGAAACAAGAAAAACTTGCTTTTGCCTCTTGAAGATGTTTTAACTTGGAAAAATGAAGGATTTTGCCCAAAAGGAAAATTTCGCTCCTGACCCTTCCAGAGGGTCCAGGGCGAAAATTCCTCAATCACCTATTTTTCTTGCAAAATCAAGTCAAGTTTTGGTTTTTTTGGCTTCGATGAGAGAGGAGTAGTGTTTTCTTCCTTTGAGAGATGAATTCAACTTGAAATGATGATGGAATAGGCCTAAAATGAGAAATTCACTCCTGACCCTTCCAAAGGGTCCAGAGCGAAAATCTCTATAAGAGATATTTCTTGCCTTGTTTGGTCAAATGGAGGTGTCTAAGACATGATGAAAGGGAGAAAGAGAATGTTGAAACCCTTGGGCATGTTTAGAAGTCATGAAAATGAAGGATTCTGGCCATGAAAGGAAATTTCGCTCCTGACCCTTCCAAAGGGTCCAGAGCAAAATTCCTTATAAACCTATTTTTTAGCCTTTCTTGGACATGAAACTTTATTCCTAGCATGATGAAAGATGAAATCCCACCTAGCAAAGAAGTTTCAAGTTGAAAAAATGAAAAATGTTTGGTCAAGATTGAGAATTTCTCTCCTAACCCTTCCAAAGAGTCCAGAGCGAATTTTCTCAAAACTTCTTTTGGCTATCAAGTTTTCCTAGAACAAGTGTGGGATAAGGTAAAACCAAGAAGGAATTGCTCCTGGGAGTGACTTGAAGTGCTAAGAAATCATTGAAAAGTGAAGGAATTGAGCCAAATAGTGAATTTCGCTCCTGACCCTTCCAAAGGGTCCAGAGCGAAATTTCTAAAAACACCTATTTTCCTTGCAAGGCCAAGACAAATTTTTGGTTTTTATGGCTTGAATGGATATGAGGAGGTGTGTTTTTGCCTTTTGAAGATGATTGAAGTTGAAAAGAGGAAGCAATTGATCCTAGAACATGATTTTCGCTCCTGACCCTTCCAAAGGGTCCAAAGCGAAAATCCTAAAAACTATCCTTTATTCCAAAATTTGGACAAAACTAAGCTTGGACAAGGGTGTGAGAAGAGAATTTGGATTGCCTTAGAGTGGAATTGGGTTGCTAAAATGCCAGTTTTGAAGCCAAGAGAGAAATTCGCTCCTGACCCTTCCAAAGGGTCGAGAGCGAAATTTCCAAATTCTCCTTTTTCCTTGCAAATTTAAGACAAGATTTTTCTTTTCATGACTTGGAGAGGAGTGAGGCAAGATTTTATATGCCTTGGAAGTAATTTGAAGATGAAAGGATTTGAAAATTGCCCTAAAAACCTGATTTTCGCTCCTGACCCTTCCAAAGGGTCCATAGCGAAAATCCTAAAACCAACATGTTCCTTTCAAGTTTGTGCTAAGACAAGACTAGACCAAGGTAGAAAAATCCCTTGAGACCACCTTTGAGTGGATGTTTGTTTCAAAAAAAAATGAGGATTCTAGGTCAGAGAAGGATTTTCATTCCTGACCCTTCCAAAGGGTCCAAGGCAAAAATCTCAAAATCCCCTATTTTACCTTGCAAGAACAAACCAAGCTTGAGAGGAGTGAATGAAGAAGACCATTGCCTAGCCTTGAGGGGTGGATTGAAGTCAGAATGATGGAGGAATAAGCCTAAGCAAGGAAAATCACTCTTGACCCTTCCAAAGGGTCCAGGGCGAAAAACATCAAAGACACCTTTTCCTCCAAAATTAAAGTAAAACTAGGCCTGGACTACAGTAAAAGAAGCCATTTGGAATGCCTTGAAGAGATTTAGACCTTCAAAAAATGAGAATTTTGAGCTCAGGACAGAATTTCGCTCCTGACCCTTCCAAAGGGTCCAGAGTGAAATTCCGAAAAAAGCAGTATTTCCTTCAAAATATTGATGTGTCAACTCAGTGATTGAGATGAATATACCCTAGAGATTGCCTTGAAGGAGGTTAATGATCAAGCTAAGGTAAATTGTGACCTAAAAAGAGAAAATCCCTCCTGACCCTTCCAAAGGGTCCAAGGCGAAATGCAAATTATCACCTAATTTGCTCATGTGAAATGATAAAATTTGAAATGCAAGACTTTAATTAAGTCAAAACAAACATGAGCTTGCCTTCCGGAATATTTTGGAGTCAAGAAAACAAGGTATTCAAGTCCTAATTTGAAAAAGTGCTCCTGACCCTTCCAAAGGGTCCAGGGCAAAATCATCAAAAAGCCTATCATTCAACCCTGTTAGAGTGAGTCAAGGGTAAATTGCGAGATTGTGAAGGCAAGAGCATGGGAATTGGCAAATCTAGGTTATGAAAATTTTGACTCATGAAGTAAACAAGCCTGGATGTAAAGTTCAAACAAGCCTTGAACTGGTTTAGACCTTCATCATCTTGGATATTTCAATGCCTAAGGAGGAAAGAAGCTTCATTGAGCCTTGATCAAACCTCAATATTCCCCAATTTTCACTAAATTGGTCAAACTTAAGACATTTGGGAAGTTAGATCAAATTCACATGAATTAAGGCATTTGTAATTGAATCAATTAATTTTAAGCCTTAAAACAAATGAAAAAGAACACCTTTCAAGCCTTAAAATTAATTTTAAAATTTAAAAATTAAAGGTGAGTGCTCAAATTCATTTATTTGCTTTTACAAGCAAGTCGGCCCCCTTTTAAAAGGGATTTTATCTTATTTTATTGTTAATTTGTTAGGTCGGCCTCATGGTTAATTAGGGTGAGCACCCTATATAAGAGAGGAGCATTGTAGCACTTTCAAATCATTCATTCATTATTCTTCTCATGTGAATTTCAAGAACAGATTGGAGGAGAGATACTATATAATATCACACTACATAATGTCAAACTACATATGCCTTTGTCACTGGGTGCTCCCTTTGTCCTCCTCATCCCTGCCATGTCTCAAAGATGATGTCCCTCCTATCCTAGGTCCTAGCTGTGGTGGTCTCATAGGTCCACTCACCCCCATGCTGCTCACTGACCTCCGAGAGCGTGCCCTACTCTCTGTCCTCGATCGTGCCCGATATGATGTTGCTCTCTGCTCTGGTGGAACTACACTCTCATATAATGTCCTCCAATGGCATATCTCCTCTCCGGTCTCTACCAACATCTGTGCCATCTCCCGTGCACTGGCATCCCTAATTGACCCAATATACTCAGTGACTCTCTATTCTTCTCGTTATGTCTGCGCTATTGCTGTATCTCGAGCCATTGTGAGTCTGGCTATCTCCACTCTGAACTGTTCATGCTCTGTCCTCAAGATGGAATTTTGTCTCTCTAATGTCGCAATGTGATCATGCTGACTCGCTATGGTAGCCTTGCACATCTCCATCTCCTCTATGCTAGTTGTCTCTAGCTCTATGGGTATATCCTGCAATGACTCCTGCTCGGCTGAATCTAGCTCATAGTCATCATCCTCATCATCTTCATCCTCATCATTCCCCTCATCCTCCTCCTCATCCTCATCCTCATCTCTATCCTCATCATCTAATTCATCCTCTCCAGCGAGTGGGAAGTCCTCCTGTCTCCTCGGTACCGAAATATCAGGATCTGTCAATGGCACTAGCCGTCATCTTGCAAACCATCGCTCATACTCCTCTGTCATCCCAGCATCCACCACATTAGATCTCCAATCCCATTGACTCCACTATAATTGTGTGAAGTCAGCATATGCTATGTGTGGTTGGATCATCCTCCCCCACTGACTCGTCTCTCTGTGAGATCAGGCAAAGTGTGCAGTCCCTCTAGGTACCTCCTGCCTCTCTCCAAACTATCGTCTGACTCTCTCTGGAAGGTACATCTCAATCACTCTCTGGTGATTCACTGCTCACCCAATTAGGTACCTCTCCTTTCTACAATATGATAGCTCATCGCTATCATCTGACCATCCAGGGCAATCAAGATATGGCCTCCATGTGAACTCTCTCAATCTGTCTAGCTCATGTCGCCAATACAATATGTATCCAAAAGGAACCTGTCTCAGTGCTCCCCCATAACAGTACACATATGGTCGGTGTGGTACTACCTGTCTCTCTCCAATTGGTCCACATATGGCTATGTGCTCAAATGCCCATACCTGTAACAGTGTGACTCCACAGCTCAAGGTCTGCACCCCCTGATAAGCTATCTGATGCAACTAAAAATATAGCATAGCAAGTACACATGGTCCCCATGCATACATCGTACCCTCTGTCGCCATCCACTCTATCACTCTTCCCCATCCAATAGGGAATCCATGTCCTCGATTGTCTCCTGCTAATAGACATGCTATCACCACTGCTATCACCACATATCGTCGATCATACTCTGATGCCATGGTCTCCGAGCCAATCTCCCTCTCTACGATGTCCAGATCATCTACGTCACACTCAAATAAGCTGCACAAAGCATCTCTCCCTATCACTGGGTCATACTCTATCATCTCTCCATGAATCAAAATGCGGAGGATATGCCATACATCCTCTAGTGTCATAGTCGCCTCTCTAGTCGCCAGATAGAATGAGGAGGTCTCCGAATGCCATCGCTCTGCCAATGCAGTAAGCAGTCCTTTGTTTGCCCTAATCTTAGGCATGAATGTGATATAGTATATCCCAAGTCCTGCTAATGTATCTCTGTCCGTGCTTCTGAGTTTATGTCGTAACATGAAGCAGTCTGGTTGGTTCTCCCACGTAATCAGTCGATACTGTCGACTTTGCATCACAATTGGGGCACATTTTGTCAATTTTAGGGTTTGCTTCTATGGGCTGCATTTCCTTGTTTCATGTCCAAATCAGGGTGTTTCTAATCTATTTTGACCTATCCTACCCTTATCCCCCCTTTTCAGATCATTTGCATGCTGTTTTTGACCAAAATTGAGTTCTCAGGGCACAACTGCACCTGTGTTCTGTATCCTGCGCCTGTGTTGCATTGAACTATGCCTGTGTACCCTACACAAGCATAGGATACCCTACACAAGCACAGGATGCGCTCACACAAGTGCAGAAGTCAGTTTCTGCATTCCCTGTGGGCCCCGCAATGTCCCGCAAGCGCTCAAAATTCATCAAATTTACAATATGGGTTTTTGAGATACATATCGCTACTCCCGTGTTGTCCAGTCGTTTGTAGGTGTGTACAGGTTCTCCGAGGTGATCTGCCATTGGAATGTTCACCATCTCTCTACACGTGTCTGTTTCCAAAGCAACAAATCCTCTTCTTTGGGCTAGTGCAAATGAGAAATTTTCACTCTCTTTGTCTCATTTATAGATCTTTGTCAATGCATAGATGGACGTGCACTCTCTCCATCTCATGTCGGTCATGGTTTTTTGCACCTTCAATTGCTTGTCATTCGTATATCCGATCTCCGATTTTCAGTCTATTTGCTCCTATCATGTTCTATCATTCTTATCAATCAATTGGCCTCTTTTCTGGATGTTTCCGGCCAATTCCTCGAGGGGGCATGCATATGTCATTGTCAGTGTCTGGGGCATTTTCATTATTGTTCTTTGAAACAATGCTTAATATTGCATTGTCTCAAAGAGGGGCAAAATGTAGACATCTAAAAATGGTCAACGCTTGCGGAATCGTACTTTAACATTTGCGCATTGCCTTATTTTAGGGTTTTTGCGTCGCATTAACATTTCTCCTATGTCATGCACTTGGTCTTTATCATTTGTGAGCATCGAGTACTTCTTCTGCATTCTTCATTTGTCTCGCTTTCGAATTTGGTCTTGTTGATAACAATCTTCAGTCATGATTTTGATCGATCTTATCCTATCACATCAATGTACGTGCTCATTTGTCATCATTTTGGACATCGTCAATCCTAATTAGGGTTTTGTCCTCTTATCAATCTTTTCATTTTGTGATCGATTTGTCATCAATCGTTGTCCTCTTATCAATCTTGTCGTTTTGCGATTGATTTGTCATCGATCGTTGTCCTCTTATCAATCTTGTCGTTTTACGATCGATTTGTCATCGATTGTTGTCATTTTCAATCTTATCATTTTGCGATCGATTTGTCATTGATCATTGTCATTTTCAATCTCATCATTTTGCGATCGATTTGTCATCGATCGTTGTTATTTTCAATCTTGCCGTCTCGCGATCAATTTGTCATCGATCGTCGTCCTTCTCAATCGTGTCAATTTGGATCAATTTGTCATTGTTCCTCGTCAATTGGCGCATTTGTCAATCAAATCACTTGTCAGCACTGGTCTTTTATCAATTCAAAATCATGATCGAATCGACATCAAATCAATCTTACATCAAGACCTAATTGTCATCCTTGCATTTCTAATTCATCTTCTAGGGTTTCATGATTTATTCATTTAACCTTGTTTGTCATTTTCTCTCCATTTTCTCTCTAGGATAAATAATTTATTTATCTATCCTAAGTCTTCTTTTCACAATTAAATGTTTATTTAATTGGCTAATTAATTCCTCCTATTTTTGTAAATTAATTAATGAATGAGAAATTATTAATTAATTTACCTAATTTTCATCAATTTCCTAATTTCCAAGTCATCATTTCTAACCTAATTTTCTAATTCCTCCTAAATTCGTAAATGTCTATTTCTATTTCAAATTCTTGTCATAAATCCTTGCATAGCAATTTGTCATAAATTGTCATAAATCCTTGCATAGCAATTTGTCATACACATGTCATAATTTTGCTATTCTTGATTTGAATTTCCATTCGAATCACTTTCATGCTAATCTTGTCTTTTCTCAAATTTATCTATAAATTGGATGAATTTCTTCAATCAAGGTCCCTGATCCCTTGTCGAATCAATCACGCTTCGAGTATTCTTGTGCTACTATCTTGTCTACTTGCTTTCACATCATGCTTATGCACTAGTAGGTGAGATCCACAAACAAAGTTATTTGAAGGAGAAAGAAGGACAATGGAGCCACATGAAGGAGACATTCAAGTTTGCAATGATTTGCGTTTGAATTGATGTCTTGTTTTCATGTCTTTATTGCGTGTAATTAGGATTGTTATCATTGCAATTGAGTTTTCGTGATTGAACTAGGCTAATATTGATTTGCTTTGATAATTTCCAGATTCCTTTCTACATTAATTGGTGAACCCAACATGAACTAACCCCCTAACCATGCTTTTGAGTGCTTTTGAGATGATTTGCAGGTGAAAAACCCAAGAAACAGGGTAATGCAAGCCTTTCTGGGCACTTATGCGCCTGTGTAGGAGCAATCTACGCCTGTGTCAAGCATTTTGTGCCTATGTCAAAGACTTTTGCGCCTGTGTCAAAGGGATCTGTGCTTGTGTTGCATCATTCTACGCCTGTGTTACTGCATTTTGCACCTGTGTCAAGAATTCTGCGCCTGTGTAAGGCCAGAAACAGAGGTAAAAAAGCAATGTTTTTACTTGCAAATTGATTTGTTTTGCATTCTGTTTTTGCTTTTTGGTTTTATGGTACTGATTCTTCATGCAGCACCTTGGCATTATGCATGGCAAAGACAAAGATGAAACTATTAACGAATTTTATGCAGATTCCATAGTCAAAGATCACACATATCAAACTTCTAACTTGGTGGTTTTGCAGGTTGCCTTGGATTAAAACTAAACTTTATGTTTGTAATTCATATTTAGGCACCTAGTATGATTTCTAAATAGGATGGAATGAATGTATGTTTTCTTTGATTGTTGAGTTTGACATTGGAGTAGGAGAGTATGCTCTCATCCTTCTTAGGATGATCAGAAATCCAGATCTTCGATATCATTCTCATGTTTTGATTGTGTGTTACCTTTAGAGGGCCTGCCTTCCCGACCATTTGCTTTTGCAAGCAAGTGATAATCGTGAGAAGGGAACGACCCAAAGTGAGTACGGCTAGAATACCTTGGCATTCTAACTCACTATAAATAAATACCTGATGAGCGAAAGCTTTGAAGGAAGGGTTACGTGGGAATTGTAGTTACTTGGGAAGTGATGACCCTTGGACTCTTTCTCATATCAACATCTAAGTAGGGCCTCAAGGTCTAAATCGTGCTTGCGCGACTAAATTTGTTTGGTATCTTGGTGGGCTTAATGTCTCAATCATGCTTGCGTGACACCAAGGAGTAACTCTTAACAGAAATCCTGACTAAACACCTTGTATTTAGAGGCCAAAAATCCTTCTAGTTGCTTGAGAAGGACAAGTTCAGATACTTGGAAGAGATAATAAGTTCGCCATAGGGAGATTTCCATGGGGACTGATGCTTGGCTTCCCTGAGAAGTGAGTGTCGTGGAGGGGAGCCCGTGGGGTCAAGTATCTATGTATTCTCCTTGAATCTCATAATGAGTCTACCTCTCAAGTACCTACTGTCCTTGCCATACATAAGAAATGTGTGAATGAGCATGATTGTCTTGAGTCTAAGTTGAAATATCTTGTCTTCTTTGCTTGTCAAAAGTTTAGTTGTGTCTCATTTCAAAAACAAGATAAATTGATTCAAAACAAGGTTAAACACAAGAGTATTTCATCCAACAAAGTTCAAAGCACCTTCAAACATGGTTGTCAAACATTTTTCAAAATCTTGTCTCAACATTCATGTCACTTAGATTTAGGTTCATCCTAGGTTTGCATTTGGCAAAGTTATTGTCAATTACCAAGGTTAAGTTTCACCTAGGTCATACTCCTTTGCATATCAATAAGGGTCATCCATTTTGCATGTGTCCTCTTGCATTAGAGTAATACCATTTCATAATTCAAACTTAGGTTGACATTGTCATACATTTGCATTTGCATACCCTAGGTCTCTTCATCAAGATTAGGTCATTATCATATCATATTAGGGTCATTTGCATAGTAATTGTCCCTTTGCATATAGTGTCAAAACTAGGTTTTGTCATACTTGAGTAATCCAAATCTTTGAATAAACCCTAAGTCATTTTTAAGAAGTCTAGACCTTATCAAACTTTTGTCTTTTTGTCATCTATGTCATTTGGTCAAACCTAGCTTAGTATCCAAGCATATAGGGGAGACATTGTCATTTTGTCCTTTGAGGTCTAGACATCGTTTCAATTTCCTAAGGGTCGCTTTTTAGATTTGCATTTCAAAAGTTTGTCAAAATCTTGAAAAACAACCAAAAACATAGATTGCATTCTTGCCATAGATTGCATTTTCATCTATTTAGTTTGCATTTAGTTGCATATCATACATTATCCTTGAAAAATTCCAAAAATATTGCATTTGCATAAGTGACATGCCTGTTGAAACAAGGTCAAAATCTAAAAAGATGGGTGAACCAACGTATCAACCCATTGACAACATATCAAATTCACAGTTTCAAACTAGTCAAACAGTACAAATTGAAGGTTCATCAAACACATCATTACCACCATATGGAATGGTTCAACTTGGACCACCTCCATTATATGAACCAGTATTTGTACCCATGAAACCAGGACATGGGAGTGTTCCACCAACACCAAGAGGAAATGCACCTTTCGATTGGAATCAACCAAACCTACATGAAATTCAAACATTACATGAGGAACAAACTCTTTCACAAGGATTTGGTTCAGATCAAGGCATTCAACAAGAAACAAATCCAAATATTTTACCAGATTCTTCATTAGATTCTGATGCCTCTGATGATGTTGATATGTTCCTTCAAGATCGAAAGTTGACAAAAAAGATGGATAAATTCTTTAACAAGGTCTTTAAGATGTTCCCCCAGAAATACCTTGACATGATGAGTAATGTGACCTCCTCAAGTGAGCAAATCAATGTGCAAAAACAACAAGGCAGTGAGCTGTTAAGTTTCTCTCCGCATCCAAATGAAGAACATGTGCAACAGGAAACTCAACCTACCTTGATGAGTAAACGTGCTTCAAAGGCATTGACAGTGACTATTCCTCAAAAGTCACCATTTGAGACAATAAATAATCCATTATTTAACACAACACCTATAACACAAGATCAAACAAGGACCACACAAATATTGACAGTTGTCCCTCAACAAGAAGTGGTTCCTCACATGCATAAAATTGGATCAAAATCTAAGATGCAAGAAAGCTTCACGACTGGAATGCCTAATCTCGCCAATGTTCAAAACAATTCCATAATGCAACAAAGTTCCTATGTCCCACTATGTTCAATATATTTGCCAAACACTCACGTACCTGTTATGCAGACTATTTAGACAGATCCTTCGATAATAGTGACACAAAGAGCTACAGATAGTGGTATGCACCAACAACAAATGTTGCAACAATTGAGTAATACACAAAAGGTACAATCGAATGTGCAAACAAACAATGTACAACAACAACAATATCGCATTCGACAACAAATTGCAGCGCCTTCTACCTAATTACAAGTTAATGCAAACTTGCAACCACCACAATGGATTGGACAAACAACACAGCAAATTAATGCAAGTGTCATACCCCATCTTAAGGAGAAACAACAAAAACCACCCAAACAAAGTTTTTTGCAAATGATGGGATTCACACCACGACAACAATTGGCACAAAGTCAGCAAATTCTGATTCGTCAGCATCAACAACAACATGTGCCCCAATATGTGCCAAGACAAACAAGCTATCATACTTCACAACCGCAATTGATGTCTGTGCAATATCAACAACACCCTCAATTGCAATATCAACCTAGGCTACAAAAAATGATTCCACCACAAGAAGCACAGCAACAAGGTCAATATCAAGGCATGGCACAACCACAACAACAAGAGGTCTACCAAGAACATTATATGCTAGAGACACCAAAGACGGCAATTTCAGAGCATCAACAACCGATCAGAAACATGATGTATCGACAAAGAATACCCACCAGGATTAATGATGGACCTCCAAAATCTGACACAATTGCGCAACAGCTTGAGAGTTACAACGACAAGTCGACGCATTAGAAACCAAAGGAACAAAGAAGTTGTACACAGATCAAGATTTATGTCCTAATCCATTTGATAAGAGTTTATATATGCCTCCCTTCCCTAAGCATTTTGAGGCACCTAATTTTGAGAAATATAAAGGGAATGGCAATCCAAAAGACCACATTCAAGCATTTTTCATGACGTGTACTGAAGTGAGTTATGAGGAAACATATTTAATGTGCTTATTTGCATGAAGTCTCACAGGACAAGCCATGGATTGGTATTCGCATCTGCCAGGAAACATAAAGACTTGGTCAGAACTGGCTCAAAAGTTTATATCTCACTTCGCATTCAACATCGACAGTGACATGACCATGTCAGATTTATGCAACACCAAGCAAAAGCAAGGTGAACCATTAGTGACTTTCTTGCAACGATGGCGAAGCTTGTATAGTCGTTCTTCCCTAGATATACCTGAAGAACAACAAGTGAACTTGTTTATCCAAAATTTGGTCCTAGAAATGATGTATGAACTCAAATTGAAAAGTCCCAATACTATTGAGAAACTCATTAAGAAAGGGATGAACATTGAAACTACTCTTGTAGCTAAAGGAATCATTAAGCTCAACAAAGACAGTGACAACACAAAAAATTCCGGGGACCGAAATCGATTTTGGTACAAAAACAAGAATGTCACTAATGATGGAGTTGTTGACGCAAGAGCAGTGAATGCAAATCAACCCCTGTTCAAAATAAAGAAATTGAGTGCTCCTAATATGTCAACTATGGAGCAAAATCAAACACCAGCGAGCAATGTTACTCAACAGCCGCAATACCAACAGCATACTCAACAATACACTCAACAATATAATCAACAACAAGGTCAGCAACAAAACCAGCAACGAAGACCTTTCCGATCAAGAGATGGGCCTCCTCGACAATTTACACCATTGGGAGAGCCTATTGAATCAGTAATGAAACAATTAATACAAGCAAAATTTATCAAGTTACCAGATATCAAGGCAGAACCAGTGGTAAAGCCGCATTGGTGGAATGATAATGCCTATTGTGAGTACCATCGGTCAAAAGGACATAAAACTGCATCATGTTTTCAATTGAAACATATGATTCAAGACTTGTTAGAGCAAGGAGTAATTGAGGTAGATCCATCCAATGCGACCTCTAACACTGATCATACAATTTTCAAAACTCCTTTGCTTGATCATGACAAGGGTAAAGCGTCTTCTTCAAACTCTACACAAATAGAAAATTATGCAAATACTAGTTATAACAATGTCATCAATTGTTTCCGAGCATCAAATGAGTATGTCTCCACCATAAGAATAAAGGAGCAAGATCCTTCTTGCGCGGTCACCACTCGTCGATCCAAAATAGTCCTAAAAGGAGCTCCTACAGTTCCTCCCAAACCAACTCCTACGAGTCAGTATAATCTCCTAGATCATCTGGGAAAGACACCTGCACAAATATCGATCCTTGAGTTGTTGAAAATGTCCCCTATGCATCGTGCAGTCCTAGATAAAGCTTTAATTGAGTCCACTGTGCCGATAGACATTGATGTTGACCAATTTCAAGCCCGAATAGGACATCTAACTATTTCCCAACACATTGCATTTTCTGATAATGATATTTCACCTGATAAGCTCCCTCATAATGATCCTTTACATCTTGAAATCTTTGTCCATAATTGCAAAATCTGACAAGTCTTGATAGATGGTGGAGCTGGTCTTAACATCTGTACCTTGAGAGTGGTCATTGGTCTTGGTTATATAGAAAATGATATTGATTCTTCCAGAAGAATAACAATCAAAGCATATGATGATGCTGAGCGCCCATCTAAAGGGATAATTACATTGCCTTTCAGAGTCGGTCCAGTGACAAAAAACACTTTCCTGCAGGTCCTAGACCTTGATCTTCCTTACAATATGATTCTTGGTCATCCGTGGATCCACGCAATGAAAGCAGTTCCATCCACTTATCATCAATGTTTAAAATATCCTTACAATCGAACTGAGATAACAATTCTAGGAGATCCTAATCCATTTCAATTTTGTGTTGCCCTAGAGGATTCTCCGCAGCAGCAAGTCCCAGTCAATAGAGAGGCCAAATCACATAGTTATGTGGATCCTAATGAATTGTTAGATGCTATCAAAGGAAAATTGTAGATACAGGACCAAGGATGTGGAGAGTATTCAATGGCTCAAACATTCCTTATTGGGAATTTACCGATATCTCCAAAATCACATGGCAAGCCACATTTGTTGCAAAAGGAACCTAAAATGGTCATTCAGTATCAACCCCCCACTACATTTACAAGATGGGGTGAACTTGACAAAGAAACTTTAGATGATGATGTCATAGATTGGCTTTATAAGGATCCAACTGAGATCCCACCTATCAGGTTGCCGGTGGAGCGATATGGCAAACGATTTACTATGCTGCAAAAGAAAGGATATGAGGGCTACAGTGGCTTAGGTCCTGACAAGAAAGGAAGGCTAGAACCTATTATACCCAAGATGCGACCTCCAACTTTAGGGTTAGGTTTTGTACCATTGCGAATTGGACCCTCATCTACCAAAGTGACCACGTGTGGAAAGGGGCGTGACTCTAATGATGAAACAACACCTGAGGATACCCGACCCAAAACTGATTCCAATGAATGGGAGTGGAGTTCTTTTTCTTCTAGCTCCTATGCCCTTGACAATGTTTTCCTTGACCCTGATGATTTGCCCGTGGAAGAAAAACATGAAATAACTCCCCCTCCAAAGACATGTCCTAATGCTTGGATAGACATTCTGGGACCCAAGCTCTGAATCAGACACGAGCAGTTCGGATAGTGATACCATGGATGTTCACATATTTACCATTTCAGCCCTCTCTCTCCTTAAAACCAATGATGAAATGCCCCTTGTTTATCCCCAGCTTATCCAACATGACCAACAAGAACCACTCGCATTGGACTATTTTAAAAATGACAAAGCAATTGCAGAATTCTTGGGACTACGGGAAGGCATACCACAAGGTGATCATAAGGTAGGATTTGCTATTGATATAGATTCCACAGCATATTTTGGGGAGTCAACTCCATCTTCCAGTCATCAAAATGAAAAAAGAAAAGAAAAAATACAAAATCAAGAAGATAGGTCTTTGAGTGAAAACCGTAAGGCACTCTTTGATCATACAAAAGTAAAAATAAAAGACGTACCTGCGGGTGAAACACTCTCTGAGGTGCCCAAAGGTGGAAGAGTGGACATACCCCTATCAAGTCAGGATAAATCAACATTGCTTGTAGAAATGACCGAAGAAATCAATTTGGGTACACTTGACAACCCTAAGGTCATTCATTTCGCTGCTTCTTTATCAAAACAGGAAAAGATAGATTTTGTCAATTTCCTTCTTAAGAAGAAGATCAGCTTTGCATGGTCCTATGTAGATATGTCTGGTCTTGATCCAGAATTAGTCCTTCATCACTTGCCATTAAAAGCAGATGCCAAGCCTGTCAAACAAAAAATCGGAAAGATGCATCCCCAAGTGGCTCTTTTGGTCAAGGTAGAACTGAAAAAATTACTAGATGTGGGCTTTATTAGACCCATTGATTATGCAGACTGGATTTCAAATTTAGTACCAGTTAGCAAGGTAACTGGGGGCATCAGAATCTGTATGGATTTTAGGGATCTTAATAAAGCATGCCCTAAAGATGATTTTCCACTGCCAAATATCGACATCAAAGTTGACATGACTGCTGGATATGAGATGCTCTCGTTGATGGATGGTTTCTTCGGCTATAACCAAATTCACATTGCTCCTGAAGATCAACATAAGACTGCATTCACATGTGCTTGGGGTACTTACTGTTGGAATGTGATGCCCTTTGGTCTTAAAAATGCAGGAGCAACATATCAAAGAGCGATGACGACAATTTTCCATGATTTCATGCATACTTTGATGGAAGACTATGTTGATGACTTATTATGCAAATCTGTCACAAGAGATAGTCATCTAGCCATCCTGGGCCCAATCTTTGACCGAATGGCGACCTACAAGCTCAGACTCAATCCAAAGAAGTGTGTCTTTGGTGTCACAGCCAACAAATTACTAGGGTACATTGTTTCTCACAGAGGCATTGAAGTCGACCCTGCCAAGGTTAAAGCAATAATGGATATGCCTCCTCCTTCCAATCTCCGGCAATTAAGAAGTCTGCAAGGAAAGCTACAGTCAATCCACCACTTTATAGCTCAATTGGCATACAAATGTCATCCATTCCAGCATTTATTGCATAAAGGAGTCACTTTTAAATGGACTGAGCAATGTCAATCAGCATTTCAAGCTCTTAAGGACTATTTGTTGTCGCCACCTATTCTAATGCCTCCTATAGAAAGAAAGCCATTTATATTATATATTTTTGCAACTAAAATGGCACTAGGAGTTCTCTTGGCCCAACAGGATGAGAATGGCAAAGAGTGAGCTATTTATTATATTAGCCGGACACTAGTAGGCTATGAGTTGAATTATTCAACTATTGAACGGGCATGCTTAGCAGTGGTATTTGCAACACAGAAACTCCGACACTATATGTTAAATCACCAAACATTGATGGTTGCAAAAATTGATCCCTTGAAATATTTGCTTAGCAGAGCAGCTTTGACGGGTCGCCTAGCAAAGTGGGTTATGATCCTCAGTGAATTTGATATTGAGTATATGGAGTGAAAGGCAATAAAAGGGCAAGTCATAGCGGATCAACTTGCAGAGGCTCCTATTTATGATGATCATCCCATGTTGATAGATTTTTTGGATGAATCAGTCTTTGCTCTTACATCTTCTAATGCATGGAAGTTATACTTTGATGGGTCCCATACCAAGTTTGGATCCAGAGTAGGCATATTGTTTGTCACCCCTCAAGGTGATGCTATTCCCAAGTCCTATAGGATAACTTTTCATTGTACCAATAACATTGCAGAGTATGAAGCACTGGTCATAGGACTTCGAGTAGCGGTCCACTGGAACATCATGCATTTACAAGTCTATGGAGATTCTCAATTAGTCATCCGACAAGTGAATGATGACTACGAAACAAAAGATGAAAAGCTTATTCCCTACAAGCATATGGTAGATTTCTTCAAGACAAAATTCACGGCTATCTATTTTAGTCAAGTTCCAAGAATTCAAAACAAGTCGGCAGATGCGATGGCTACAATTGCTTCCATGTTGAATATGCCCCACAATATGGACAAATGTGAATTTTTGGTCGAACAGTTGCTTGTCCCTTCTTTTGAAATTTTGACAGCAGATGTGATGTGTGTTCTTGTTGGCCCTAACTCCCCATGGTACAATGACGTCTATCAATATTTAAAATCCCAAACCTTACCACCTAACCTTTTCACTAACCAACGCCGAGCTTTCATCCGACAGACAACCAAATATGTCATCATTGCCGACACCCTTTACCGTCATTCCTTTGACCATACCCTCCTCAGGTATTTGGATTCTGATGAAGCACAAACGGCTTTACACGAGGTTCACGATGGTATATGTGGGGGCCATTTCAATGGTCTGAGCTTAGCCAAAAAGTTGATTCATGTTGGGTATTATTGGCCCACTCTGGAAAAAGATGTTCACGATTTTGTTAGAAAGTGCTACAAATGTCAGATCCATGGGAACTACATTCATGCACCAGCCCAAGGGCTTCATTCTATCATATCTCCATGGCCTTTTTCTCAATGGGAATTGGATCTTATTGGCAAGATTCACCCGACATCTGCAAATGGACACAAGTTCATCATTACAGCCATAGAGTACTTTACAAAGTGGATCGAGGCTATCCCCATGACCTATATCATTGGTGTGCAAATTTCACAATTCCAATTGAATTATATCATATGCCAATATGGGGTTCCCCTTGCCATAGTCACAGATAATGGCCGTCCCTTCAAGAATAAAGATGTCAAGGAACTTTGTGAAAAGTTTCATATCCAACACCGTTTCTCCAGTACATACTATCCACAGGGTAATGGTCAAGCCGAAGCATCAAATAAGACCATTATCAAGATCCTAAAAAAGGTTGTCAATGATGCTGGTCGAGATTGGCATGTACAGTTGAATCCAGCACTATGGGCTTATCGCACTTCTATCCGCACACCTACTGGCGCAACACCTTATTCCTTGGTGTATGGTGCGGAAGCCATTTTACCCTTGGAGGTGGAGATTCCTTCTTTGCGTGTTTCCTTGCAACATCTGATTGATGATGAGATGCACAGAGTCTCTCAATTTCATTAGCTTGAGATGTTAGATGAGAAACGTCAGACAGCTCTGACACATTTGCAAGCATATCAAAACCGTCTCAGTCGCTCTTATAATAAGAAAGTCAAAGGGCGACACTTCGAAGTGGGAGATCTGGTTTTAAAGGCAAACCCCAAGAATGCACAATCTACTGACATCATCAAAGGCAAGTTTGAACCTAATTGGGTTGGGGCTTTTATAGTGACTGCAGCCTATGGCTCGGGGGCATATCAGCTTGCCACTCCAGAAGGTGAACCTTTATCCGATCCTATAAATAGCATGCACCTTCGCAAGTACTGGGCATAATTTTCTATCAGCAGTTTTTCAAGTATGATCCTGAAAAAATACAAAAAAAATCAAAAAGCTCAAAAAACTACAAAAAAAGTGAAAAAAAGTGAAAAACAAAGAAAAAGAACAAAAAAATAATTCGTCCACTAGTGAAAACCTGGCAAACAGGCGCTTTGGGCAAGTACCATGGTGAAAACCTGGCAAACAGGCGCCATGTGTAAAATGATCATTGCTCTGTCATCTATCATGACCTCTAGCTATGCTTTCTCTCTGCAGGTTTATCATGTCTATCCTTGTCTTGACCCAATGTTTTGTTTCAGGCTTGTGTTTGGTCAACATCATTGTCTTGCATACTCTGTTTCTTGTGCATATGTTTCGGTCTTGGCCTCTATATATGTCTTTCAGATGTGCATTGGGTGCGTTCCCCTTGTCCTGATCAATCACTGGAACTTTTGAATTTAAAATGTCCTGAAATAATCCAAAAAAATTGAAAAATGTCCTGAAAAAATCATAAAAATTGAAAAATGTCCTGAAAAAATCATCAAAATTGAAAAATGTCCTGAAAAAATCATAAAAATTGAAAAATGTCCTGAAATAATCCAAAAAAATCAAAAAAATGTCTTGAAATAAATCCCTAAAAAGTCAAATAAAGTCCTAAAAAAAAAATGAACAAAAAAATTTCAAAACATTAAAATCCAAAAACAAACATTTTGCAATAAATGATCCCTTTGTGCATAGACAGATCGCTGAGCATACATCCCACGACAATTAATCAAAAATTGTGCTTTAATGAGATCATGCATTAACAGATGAACTTTTCAATCAAACGAGACATGCAAACTGATCAAATTTGTCATATCAATCAATCAACATCAATATCATTTGTCCTTGTCACTATGATCATGGGTATTATACAGGATGTGGTATACTCGAAACCAGACTGTGTCCTGTCTTAGACGGAGTACCGCATTCCCTGAAACCAGACAACATGAACGTCCTATCAACACTTTCAACTTTTGACAATGAAGATCAAGATGTCTGTTTGACTTGTTGGAATTAGCAAGTCTTATCATTTATTGATTTATCTTCAATCATGTTCCTATGTTGCTCGATGATGTCACTAAGTGATTTAGAGTGACCGGGATGGTTCATGGTCCCTTTCTTCTTTTTTTTGTTGTGATTTTTGTTTGTCTGCGATGTGTTTGTCTTTTGCAAAAAGGCTTGCATTACAGCTTTGGCCTTTAATGCCATGATGCTACGCATCCATTTTGCTACATTAAAATAAAGGTTCTCACCTACAAAGTGAATTAGTGAAAGCAAGTTTTTCTTCGCCTCTAACTGTCCTCTGTCTCATTTTTTTTTCTTACTAACATTTTTTCCGTCAGTTCGGATAGTCAGTTCGGTCTAGTGCTCCGATTACCCCAAACACATATGTTGCATCCTACATCCATTTGGTTAGTACATTTACATTACATCAAGCATCACATCAAGCATTTTATCCATTTCATATTATAAATGCATCAAAAACACATCAAAATGTATTCATACATGTTCCACAATAAACAGTGCATACGCCATCCATATATAGAAAATAACATAAGTCATAAAACATTGCATTCCATCATATCGATGCATATCATATCATATATCAAAATAATATTGGAGTACAAAATTGGACTGTCTGTCCTAAGTATGGCCCGTAGGCTGACTATATAATATCACACTACATAATGTCAAACTACATATACCTCTGTTGTAAGGAGCGCGTGCCTTTGTCACTGGGTGCTCCCTCTATCCTCCTCCTCCCTGCCATGTCTCAAGGATGATGTCCCTCCTGTCCCAGGTCCTGGCTGTGGTGGTCTCATAGGTCCACTCACCCCCATGTTGCTCACTGACCTCCGAGAGCGTGCCCTGCTCTCTGTCCTCGATCGTGCCTGATATGACAATGCTCTCTGCTCTGGTGGAAGTGCACTCTCATATAGTGTTCTCTAATGGCGTATCTCCTCTCTGGTCTCTACCAACATATGTGTCATCTCCCGTGCACTGGCATCCCTAATCGACCCAATAGACTCAGTGACTCTTTGTTCTTCTCGTTGTGCCTGAACTATTGTTGTATCTTGAGCCGCTGTAAGTCTGGCTATCTCCGCTCTGAACTGATCCTTCTCTATCCTCAAGATGGCATTTTGTCTCTCTAATGTCGCAATATGATCATGTTGACGCGCTATGGTAGCCCTGCACATCTCCATCTCCTCTATCCTAGCTGTCTTCGACTCTATGGGTATATCCTGCAATGTGTTGGGAGTATTTAAAACTGAGTCAAGTTTATAGGCCCATTTCAAAATTTTGCCCTGCATTTCCAAATGATTAAAATAAGTCAGTTTGAATGGCCTAGTTAGCAAGGGGGTAAAATGGAGCCGGTTGATTTTCAGAGGGTAAGGCTCAGGATTCATGTCCTACACCTTTCATTTGACCTATTCAGTGATGTGAAACTTTCAAAATTCAATTTGGAGAAGTTTATGAGGTACCCAGTTTGAGGGGTGAGCTGAAAGTGCATTTTAGGAACAAATGCAGTTTTTATTGAGTAGCCTACTTTGAGCGATTACATCTTTTGCCCTCCTAATCATCATGGAGAATTTCAAAATGGATTCAATTTTATGCACTAATGTGAGTCATCTTGCAAAATTTTAGTTCTTGACGAATCCATTTGCTCAGTTTTTGAAGCCAAATCCATTTGCAGTTTGTGTGTTTTGACTAGTCCCTGTTCTGACAGCTAGTCGGAGCCCTGTTTCGCATGAGTGTAAAAGTTGCCTCAGTAAGCATCATGTCAGAATGCTTGTTCCAGGATAATGTCGATATAAATGATGAGCTATGTTTCAAATTTCAAGCCTCTATCAATCTGTTTGATCGGTTTTCAAAAGAGCTCATTTTACCATCAAATTCAGTTATCCGCACTCCAGTGTTATATCAGTTAATGTAGTCGTCTTGGTGAGTGCACCATTTGCATCCTGTCAGTCTGGTGATCGAACTGAGAATTCAAAGATTTAATATGTACTTTAAGGTACCTATGTTTCAAATTTGAGGGCCTACGGAGGTCATTTGATTTTTTTAAGAAAGGCGTCATGTGTTCCCAGGACATTGACTTCATCAGGTCCACAGTGTCGACAAAGCCAGTTGGGCATTTTCGAAAATTAATATCTCTTCGCTCGGGACTCATCTTGAGAAACTATTTGGTAGAAGTCATCCTTGTATATCAGAGTACACGCCTGTCAGATGCCGAGCTCCAGAAAGGTGTTTTGACAGGTTTGAAAATTACGTCTTCGCGATTAAATGCGAAAATTGTGGCGTAATTGCCTGAAGGTTGTAAAATGTGGATTAATGATCCGAAAATGATGCCGATCATTTCTAGAGGTATGTTTGATGTCCGTGAAGCATTTCAAAGGCCAGTTGCTTGAAATCAAAAAAAAATTTAGTCGGACCCACTTTGGGGCCCGACCTGGCTCATGCTCGTGCATTATTTTATTGGCGACTTGGCTTTATGAGCATTTCTAGAGTAATGTTGACGTCCATTGTTTGAGTCGAATACTTATATGTTTCCCACCAGAGGATGATGCAAAAATGGGAATGCCTCTCTTGATCTATACAACCAAGGTATTTTGCATGCTAGATGTAAGCAATGGACGGGTGTGGGAATTGGTTGATAAAGATAAGATAGAAGCAGCCATTGACCTTCGCGATGATGTTATTACAAAATTTGAAATCCTGGATAATGCTCGCGTTGATCTCACCCTCTCTGCCGCATGTAATGATTTTGGACGATTACATACCAAAGGCTGCCCTAAACAAAAAGTATGAAAATGCAAATTGGCTGGTGTATAGCCATCTATCTAAGCTCACGTGGTTTGTGAATTGGCAATGTAAAATTGTTAAGAAAAGAAGCATAGAAATAGAAAACCATTGTTGGCCTCCTCTCACGTGATGGCTGGTGAAGAGGCTATAGAAACCATCAAGCTACAACAAGTGCACTTGGCAAGTGAACTTGGCAAATTTTCCCTCTACTGTGGAGTTTAGAAAGGTGTTGATGTTTCTAGCCAATGCAATTTTGGCATTCCTTCCCTCCACGTGGCTGGAAAAGTATAAGACTTTCTGCTGTAGCGTGGTAATTTCATTATTTAAAGCAAAAGCATGGCATGTAAGTGTGCATTGAAGTTTTTTTAAAGAAATTCAAATAGAAAATGAAGGCCGATCCTCCCTTCACGTGGCATCTAAAAGCAACAGACATTTTCAAATAAAAGAAATTGCAACAGCAGGTGTAAAGCAATGTCCAAAGCCCCCACGCTGTTTTCCCTTGCATGGTAAACAACAAGCAACATAGCTAGTTTCAATGGCAAATGCAAAATGGTGGAACATTGCTGTATACGCTGCGTGGTGCTTGGATTGCTTCAACGGTGACTTCTTCCTCACATGCCTCCCCCTTCTCTTTCTCTGCAGACCAAGCGATGCCTTTGCTGGGGAGTGTGGAGTGTTTTAAAATAATTTTTGAGCCAATGTTGTTGGCATATTAGCCCCTACGTGGTGTTGGGAAGGCTTTGATTAGCTTTCAAGCTTTCTCCTTTGCAGTTAGAAGATAGCATAGCTTGGTGGAAGAGAGACTTTTCAAAGTCTCCAGCAAGAAAAACCTCAGCAAATGCTATGGGATCCATCCTCCTTTCTCATGTGGCCTCCTTTTGGCAGCAGCAATAAAAACTTCAAGCAAGTGCAAGAACATGTGTAATTCCAACGTTCCCAGCCATGGCAAAATGTGAAGGCATTTATAAATATTTTCAAATAAATGTAAGTGGAGGGGGTAAGACCAGTTCAACGCCCCTTTCCAGAAGCCCTCCCCACCATGAGTTTCAATATGGATGGAGGAGGTGTTAGCTTTCACCAAAAAATGCCTTTAAAGTCTCAGAGAAGCTTCAAAAACGCAGCTACAGGCAAAACATTTTATCCCACATTGGCTGGGAAGTGTAACTTTTTGGTATTTAAGTATAAGGCTCCACCATACTATAATGTCTAAGCCATAAAGGCTTTTGACACAAGGTGCCTATGGGCGCCCAAGGTGGGCCCACGCGTGAGCACGCATCGTGAGGTGAAGGAGGAGGTGACTGAGCAGAAACCAAGTGGACCCCACGTAGACACGCTTCTCGAGGCAGATAGGCAAAAATTTGCAGAGGAAGGCTGGCTTAACGAGTGAGCAAGTTCGAGAGAGATCAAGGGCTTTTGCTATTTTGCGAAAGGAAGATGCACGCAAGTTACACCCCGCAAAGTTACGAAAGCTAGGTGGCAGTCTAGTGGCGATAACGTGGCACACAGTTGGTGCACAGGTGGCAGTCCAGTGGCGATGACGTGGCGTTGAGGTGGTGTACATGTGGCGGCCAAGTGGCAGTGACAAAGCAAATGACGTGGTGGTGATGAGGTGTCATCCTAGGTGGGGTCCGGTCAACCCCATCGACCAATCGGAGGCCACCATGTGGCAAAGTGTCAGAGCACATCAGAGGCAAAAAATTAAAATTAAAATTGTTTATTATATAGTTTAGACTATATTGATAAATGAAAAATTTAAATGATGTTGCACATTGGGGAATTAATTCGCCCAGGACTCAATTTTTGGCCAAGGTATAAAGTGTTATATATTTTCGGAAAGCTCTCGGAGTGGGGAATCTGATTCTGTGGTTAATTTTGACAATGTGGGATATTTTGGAAGCGGTTTCCACGGGAACAAAATTCATTTAGAGAGGAGACACTTGGCAATTCAGTTGCAGATTTTATTTGGTTCCCTCTCCTTTTTATTCCCAATTCTTCTCAGTTGTAGGGGTTCCAGTTTTTGAGAGATTTGCTCCAAGGGAGAAATCCAAAATTGCAGGTTCCAGTGATGGCATCCTTTTATCAATGCAAATGACAGTGTGTTCGTCTATGTTTTCAGTGTTGTCTTTACTGTAGGTTTAGTTTCAGTTTGCAGGTTCACACATATGCAAGGCATGTGTGAGTTTCCATGAAATTCTCTCTAAAATGTACTCAGATTCATATAATTTCATATTATCAAGGATAATTTGAGTTGTCTATTTTAGATTCCTCTAAGAGTGTAATGTTGTCTTTTGGGTATTCTTCAAGGAAGGATTTAAATCCTAAAACCCAGCATTAATGATTTTGAATGCATATTGGATATCTACATATAAGTATGGTTTTGTGATAGAGCAGAGGATTGTATTAATGTAAGGCATTGATACATGAAAATTTAATGTTGAAAAGAACTTGCTTCTGAGATTTCTCTTCCAGTTTTATGCATGACTATGTGGCCTGGATAAGGCACTGGTCTCTTGTAATATTTAAAGGTTGTCAAAACACCATTTAAAAATCCAAAATCAGAATATCTTTTTATATTTTATGTTATGTGGAAGTGTCCCTCCATCTCATGATTCAAAATGTTGAGTTGCAAGTGTGGATCTAGCCCATCATCAATTATCTCTTAGTTTTTGAACCTTTTGAGATCCATCTGCTTTTGATTGATGTAGTCTTGTGTGTAATAGGTCTAATTAAATGCATCAAAGGTATACTGCCTAGGTTTTGCAGAGCCTGAAGAGTAGAAGGATTCATATCCTTGTCATGTTTTCCAAGCCCTGAGGTGTTTCATTGATTGAGATTGGCTATCTCATAGATAGATTTGTAGGTATACTTGGGTTATCACTTTTGGTGAACAACAAAAATGGCGACTCTGCTGGGAAGTAAATGAATTGTCAAGAGCCTCTAGTTAAGAAAGAATTAATTCATATAAGGTTGAGATTATCCCATCCGAGTCACCACAACAAAAATGGCGACTCTACTAGGGAAGCTGAATAGAAATTGCCTAATTTCATCCAGTTAGTCAGTCCATTGCGTATGCATAGAGTTGAAAGTGGTTTTATGATGAAGATAATAGTTCTTGTTCTGGATCTGTAACATGATATGTTTTACATGTCATATATTGTGTGAAGGAGTAACAAATAAAAGTTACATTGCTTAGTTGTGAGCAAGTCCTTGCAGCTGTATGCAAATTTTTCCCCAATTCCTTATTGGGTGGTGACTCTAGTCTCTGTACCAGTGCTTGAAGGAAGTTTGTATTCTAAGACTTTCACAAGATTGGTTGATAATCTTATGAATCATATTAAGATGCAGATGGATCTAAGTAGCAGATGCTCAGACATGGTGCTTTCATCATAAAAGTGTTATAAAGAAGATGCAGTAAAAGATTTCAGTCACACATAACTCTGTGGTTCATACCAATATTAAGCATCCTGGAAGAGTGTTGATTGCAGTGAGATCGAAGGAGTAACAAAGAATTTAATAAGTGTTGAGTGGCGTTCTGTTCTTCAAAATATCCTCTGTGCAAGAGGTGGCGACTCTGATGTAAAAGACAATGCTAAAGTGTGAAGTAAATCTCCAGATCTACAAGTCTTACAGCTGCAAATCTCCAGGTATTTTCAGAGGATTTAAATGCAAGACATCTCTTCTGAAAGTTTGAGTGTGTAATGTCATTTTCCCATTTAGTGAATAGCACTAGTTTAGAGGGAAAGAGAGAATCTCAAAATTGATTTGCATATCTATGTTGCTAAAATATCCTGTGTATGTTATCCTCCATAGTATGCAAATGTGGAAGAACTTTATGTCAAGTAATGTTGAGGAATAGATTTGAATGAGGATATGTGCTTGAGGTTTTTATCCAAAGTTATATAATCATTTGTGGGAGTAAGAAAAATGAGCAGTGAAGTTTTTCAACCTTATGTATTTCCATATAGAGCCACGTCTGGTGAAGTGTCACAACCATATAATAGGAGAAGTTTCATCATGAATCATTATGCTACTCTAAACTTTGAAGGTATTCCGGGTTACCCAAATCCCATACCCACGGGAATTAGAAAGTATTTGCCTATATTCAGTGGGAAGAAATCAGAATCAGCATGCCAGCATGTAAAAAGAGTTTCAGATTTGATAGGAGAGTTCGAAATTTGCCAAGAAGATATATGCATGAAGTTGTTTATTCAGTCATTAAAAGAAGATGCAAGAGATTGGTTCTCTTTTTTGCCAGTGAATTCTATTACCTCATGGGAAGAATTGGTTTCAGATTTCATGGATCAATTCGATGAAAAGGTGAGTGATTCTAACTTGCTGAAAGAATTCACCTGTATACAAATCAGGGAAGATGAATTGGTACCAACGTTTAATATCAGATTTTCACAAGCTTTGTCCAAAATTTCTAGAAAGTATAAACTTGATGATAAAGTATGTCTGGATGTTTATATGAGTGCATTTGATGAGAAGATGGGTTTCCTATTGAGAAACAAAGAACCCAAAACCTTGTATGAAGCCTTTAACACAGCTAAGGATATGGAAAATAACTTGAAGTTTGGAATCTCAAAGAGATTCGTGTCTATTGTTGTTTCATACCAAAGCACCTTCAATGGTGAAATACCATGTGAAGCTAAGAAAATCATTCCTTGTCTAGGTGCATCAAGCTCTGCAGTTCCAAATGGCTTTTATGATGCATGTGTTTCAGATTTAAATGAGAGTCAAGAGCCTTTGCCATTAATGTCGGTTGTCTCTCGCAGTAGTGATGGAATGATCAGTGGGAAGTGTTGTGAAAATGTTGATACAGAGATTGATATATACAAGGGATATGTACCATTTGATTTGTATGCCGGTTATGCTGACTATATGGCTTCCAACTACCAAGTGAATCATGCATCTCTTCAGGATAATATTAGTGAAAATAATGATGGTGATGACCATCAATCTTTACATGCTACTAATGTATTTGATGTTGAAATACCAAATACAGAGGGATTACTAAGTGTTGTTGTTTGTGCAAGCGAAAATGTGCCATATGATGAAAATCAGAATTGTTTAGTGCAAACTATAGTTGATCCTCATTTAGATATTGATAATCTTAATTGTGTTGAGGATGAAGTAAATCTATTTTCAGATTTCACTTCTTGTAATCATGTTGATGATATTTCTATTTTGAAAGTTATGCACAAAGCAAATTCAGAAAATTGTGATGGTATGCGTTATTGCAATGAAGATATAGCACACACGGATGGACAAATTTTTATGGAATCTCAAATGGAACAACAAAGTGCAATGCAAGTCCAGAAGATTGTAGAACTTAAGAAAGCTCTTGAGGTTGTGGATAAGAAGGTTCAGATATTGGAAAGCCTTCGAGCTGTTGATGAAGACCTTTTGCAATATAGTGAAGGGAATTCT